>NW_012267227.1:3027209-3082071 GCF_000151885.1 Dipodomys ordii
TTTTTTTTTTCCCATCCCAGAGAATTGTTTTGTATGAATGCTGTACTTGAAAGAATTCATGCTTGAGGTATTAAAGTTCTTAGGTTCTCTCTTATTTGGAGATATGTGTGTGCATGCATGCACACACACATCCCACACTCCACTTAATTTATATTTAACAGAATTCCAGGATTACATGTTCCTGACTTACCGTAATTCTCGGTCTTTGCTGGACTTTTACTTTCTAAGTAGGCCCTTTAGGCCTAACTGGCTTTGGGCCAGTTCCAAATGTTAGCCCGTAAGGCTGGGGTGCCCGTGGGTTCGGTGTTGGCACCACCCACCGGGCGCGGGTACCAATCACAGTCCCTGTGGGTGATGGACTGCCCAGCACAGTCTTAAGTCTGATTGAGGTCACTGCTGGACCTTGGCGATTGGTCCAGGGGGAAGGCGCGCAACCAATGGGAGCCACAGCTCGCGAGAGTCTGGAGCGCGCGGGAAAAGGACCCATATAAACAGAGGCGGGAGAGTCACTTTCGGATCCGTGGCCACTGAATCACCGTCCACTAGCCCTTTCTCTTGTCTCCTGTTAGAACATGGTGCGGACTAAAGCAGACAGTGTCCCAAACACCTATAGAAAAGGTGAAGTGATGGAAGCGCGGGAGGAAAGAGTGGGGGGGGAGGCGCCTTCCTGTCCGTGGGTACGTGGAGTGGAGATGCCCGGGCTCTCTCTGACCCACTGCGCCTAACTCCAGCCTGGAAGCAGCTGCCTGGCCCCTTACCGGGCCGCTTGCACTTCTGAGGATCATGGGCTCTCCACTCCCAGCACTAGGTCTGATACTGCGTGTCTGAACCTTTCCAGCCGAGTCTGATTTTCCACTCATCCACTCCTCTGCCTTTCTTTGCAGTGGTGGCTTCCCGCGCTCCCAGGAAGGTGCTTGGTTCCTCCACCTCTGCCATCAACTCTCCATCTCCTTCATCCAGGAAAGGTAAGGAGTGCGCTTAGGTGTCTGGGGGCAAGAACACTCTGAAATGGGGCTTGGAAGCTTCAGGTCTCCCCAACAGAAACTGGATTTATACTCTTGCCTCCTCACACCCCTAGAATTTTACTTGGGGTTCTCACACTTAAATTTCTTCCTTCTCTTCTAAGAGGGGAGCCTTGGGCTTATAAAGCAGGCTGGGATGGGTGGGGAGGGTCCTTATGGAAGAGAATCTCAAGTGGAGGTCCATTTTTTTTTTTTTGCCTGGCATGGGGTTTGAACTCAGGGCCCAGGCACTGTCCCTGAGCTTCTTTTGCTCAAGGCTAACGCTCTCTACCACTTGAGCTATATAGTGCTACTTATGCTTTTTTTTTTTTTTTTTTGGTCCAGTTGTGGGGCCTGAACTCTGGGCCTGGGCGCTGTCCCTCAGCTCTTCAGCTCAAGGCGAGCACTCTACCACTTGAGCCACAGCGCCACTTCCAGCTTTTTTCTTTTTGCTTATGTGGTGCTGAGGAATTGAACCCAGGGCCTCATGCATGCAAGGCAAGCGCTCTACCACCGAGCCACCTTCCCAGCCCCAAGATTTAGTCTTTTATGAAGGATGTTGGGGATTGAATCCTAGGCCTTGTTCATGCTAGGCAAGTGCTCTACCACTAAGCCATATCCCCAAATCCTTGTCCTACATTTTTCTGCTTTTGTTTCTATGTGTGTTTTCCTTCCTTCCTTCCCCTCTCCTTCCATGTCTTGGTCTCTCCCTCCTGGTCCTTCTCTCTGCCCCCCCACTCTCCTGCTTTTTTCTGCCAGTCCTGAGGCTTGAACTCAGGGCCACGGTGCTGTCCCTAAGCTTCTGTGCTCAAAGCTAGCACTCTACCCCTTGAGCTACAGCACCACTTCTGGCTTTTTTTTTTTTTTATGTGATACTGAGGAATCAAACCCAAGGCTTCATGCATGCTAGGCAATCACTCTACCACTCTACCACATTCCCAGTGTGTCTCTTTGAATGTGGTGTCTTTGTATTTTCTAACTTTGTAGTACCTGATACTACAGGTAAAAGAAATAGCTTCATACTGTCCTATTGCCTGGGGAGCAGATGAGAAAATGTCTTGCCATCAGATGTTACAATCCTTTCTCTAGAAGTTGATCAGGCTGACATTGCTCATTGTGTTCCAGGAAGCATTGTTTAGGCCTCATTGTGTGTGTGTGTGTGTGTGTGTGTGTGTGTGCGTGCGCGTGCGTGCGTGCCAGTGCAATCCTGGGGCTTGAACTCAGGGCCTGGACTTTGTCTTTAAGATTTTCCTTCCTTCCTTCCTTCCTTCCTTCCTTCCTTCCTTCCTTCCTTCTCTTTTCTCCCTCCCTCCCTCCCTCCCTCCCTCTCTCCTTCCCTCCCTCCCTCCTTCTCCTCTCTCTCTCTTTCTGTCTTTCTTTCTTTTTCTTTCTTTGGTTCCCAGTCTTGGAACTTGAATCAGGGTTTGGGCACTGTCCCTGACCTTCTTTGTACTCAAGGCTAGCGCTCTACCACTTTAGCCACAGCACCATTTTTGACTTTCTCGACTTTCTTGCCTGGGCTGGCTTCAAACTGCAATCCTCAGAAATCCCTCTCCTGAGTAGCTAGGATTACAGGTGTGAGCCATCAGTGTGCCCAGGTAGCTTTTATAAATATAATCTTATTGTTATTTTAAGGTGTTATATAGAGGGGTTACCACTTCATAAGTCGGGTAATGAGTACATTTCTTTTTGGGCTATGACCCTAGCTTTTTTGCTCAAAGTTAATACTGTACAACTTAAGGCACAGCTCCACTTCAGCTTTTTATGGTATGTAACTGGAGATATGAATCTCAGGGACTTTCCTGCTTAGGGTGGCTTCAAACACCATGGTTCTCAGATCTTAGGCTCCTGAATAGCTAGGATTACAAGTATGAACCATTGGCACCAGCTTTAAGGTTAATTAGTAGTACACTTATTTTAAGACAGAGTCTCACTATGTAGCACATGCGATCTTCATACTCTTCAATCCTGCCTCAACCAGTGCTGACTGCTGAGATTACAAGTATGTACTTCCAAGCCCTAAATTTTACCCTACTCTGAAAACCTAATTAGAAAATACTTGCTATTTCAAGAGCTGGGAATGTGGCTTAGTGGCAGAATGTTTGTCTAGCATGCATGAAGCTCTGGGTTTGATTCGTCAGTACCATATAAACAGAAAAAGCTGGAAGTGGCATTGTGTCTCAATTGGTAAAGTGCTAGCCTTGAGCAAAAAAAGCTCAGGGACAGCACCCAGGCCTGAGTTCAAGCCTCAGGGCTGGCCAAAAAAAAAAAAAGAAAGAAAAGAAAAAGAAAATACTTGCTATTTTAGTCTCTTCACAGATGAGACTAATAAATGAAGTGTTTTTTTTTTTTGTTGTTGTTGTTTTGTTGGTTGGTCATGGGGCTTGAACTCTGGGTGCTGTCCCTCAGCTTTTCAGCTCAAGGCGAGTGCTCCACAACTTGAGCCACATTGCCACTTCCGGTTTTCTGGTGGTTTATTGGAGATAAGAGTCTCTTGGAGTTTCCTGCCCAGGCTGGCTTTGAACCATGATCCTCAGATCTCAGCCTCCTGAATAGTGAGGATTACAGGCGTGAGCCACCGGCGCCCCGCTGAAGTGTTTGAAAATAAATGAATTGGGACTGGGAATGTGGCTTAGTGGTAGAGGGTTTGCCTAGCATGTATGAAGCCGTGGATTTGAATCCTCAGTATCACATAAAAAAGTAGTACAGTGCTAGCCTTGAGCAAAAGAAGCTCAGGGACAGTGGGGAGGCCCCGAGTTCAAGCCCTGGGACTGGCAAAAAAAAAAAAAGGAAGGAAGGAAAGAGATGAGTTTATCTAGAATATTTTACACATTTTATTGTCTGTCTCACTTCTTAATCATCAGAGCCAACTGAATTGGTCCTTAATGTGAGTTTATATGTGTATATATATATATATATATATAATTTTTTTTTTTTTTTTGTCGGTGGTGGGGCCTGAACTCTGGGCCTGGGCGCTGTCCCAGCTCTTCAACTCAAGGCTAGTGCTCTACCACTTGAGCCATAGCACCACTTCCAGCTTTTACTACTTATGTGGTACTAAGGAATGGAACTCAGGGCTTCATGCATGCAAGGCAAGCCACCTTCCCAGCCCCTAAAACCTTTTAAAACTTCACAGAGGTCAGTTGGGTGCCAGTGGATAACACCTGTAATCCTAGCTACTCAGGAGGCTGAGATATTAAGGATCATAGTTAGAAGCCAGGACAGGAAAGAAATTCTGAGATTCTTAGGGCCAATCAAACACCAAAAAAGCCAGAAGTAGAGCTGTGGCTCAAGTTGTAGTACGCAAAAGCTCAGGTGCAACACCAAGGGCCCCTGAGTTCAAGCACCAGGACTGACATACATACCAAAAAACCTTCACAGATGATCATCTTCTTCCTCCTCTTTCTCCTCCTCTTCCTTTTCCTTCTTCTTCCTCTTCCTCTTCTTCCTTTTCTTCTATACAAAAAACCTTCACAGATCTTCCTTTTTTTTTTTTTTACTTTGTCGGTCGTGGGGCTCAAGCCTGGGCGCTGTCCCTCAGCTCTTCCACTCAAGGTTAGCGCTGTATCACTTGAGCCACAGTGCCACTTCTGAATTTTTCTGCTTATGTGGTGCTGAGGAATCGAACCCACCGCTTTATGCACGCAAGGCAAGCACTCTATCACTGATCCACCTTCCCAGCCCGGAGGTGTTGTTTTTTGTTTTTTGTTTTTTTTGTCGGTCATGGGGCTTGAACTCTTGGTTTGGGCACTGTCCCTGCACTTTTCAACTCAAGGCTAGCGCTCTACTGCTTGAGCCACATCACCATTTCCACTTTTCTGGTGGTTTATTGGAGATAAGAGTTTCACGGACTTTCCTGCCTGGGCTGGCTTTGAACCGTGATCCTCAGCTCTCAGCCTCCTGAGTAGCTAGGATTATAGGCATGAGTCACCGGCGCCCGGACTGAGGTTTTTGTTTTTTATATTTTTGCCGGTCCTATTGAATTCAGGGTTTGGGCACTGTTTGTGATCTTTTGTGCTCAACTCTAGTATTTTACCACGTGAGACACAGCTCCATTTCTGGCTTTTTGGTGGGTTAATTGGAGATAAGAGTCTCACGGACTTGCCTCTTGAATAGCTGGGAGTACAAGTACAAATGTAAGCCACTGGGGGCGCTGTGTGTGTGTGTGTGTGTGTGTGTGTGTGTGTGTGTGTGTGTGTGTGTGTGTGTATGTGTGTGTGTGTGTGTGTGTGTGTGTTTATTTTTGTCAGTTGTGGGGCTTGAACTCAGGGCTTAGACACTGTCTCTGAACCTGGAAGTAGCCACAGTGCTACTTCCAGTTTTCTGATGGTTAATTGGAGATGAGAGTCTCACGGACTTTCCTGCCTAGGCTGGCTTTGAACTGTGATGCTCGGCTCTTAGCCTCCTGAGTAGCTAGGATTATAGGCATGAGCCACCATTGCCTGGTGGAGTTTACTCTTATGGAACTTTTATATCGTCTTATATAGGCTTTAATTAAAATTACATTATAAAGTGGAATTAGGGGCACGTGGCTCATGCCTGTAATCCCAGCTATCTCCAATAAAATACTAAAAAAAAAGCCAGAAGTGGAGCTTTTGCTCAAGTGGTAGAATACTAGCTCAAAGACAGCACCCAGGCCCTGAGTTTGAACACCAGTACCAGAAAAAAAAAAAAAAAAGTAGAATTAGGGCAATTTTGTTATGCAAGGTGTATCAGGAAAAAGTACAGCAAATTTTAGTGTGACTATATCATAAAGACTCATGAATAGCTCTACTTCTGAACAAAATATCAAAAATCAGTTTTCATTTGTAAAAATTCTGTTACTGCTGGGTGCTGAATGCTCACAATTGTAATACTAGCTACTCAGGAGGCTGAGAGTTGGAAGCCAGTTCAGGCCGAAAAATCCATCAGATTCCATTTCCTTAATAACCAGCAAAAAGCAAGGTTGTAAATGTGACTGAAGTGGTCTAGTGCTGGGTGAATAAGACCCTGAGTTTAAACCCCAACATCACCCCCCCAAAAAAAAACAAACTGTTACAATGGCTTTTCTCAGATAACTACCAAATTGAGCTTGTTGACTGAATATATCTTTTTTTTTTTTTTTGTCGGTCCTGGGGCTTGAACTCTGGGCCTGGGCGCTGTCCCTCAGCTCTTCAGCTCAAGGCAAGCACTCTACCACTTGAGCTACAACTCCACTTCCGGTTTTCTGGTAGTTTATTGGAGATAGGAGTCTCACGGTCTCTCCTGCCTGGGCTGGCTTTGAACCGCGATCCTCAGATCTCAGCCTCCTGAGTAGCTAGGATTACAGGCGTGAGCCACCAGCGCTCGTCTCTGACTGAATATATCTTTATTGTATCTATTTTCTATTTTTTAAGAGGATGTATGATTACTTGATACCTTTGAGGGTCTGTAAGTAATTAAGTTTTATCAGGAGTTGTGACACATACCTGCAGTCCCATCACTTGAGTGGTTTGAGATAGGAAGATGAAGAATCAGAAGCTGGTATCCAGTGAATTCAAGGCAGCCTGCAGTATAGAATGAAACCTTGTCTCAAAACAAGAAAACAAAGGAAAAGAGTTAAGTTCTTTAAAGAGTGGCATAATATTCTTAGTTCTTACTTAGGTCTGCTTATGTTTTACAGCTGAAAACAAGTATGCAGGAGGGAATCCAGTTTGTGTACGCCCAATTCCCAAGTGGCAAAAAGGAATTGGAGAATTCTTCAGTATGTCTCCTAAAGGTTCAGAAAAAGAAAATCAGTTTCTTGAAGAGGCAGGACCGAGTGGCTTAGGAAAAGCAAAGAAAAAGTAAGTTTTTGGGTTTTGAATATAAAAGAAAATATTCTTTGGGAAATACAGGACAAACAGAATATTGAGTAACATTTCTTTTCAAGCCAATAAGAAAATACAAACCGGGGCTGGGAAGGTGCCTCAGTGGTAGAGTGCTTGCCTTGCATGCATGAGGCCCCGGGTTCGATTTGTCAGCACCACCTAAGCAGAAAAAAAAAAGAGAGAGAGAGATCAAGCCGGGCACCAGTGGCTCACGCCTGTAATCCTAGCTACTCAGGAGGCTGAGATCTGAGGATCACGGTTCAAAGCCAGCCTGGGCAGGAAAGTCTGTGAGACTCTTACATCCAATAAACCACTAGAAAACCAGAAGTGACATTATGGCTCAAGCAGTAGAGTGCTCACCTTGAGCTGCAGAGCTGAGGGATAGCGCCTTAGCCCACAGTTCAAGCCTCAGGACTGACAAAAACAAAAAGAGAATCAGTTCCCATTCAGGTAACTGCTACATTTTTTTTAACTGTCATTTTAGAAGACGGTTTCCATTTATCTTGAATTCCATTAAATTGCCTGCATCTTAAAGAATAAAAGCTTGGAGCCGGGCGCCAGTGGCTCAAGCCTGTAATCCTAGCTACTCAGGAAGCTGAGATCTGAGGATCATCGTTCAAAGCCAACTCGAGCAGGAAACTCCCTGAAACTCTTATCTCCAATAATCCACCAGAAAACCGGAAGTGGTGCTGTAGCTCAAGTGGTAGAGTGCTAGCTAGCCTTGAGCTGAAGAGCTGAGGGACAGCACTCAGGCCCAGAGTTCAAGGCCCACAACTGATTTTTTTTTTAAAAAAAAAAGCAAGAATAAAAGCTTGCTGGGCACTGGTGGCTCACACCTGTAATCCTAGCTACTCAGAAGGCTGAGATCTCAGGAAAACGGTTCAGAGCCAGCCTGGGCAGGAAAGTCTGTGAGATTCTTATCTCAAATTAACCACCAGAAAACCGGAAATGGTGCTGTGGCTCAAGCAGTAGAACACTCACCTGGAGCTAAAGAGCTGAGGGAAAGCTCTCAAGGCCCACAGCCGACCAAAAAAGAAAACAAAAGAAAAACAAGAATAAAGCTGTTAGTTAGGGCCTGTGGTATAGCCTGTACTTAGTATTCATGGTGTTCTGGGTTCAATCTCCAGCACCAAAATAAGAAGAAACCATCAGTTGAAAGCCACTCCCCCCCAAATATATATCTTATACATATAATGCAATGTGTGTATAGATACACATAATATATACACAATGTATGAATATATATACAATGTAGAAAAAATGAAATATAGAAATTCCTACCACTAGGGGCTGGGAAGGTGGCTCAGTAGTAGAGTGCTTGCCTTGCATGGTTGAGGCCCTGGGTTCGATTCTCAGCACCACATAAG
The DNA here is from genome assembly GCF_000151885.1 of Dipodomys ordii. Classification (NCBI taxonomy): domain Eukaryota; kingdom Metazoa; phylum Chordata; class Mammalia; order Rodentia; family Heteromyidae; genus Dipodomys; species Dipodomys ordii. The sequence goes on from NW_012267227.1 coordinate 3,035,406, forward strand.
CAGAAAAAGCCAGAAGTGGTGTTGTGGCTCAAGTGGTAGAGTGCTAGCCTTGAGCTGAATTGCTGAGGGACAGCGTTCAGGCCCCAAGACTGGCAAAAAAAAAAGAAATTCCCCTCCAAAAAAGAAAGAAAGAAAGAAATCCCTACCACTAAAAACAACTAAAACTAATACCATAATGTATTTACTTTACAACTTCTTTATAAATACTCTAGAATACTTCAAAACAAAAAGCAAAGTAGGGTACTGGTGGCTCATGCCTGTAATCCTAGCTACTCAGGAGGCTGAGATCTGGGGATCATAGTTCAAAGCCAGCCTGGGCAGGAAAGTCCATAGAAACTATCTCCAGTTAACCACCAGAAAACCAGAAGTGATGCTATGGCTCAAAGTGGTAGAGAGCTAGGTTTGAGTTAAAAAGCTCAGGGACAGTGCCCAAGCCCTAAGTTCAAGCCCTACAGTTGGAGAAAAAAAAAAAAAAGAGGGATAAAACTATATATACTGACCAGTATGCAGACTTTTTAGAGGCTGAGGGTTGAGTGTTTTGCTCAATGGCAAAGCATTGGTCTAGTATATTCAAGGTCCTGGGTTCAATCCCCAGAATTGTATGGAAATAATAATAAAAAATATGAATATGAATCATTTTTTTTTTTTGGTCCAGTGTGGGGCTTGAACTCTGGGCCTGGGTGCTGTCCCTCAGCTCTTAACAAGTGCTCTACAACTTGAGCCACAGCGCCACTTCTAGTTTTCTGGTGGTTAATTGGAGATAAGACTCTCACAGACTTTCCTGTCTGGGCTGGCTTTGAACCATATTCTAATATCTCAGCCTCCTGAATAGCTAGGATTACAGGCGTGAGCCACTAGCACCTGGCTGAATCATGCTTTTAAAGTTTTTAATGACTTGCAAATGCCTGTGATAAATGTTAAGACACACATTCTGGACATAATTGTCCAATCTTGACTGTGTAAAATGCACATGTGAGTGCTATATGAAAATATAACAGCTAGATGCTGGTAGCTATCGAGATTCAAAGCCAGCCTGGGCAGCAAAGAATGTGAGACTCATCTGCAATTAACTATCTAAAAACTAGAAGTGGAGCTGTGGCTCAAAGTGGTAGAGTTCTAGCCTTGAGCAAAAAAAAGAAATTCAGGGAGAGTGCCCAGGCCCTGAGATAAAGCCCTATGATTGACCCCCATCCCCCCAAAAAAGGCAAGAAAATATAACAAGTATCGGTCATGGTTATTTTTAGGTAAAAACCTCCTCTGGTACTTAGTGCTGCTAACTTGCAACAACAAGCATGTATTTTCAGTATCAAGTAAAAAGCTGGGCACTGTTGGCTCATGCCTGAAATCTTAATCAGGAGGTTGAGATCTGAGGATGAAAGTTTGAAGCTAGCCCAAGAAAACAAATCCTCGACTCATCTCCAATTAACCAGAAAAAAAAAAAAAAAAAAAAGTGAGCTGGTGATACACAGTTCAAGTGGTAAAGCCCTAATACCAACACATATAGACACACAAAATTACTAAAAAGATAAAGATGGGCTGGGAAGGTGGCTCAGTGGTAGAGTGCTTGCCTCTCATGCATGAAGCTCTGGGTTGGATTCCTCAGTATCACATAAACATAAAAAGTTGAAAGTGGTGATGTGGATTAAGTGGTAGAGTGCTAGACTTGAGCAAAAAGAAGCATTAGGGATGGTGCTTAGGCCCTGAGTTCAAGCCCCAGAACTGGCAAAAAAAAAAAAAAAAGATGAAGATGTAGCTCAAGGGTAATGTGCTTATTTACCATAAGCAAGGCTCTGGGTTTGTTCTCCAGCATTAAGAAAAAAAAAAAATTGCCAGGTGCCGGTGGCTCACACCTGTAATCCTAGCTACTCAGGAGGCTGAGATATGAGGATCACAGTTCAAAGCCAGCCCCAGCAGGAAAGTCTGTGAGACTCTTATCTCCAATAAACAAGAAGTGGCGCTATGGCTCAAGCAGTAGAGTGCTTGCTTTGAGCTGAAGAGCTGAGGGACAACGCCCAAACCCATAGTTCAAGCCCCATGACCCACCAAAAAAAAAAAAATTTTTTTTTTTAAAGACTTGGAATGTGGCTTAGTGGTGGAGTACTTGCCTAGCATGCAGGAAGCCCTGGGTTCAATTCCTCAGTACCATATACACAGAAAAAGCTGGAAGTGGCCCTGTGGCTTAAGAGATAGTGTGCTAGACGTGAGCCAAAGAAGCTCAGAGACAGGGTCCAGACCCTGAGTTGAAGCCCCAGGACTGGCCAAAAAAAAAAAAAAATCTGGAGGAAAAATTCTGTAATGTGTCTTTTCATAGGTTTATTAAACAATAGGACCCAACCTCTCTAAGTTGCTTTTAAAATGTTTTCTTTAAAGGCTGTGTATTTGACTAGGTGCAGGAGGGGAGGGGTAGCACTATGTCACTGTCAATTGTGATGCCCCTTGCATATGACAGCTTTGCCACCTCCACAGTAGCCAGGAACCATAAGATCTGTCAACCCACCAAGCACCAAGCTGTACATAGCAGATCTACCCACAAGGGTAAGAAGATGGGGACTAGGCTCATCCTAGGGCTGCTAATTCTGACACTGGTTCTTCCCATGTAGATTTACTCATATGTTCCTTTAGTCAGCACACCAGGTGCTACATATTATGAGTCCACAAAGCCTTCCCTTCCAGCAGTTTCCTTAAAATTGCTTCAGCCACTCTCCCAGTGGTGTTACTTGCCCTTCTGTATCTCATCTGGTAAGAGACTCAGGCTAATACATATTCTGAAACACAACCCAATGGCACCTACAAGTCCTGTTGCCAAGAAAAATGAAATGAGATCTTCATGAAATTGAATGCTAAAACAAAATCTTGGGAGTCTCTCTGGACTGGTTGAAGACCATATGAAGGATTTATATCTAAAGGATTTTTTTTGGGTCCAGTCCTGAGGCCTGAACTCTGGGCATGGGCACTGTCCCTCAGCTTTCAGCTCAAGGCTAGTGCTCTACCACTTGAGCCACAGCACTACTTCCGGCTTTTTTCTTTATGTGGTGCTGAGGATTCGAACCCAGGGCTTCATGCATGCAAGGCAAGCGCTCTACCACTGAGCCACCTTCCCAGCCCCAACATCTAAAGATTTATGTGTAGGACTGAAGAGAAAACCAGTATCAAAAATCAGTTCATGATTTCATGAAATGTGGCTTAAGAAATTCGGACTCTTGGACTGGGAAGTTGGCTCAGTGGTAGAGCGCTTGCCTTGCATGCCTGAGGCCCTGGGTTCGATTCCTCAGCACCACATAAGCAAAAAGAAAAAAGCCGGAAGTGGCGCTGTGGCTCAAGTGGTAGAGCGCTAGCCTTAAGCTGAAGAGCTGAGGGACAGCGCCCAGGCCCAGAGTTCAGGCCCCACGATGGGACCAAAAAAAAAAAGAAATTCGGACTCTTTGCCAGATGCCTGTGGCTCACACCTGTAATCCTAGCTACTCAGGAGGTTGAGATGTAAGGATTGCAGTTCAAAGCCAGCCCAGCAGGAAAGTCAGTCATGGGGCTTGAACTCTGGGCCTGGGCGCTGTCCCTCAGCTCTTCAGCTCAAGGCAAGCGCTCTACCACTTGAGCTACAGCGCCACTTCTGGTTTTCTGGTGGTTTATTGGAGATAGGAGTCTCAAGGTCTCTCCTGCCCGGGCTGGCTTTGAACCGTGATCCTCAGATCTCAGCCTCCTGAGTAGCTAGGATAACAGGCATGAGCCACCAGCGCCCGGCTTAGTTTTAGTAAGTTTTAAGCCAATATTTGCCATTTTCACAAACCTACAGTATAGGAACAACCAGATCTAACAGACCCCAAGCTATGTACTGTATTTGGGGCTTGAACTCAGGATTTGAGCACTGTCCCTGAGCTTTTTTTACTCAGGCTAGCACTCTACCACTTGAGCCCCAGCACCACTTCTGTTTCTGTTTATGTGGTGCTAGGAATCGAACCCAGGACTTCATGCATGGTAGGCAAGCACTCTACCACAAAGCCACATTCCAGAACACATTTAAAACAATTTACTTTATTGTTATTATAGAAATGATGCACAAAAGGGTTACATTTACATGAGTGAGGTAAAAAGTACATTTCCTTTTGTACAGTGTCATCTGTTCCCTCATCCTCTCCCATTCCCTTTCTCCCAGCTTCACTCACAAGTTGTATAACTCACTTTCATCAGTGTCCAGTGCACTCCACTGTTGCACTTTTTTACCCTTTTTCTTGAGTTATGTGCCCTGCCCCCTCGCACTCCTGCAGATATATTCATGAATACACTGGATATAAGGTAAACAATGCAGAATCATCAGAAAAAGGAAAAACAAATTAAAGTTTTGTTTCCATATCTTAGGAATTCCAGAACACACTTTAATCTTCAAATTGTTTATTACTTGCATGAATGAAATAAAATCATTGGCATTACAGTCAACTGTGGATCTAATATTAATCATCACAGGAATAAAACAGGAATAAAGTTCATGAACTTTGCATACATGGAGATTATACAGATTATACAGATATTCTCATAAGCAACCTCAATTCATAGTATATTGTCTGTGATATAATATTTACATTGTTTTAGGTTTCTTAGATTTGCTTTCATATAGCAGAGTCGTAATTACTTTATAGAAATAGCAAATGGGGTTATTAAGAGGAATATGAACTTTTTTTTTTTTTTGCCCGTCCTGGGGCTTTAACTCAAGGTGTAAGGAATGTCTCTGAGCTTTATACTTCAGGCTAGTGCTTTACCATTTGAGGCACAGCACCACACCATCACTTCTGGTGTTTTCTGAGTAGATTATTGGAGGTAAGAGTCTCACAGACTTTCCTGCTTAGGCTGGCTTCAAACCGCAATCCTCGGGCTGGGAAGGTGGCTCAGTGGTAGAGCCCTTGCCTTGCATGCATGAGGCCCTGGGTTTGATTTCTCAGTACCATATAAGCAGAAAAAAAAAAGCCGGAAGTGGCGCTGTGGCTCAAGTGGTAGAGCACTAGCCTTGAGCTGAAGAGCTGAGGGACAGTTCACAGGCCCAGAGTTCAGGCCTACAACTGGACCCAAAAACAAACTGCAATCCTCAAATCTCAGCCTCCTGAGTAGCTAGGATTATAGGTGTGAGCCACCAGCACCCCGTGGAGTATGAACTTCTGAATTTATATTCTGAAATAGTTATTTCAAGGGCCTGATTTTTCTCCCCAAATCAGGGTAAGCTTCTCTCAATTGCAGGGGGAAGAGTAAGAATCAAGAATGACTATCTGCTTAAATTTTTTTTTTTTTGGCAGTCCTGGGGCTTGAACTCAGAGCCTGGGCACTGTCCCTGAGCTTCTTTTGCTCAAGGCTAGCATTCTACTACTTGAGCCACAGCGCTACTTCCAGCTTTTTCTGTTTATGTGGTAATGAGGAATTGTACCCAGGGCTTCATGCATGCTAGGCAAGCACTCTACCACTAAAGCCACATTCTCAGCCCTTTGCTTAAATTGTGACTAGAACTATAATGTCCAAAGTAATTGGTCCTTGCCAAAAGAAGTCTGGATCATGATAGTATTCACTTGTTAGCATTAATTTCTAGAAAAGTACATTGAAAAGTGGAGCTGTGGCTCTTAAGTGATAGCTCTACCTTTGAGCAAAAGAGGTCAGAGACAAGACCCAAGCCCTGAGTTCAAGCCCCATAACTGCCACCACCACCACCAAGAAAGAATCAGCAAAAGTACAGTGAAGACCTGTTAGTAATCTATTATCATTAGATACCAACTCTGAATAGTTCTGTGATAGTTTTTATTTCCTTTTTAAATAAAAATGTCAGGCTGTAGATGTGGCTTAGTGGTAGAGTACGTGCATAGAATGCATGAAGCTCTGGGTCTGATTCCTCAGAACCATTATAAACAGAAAAGGCCAGAGGTGGTGCTGTGGCTCAAGGGGTAGAGTACTACCCTTGAGCACAGACAGGCTCAGGGACAGTGCCCAGGCCCTGAGTTCAAGCCCCAGGACTGGCCAAAAAAAAAGGAAAGTCATTGTAACCAAATAGAAACCATCATTCCTCCAAAACAAAAGTCAAACAAATTAAGTTTTGCTTTTGCATTAATACTTGAAATTTGTAGATTTTTTTGCAAAGTAATGGGCTTTCCTTTGCAAGTCATTTGAGTAGATCTATAATACTTTAATGTTCCTGATGTATGTTTTTAACTATTTTATTAAACAGTTGATACTTAGGTAACTATTAAAGTTCTCTATTCTTTTTACAGAACATGTCCTTTGCAACCTGATCACTCAGATGATGAAAAAGAATAGAACTTTATTATTCATCTTTGAATAATGTCTTGTGTTTACTCTGGTATCCTAGAAGTGTATGAAGATGTTTGTCCAACTGGCTTTGTTAAATAGGCATTTAATTTAGAAAATGAGGCAAAGACTTAATTGTTAAAAAGTAATTGTGAATTGAAGAATTTGTAAAATTATAGCTACTTGTTTAGCTCATTATTCAAGTTAATGCAATATGTTGTTTCTTTGATCTAGTATTAAGCTTCTGTTCTCATAAAAAATCAGATTTCATCATCTAATTACTAATCTGCTACTTTGAGGTTTGTTTAGATTTGTACTGATGCCATTTTTATGAACATTTGATTATTGGAATGGGGCCATATTTCTATTCCTTTTGTTTGCTTTAAGAGAAAACACAGACTTTTGCACATCAAAGAATTCAGTGTAACTTAAATTTAAATAACATCTATCATTTTTCGGAAAGGGAGGCCAAAGGCATAATGTTGAAAAAAATGATGGGTATCTTTTTAAAAATTGTTCAAGACAGGTCTGGGAAGGTGGCTCAGTGGTAGAGCGCTTGCCTTCCACGCCTGAGGCCCTGGGTTCAATTTCTCAGTACCACATACGTAAAAAGAAAAAAAGCCGGAAGTGGCGTTGTGGCTCAAGTGGTAGAGCACTAGCCTTGAGCTTAAGAGCTGAGGGACAGCGCCCAAGCCCAGGGTTCAGGCCCCACAAACGGACCCCCCCCCAAAAAAAAATGTTCAAGACATTTTGGTCTTAAGTTTAAATGAGTGATAATGAAAGCTTCTAAAACATCAGCAAAGAGACAAAAAACTAGCATAGAATCTGCAAAACAAATTACATATGTAGACTTCGTTAAGAGTAGAATTTTCTTTTTTTAATTAAAAGAAAAAATTTATTACTTTTTTTTTTTAATGTGGTACTGAGGAATCAAATCCAGGGCCTCATGCAGGCTAGGCAAGTACTCTATTACTAAGCCACATTCCCAGCCCCAAGACTAGCATTTTCTTTTTCTTTTTTTTTTTTGGGTCCGGTCATGGGGCCCGAACTCTGGACCTGGGCACTGTCCCTCAGCTCTTCAGCTCCAGGCTAGCGCTCTACCACTTGAGCCATAGCGCCACTTCCGGCTTTTTTCTTTTTTTGCTTATGTGGTGCTGAGGAATGGAACTCAGGGCCTCAGGCATGCAAGGCAAGCGCTCTACCACTGAGCCACCTTCCCAGCCCAAGACTAGCATTTTCTTTAGGTATGCTTTTAATATCAAAGAATTACCCTTTGGGCTTATAATTTTCAAATTGTATATTAATAAAACTTGATAGGCAAATCAAAACGTAAGCCCAGAGCTACACCTAAAATCCTGGTGTTCCTATTCCATTTCTTTTTTAAAAAATCATAATATGAGCCGGGCGCTGGTGGCTCACTCCTGTAATCCTAGGTACTCAGGAGGCAGAGATCTGAGGATCGCAGTTCAAAGCCAGCCCGGGCAGGAGAGACCTTGAGACTTCTATCTCCAATAAACCACCAGAAAACCGGAAGTGGCGCTGTAGCTCAAGTGGTGGAGCGCTCGCCTTGAGCTGAAGAGCTGAGGGACAGCGCACAGGCCGAGTTCAAGCCCCACAACCAACCAAAAAAAAAAAATCATAATATGTAATAAGTATACAAATATAAGTATATATCATTTTTTTCCTACAACTTTTTTTTTGTGAAAATACTGTACAGAGGGGTTACAATTACATGGGCAAGATAATGAGTCTATTCCATTTCTTAAAATAATCAGTGATAGCGGGGCACCAGTGACTCATGCCTGTAATCCTAGTTATTCAGAAGGCTGAGATCTGAGGATCATGGCTCAAAGCCAGCCTGGGCAGGAATGTCCATGAGACTCTTATCTCCAATTAACCACCAGAAAACCGGAAGTGTCAATGTGGCCCAAGTGGTAGAATACTACGCTCACCTTGAACTGAAGAGCTTAGGGACAGCACCTAGGCCCAGAGTTCAACCCCACAACCGCAAAAAAAAAAAAAAAAAATCAATGATATAACTGAAGAGAGATGGGTATAATGTTTGTTAATTCATTCTTGCTTCCTCATCATACTTTTTGTTTACTGATAGACTGTCAGTTTTCAAAACTATCCATGTTTTACCAGGCAAGTTTTTGTGAAATTTGTTTGAAATAAATGACTACTTCCTTCACAATAGTGTCCACTTGTGTACTACCTGATATTAATATATATATATTCCAAATATAAATAAGTGCATCAGTCTGATTTTTATTAATTTCAAAAACAGTTCTGAGACCTGATTACTTTGAGTTAAATTGTCTTTTGCAGGTGAATACTAAGCATGATTTTTCCCCCTAAGTATATTTTTGATAATAAGGTCTTCTTTCTCTTACTGACCTCCCTTTCTCCTTCTCTCTTTTAGATAGTGCATTGTTATGTAAACTCTCTGCCAAGTCTAGATCTTCCTGACTCATTTTCTCAAGTACTGAGATTGCAGTTGTCTGGCCACCACACTGGACATATCATTTTTTAAAAAAGCATCAAAATAAACCCAAAAAAGGAAGCCTAAACACAACGTTTCTCATATATAGTTTATAAATTCTATTGCATTTAGAACTCTTCATATTAATTCACTTTCAAAAAACTGAAGGTAGAGTTGGGGAGTAGTCCAACCCAGAATTGTTACATTTGTTCCTTTTAGCTTTTCTTTTCTTTTTTTTTCAGTTGTGGGGCTTGAACTCAGGGCCTGGGCACTGTCTCTGAGCTCTTTTGCTGAAGACTAGTGCCCTGTCACTTTGAGCCACAGCTCCACTTCAGTTTTTGTTGTTGTTTTTTTTCCCCAGGGGTTAATTGGAGGTAAGAGTCTAGTGGGGACTTTTCTTCCCTGGCTGGTTTTGAACCACTTATCCTCAGATCTCAGCCTTCTGAGTATCTGAGGATATATCTGTAGCCTTACCATACTAAGGCTTTATATTCTACATTCTATTTATGTCACTTACATACCTAGGCTAGTTCCACTGGGGGATTGAATTATATATTGCTTAAACACACAATACTGTAAATTTGACTTTCTTCAAATGGGCCCTAATTATTTATTAGCTTTCCCTTCAGTCTTTGTATCTTTTGCATTTGGAGATACCAATGGAACTTTGAACAGGGTTTTTTTTTTGGGGGGGGGTCCGGTCGTGGGCCTGAACTCTGGGCCACCTTCCCAGCCCTGTATTTAATCATTTTTAAATATCCCTGTTAATGTGTTGGGAAGGTGGCTCGGTGGTAGAGCGCTTGCCTTGCACGCCTGAGGCCCTGGGTTCGATACCTCAGCACCACATAAGCAAAAAGAAAAAAGCCGGAAGTAGTGCTGTGGCTTGAGTGGTTAGAGCGCTAGCCTTGAGCTGAAGAGCTGAGGGACAGCGCCCAGGCCCAGAGCTCAAGCCCCACAACTGGACCCCCCCCCAAAAAAAAAGATTAAATATTAGGAAGCTGCGTGCTGGTAGTTCACACCTATAATCCTAGCTACTTAGAAGACTGAGATCTGAGAATCACAGATTACTAGGCAGGAAAGTTTGTGAGACTCATATCCATTTAACCACCAAAAAGCCAGAAGTAGCTTTTTGAGCCACTTGAGGCTGAAGTGATGGAACAAAAATCTCAGGGACAATACCCAGGCTCTGAGTTCTTAGGACAGGCACAAAAATGAAAAAGAATATTGGGTCAGCGGGCTGGTGGTCCATGACTATAATCCTAGTTTCTCAGAAGGCTGAGATGTAAAGTGATTCAAAGCTAGCATGGGTAGGAAAGTCTGTGAGACTCATTTCCAGTTAACCATCCAAAGAGCTAGAAGTGGATGTGTGACTAAAGTGATAGCCTTGGGCAAAAAAGCTCAGGGTCCTGAGTTCAAGCATCAGTACTATGCACAAGAAAAAAGAAAGTATTAGGTTTCCCCAAAATAAATGTTAAACCTGCCAATTCTGTGATATACTGGCTTGCAAAAGGTATGTGGCAGTAGTGTTTTAACATTCATATTAACAATATTGATTTGTGGCCCTGGCACAGGTGGCTCAAGCTGATAATCATCACTACTCAGGAGGCTGAGATCTGAGGATTGAGGTTCAAAGTCAGCCCAGGCAGGAAAGGCTTTGCGACTCCTATCTCCAATTAACCAGCAGAAAATTGGAAGTGGAGCTGTGGCTCAAAGTGGTAGAGTACTAGCCTTGAGCACAAAAGCTCTCCACAGTGCCCAGGCCCAGAGGTCAAGCCCTATGACTGACAAAAGAATTGATTTCTCACCCAGGTGCTAGTGGCTCACACCTGTAATTCTCACTACTACTTGTGGCTCAAGTGGTAGAGTGCCAGCCTTGAGCCAAGAAGGTGAGGCCCCGGACTCAAGCCCCAGTACCAGCACAGGGCATGTGTGTCTACACATACATACATATACAAGTATAGATTTCTCTGATATTTTTCATAGAATCCTAAAAGTATAGTTGAACTCATGCTTAGTTTTAAATGGGCATCTTACTTTCCCTGTTTAGTAGTCTCTAAGTAGTGAGAATATTGGAAATGCAAGAATTACAGAAGTCATGAGATCACCTGGGAGTCAGGCCAGTTATTTACATACCTATGCAAAAGTGACTGAAAAAGTTAAAAGCCAACTATAGGAAGAGGGAATAAAAACAAATCCTGCCTATGAGTAATTTTTCTTCTGGCAATGCATAAAATGATTAATGGATAGGAATTTGCATATACATATGGTTTAAACTTCTTACACTGGGGGTGTGACTCAAGTGGTACAAATAGAAAACCCTAAATTCAAACCCAAGTACTATTAAAAGATTTGTGAGCTGTGAGGTGGCTCAGTGGTAGAATGCTTGCCTTGCATGCATAAGGCCCTGGGTTCGATTCCTCAGCACCACATAAGCAGAAAAAGCTGGAAGTGGTGCTGTGGCTCAAGTGGTAGAGCGCTAGCCTTGAGTTTAAGAGCTTGAGCTTAAGAGTTTAGGTACAGCACCCAGGCCCAGAGTTCAAGCCCCATGATGGACCCCCCCAAAAAAAAAATTGTGCTGGTGGCTCATGTCTGTAATCCTAGCTACTCAGAAAGCTGAGATTTGAGGATTGTGATTCAAAGTAGGCCCAAACAGGAAAGCCTGTGATTCTTTTTTAATTTTTTTTTTTTTTTGTCAGTTGTGGGGCTTTAACTCTGGGCCTGGGCACTGCCCCTCAGCTCTTCAGCTCAAGGCTAGCACTCTACCATTTGAGCCACAGTGCCACTTCTGGTTTTCTGAGTGGTTTATTGGAGATAAGTGTCTCATGGACTTTTCTGCTCCAGCTAGCTTTGAACTGCTATTCTCAGATCTCAGCCTCCTGAGTAGCTAGGATTACAGGTGTGAGCCACCGGCGCACAGCTATCTGTGGACTCTTATCTCCAATTAACCACCAGAAAACCAGAAGCAGTACTGTGGCTTAAGTGGTAGAGTGCTAGCCCTGAGCCTCATGAGCTCAGGGACAGCACCCAGGTCCAGAGTCCAAGCCCCATGACCAAAAAAAAAAGAAAAAAAAAGACTTTATACAGAACAAATTTACTTAATATGCCTGAACATAGCTACCAGAATTCCAAACTGTTCGTCATCAGCTCATATTTTGCTTCTCTAATGTAAAGGTTTTGGTATGTTGACCTGTTAGCAGTTGAAATATAGGATTTCATGGTAACCAGTTTATCACATGTCACTTTCAGCCAGTTTTTTTTTTTTTTCCCGCCTGGTCATAGGGCCTGAACTTGGCCTGGGCGCTGTCCCTCAGCTCTTGAATTCAAGGCTAGCACTCTACCACTTGAGCCACAGTGCCACTTCTGACTTTTTCTGCTTATGTGGTGCTGAGGAATTGAACCCAGGGCCTCATGTATGCAAGGTAAGCACTCTACCACTGAGCCACCTTCCTAGCCCCCTCTATCACTTTGAGCCACAGCTCTACTTCTGGTTTTTGAGTGGGTAATTGGAGATAATAGTTTCATTGGAGTCCAGCGCAGGTGGTTCATGCTTGTAATCCTAGCTATTCAAAAGACTGAGATCTGAGGATATCAGTTCGAAGCCAGTCCAGGCAGAAAAGTCCTCATGAGACTCCTCCAATTAACCACTCAAAAACAAAGTGGCCTGTGGCTTAAGTGGTAGAGTGCTAGAAGAACAAAGAAGCTCAGGGACAGCACCCAGGCCCTTAGTTCAAGCCCAACAGTCGACAAAAAAAAAAAAGCCTCACCAGGACTTTTCTGCCCTGGCTGGCTTCGAATCGCGATTCTCTCAACTCAGCAGCTTGAGTAGTTAGGTTTTAGAATTCTAGGTTGTTAGCCACTGGTGCCCTTTAGAATGAGGTTTCTTACTGACACTTGTCCAAGGTGTACATTGATTTATAGGTTAGATTTTTTCCGCCTTCGAAGTCTTGGTTACAGGCTTCCTTTGGCCTTTTTTTCTGCTTTAAGGATTAACATAATTGTAGGCAATTTAGATCTAATCTTTTCAATTTTCCATTCAGCTCGGCTATTTCCAGGCCATCCACAATACGCACAATTTTCACAAAAGATGTGAAGACCAAACTTTTCTCACCATTCTTCTGTCACAGATGAATTGCATGAAATAGTGAAGACATTTTGTTGTCTTCTTTTAAGTTCTGTTTGAAGCCGGTCACTGGTGGCTCATGTCTGTAATTATAGCTACCCAGAAGGCTGAGAAAATGAGGATTATGGTTCCAAGCCAGCCTGGGAGGAAAAGCCCAGGCGATTTATTCCAATTAACCACCAAAAAAGCCAGAAGTGGAGCTGTGGCTAAAGTGGTAGAGCTCCAGTCTTGAGAGAAAGAAAAATCTCAAGGACAATGCCAAGGCCCTCAATTCAAGCCCTAGGACCACACACACACACACACACACACACACACACACACAATCTTGTTGAAACACAATGGAAAATCCACCAGAGGGAGATGCTTCCTAAAACGTCAGAAAGTATCGCGAAGAACCAGGAGCGCCTCGGGGGGAGCCACTGGGGCGGCCTAAGACGCCGTGGGAGGGAGCAGGTGTGCGTAATTGATTGGTGGGGTGGTGGGGGGAAGGTGAAGAATACCTCCACGTCCCCATCAGCGAAGCGCTCAGTCGAGTTCAGACCGCGAACAGAAGGTAAAGAAGAAAGTGCTGCGGAAGGAGAGCGCGGACAACTCCCCACCGGCCTTGGGATAGTCCCAGTAGAAACCCAGGAGTGGGAAGGCACTTCCGCTTAGCAACCCCACGCTGTTGCTAAGGAGGGGCTCCGGCGAGGATAACCCGGAAGCGATAACGTCAATTTCTCCGGCGGGGGGGGGGCGGGGACGTCCTGCTTTCGGTTTGTCCTATCAGGAGCGCCTGAGTGCTCTGCGGGCTCTGAGCAGTGGGCGGGGCCAACGCTAGTAGTTCCGGCTGGGCTCCGGCCGCCCCCCCCTCCCCTAGGCTCCTCGCCTTCCCCCTCCCTCCCTTCCCCTCCGCCTCCTCCTCTCCTCCCTCCAGCTCTGAGGAACCAGAAGACACCACTACGGGTGGGCAGAGAAGCTCGGGGCACCCCGGGAGCCCACCGCGCCCGCCCCGCTGGAGCCCCGGGAGCACGGCCGGTCCAGGTACTTTGCTCTGTCTTCGACAAGGGTGCGTGAGGGTCGGAGTGTGAGAGAAATGGGTTGTGCGTGTGAAGGCTCGGGTTCGGGGTGTGGGGGACGCCGGGACCCCGGGTGGGGCGCAGGCCGGCGCGTGTGTCTGCGGCGGCGGGGGTTGGGGGGTGGGAATGGAGAGGCCGGGGGCTACTGGGGGGGGTCGGAGAGTTTCGGGTGGCCGGTTAGAGACGAGGCTGAGGGGGGACAGAGGCAGAAGACTTGGGCCAAGTGCGGATCGGGAGTTTTCTACCTGGGGAGAGAGGAGCGAGGACGGAGGTGGGGGTGTGTGTGTGTGTGTGGCGGGGGGTGGGCTTTTCTGAAAACAGGGGGGGGCATCGTTCAGGGCCAGAAGGAGGGCACGAACTCGGAGTGGGGGGTGTGTGTAGAGGGGGAAAGGTAGGTGGCCGGAGCAATTGCAGGCTTCCCATTGATCAAAGCTTTCCCTACCCACCCAAGCTGGGACAGAACCTGGCCTTCGAGGGAATGTCGGCTGGGCACCCGCGGAGCCGCCCTTGGCAGAGCTTAGGTTAGGAGAGTGGGTAAATGAGACCTCCCTCCACCCAACTTCCGTGCGCTTCCCCCCCCCCTCCTTCTTCCTTTCCTGCTCCCTAGCCCCGCGGTCTTTTAACGAGCAGTCTCCCTCCCTCCCTCCCCCCCGCCGTGGGCAGACATCACAGCGTAAAAAGTGAGCAGCGGAACTGGGTTTCTTTCTTCCCTAGACCTACTAAAAAGGATACTTCAGATGGTTGGAAAGTATCGGAATATTCATATTCAGCCAGGTCTCCCAACCCCATCACGATCTGACGGGAGATTTCTTAGAAAAGTGCCGTACTGAAAAAAGCACCTGGACATAGTGAAATGTAGTCTTGTAAAAAGGATGTTCGTACTTACCCCTCCCCTCCCCCCAAAAAAAAGACAAAACAAAACTGGGGGGGGGGAAGAGGTCTACAGGGGACATGTTGAAACAAGCCCTTTCTGAACTCTTTCTTAACCTGTCAGTAAACCTGACCTCGTTTAAATTGAGCAGAAAGTTCCTTCATTTATGTTCCAGTCAGTGACTGAATTGAAGCTACTGTTGTGCGACATGTCTTAGAATAGATACTTGGACATTTGGAGAGACAAGATTCTCTGCTGTTGAGCTGCCTCTTAATCTTTTAAGGAGATAATTGTAGTCAAGTGGAAGTATTGGCTTTGAAGTAGATGAATCTAGGATTGAGCCCAGATTGGGCCACTGAGCTAGTTATTGACCTTGGGCAAATCATACTCCAGTTCAGTTTCATGACTAGAAAGAGTTAAATTCCTGCCAGTGTTGGAAGTGGGATAATGTATTTGAATAACAGCCCATTTTAAACAGAAGCACCTTGGAATTGGAAGGTGAATGCAGAGTAAGGGTAGTCCAATTTAGTGGAATGAAGTTTGAGACAGGAAGGAAACAGGATGATAATAATTCAAAGCTTTTGTATATACAATGTGGCTTTGAATGCCTTTTACAAATTTTATTTGAATTTCTTTTGTGGTTCTGGGCCCATATCCAGGGCCTCTGAAATGTTACACACCTGTTCAGTTCTTGACCTACAACTCTGGCACCTAGAAACTGATTATAAGCAGCATGAAATTCACTTATCAATAACTGAATTATTAAAACTCAGTAAAGTAGGATATATTTTAAAAAACTAAGTGACCAAGACATTTTAATAGGTTTGTCTCAGATACACCATTTTGGTGTATACAGTATGGATTGGTAGGAAAAACATTTTAAAAGTAATGTATGTAAATCTTAACAATCACATGTCTCTAAATAGAATTAAAATTGGTGTATAAAATAGAAAATATTGGTAATTTTAAGATTACCAGTAATATGACGCACCTTAATCAGATTTAGGCTAAAGTAGCAAAACTTATGTCATATATAATCTGTAAAACAAGTGAAAATGGAATAAATTTCTGCCTTTAAGTTATTCATCATTAGAATATAGGTATAAGAACAAGAAAGATGAAATCTATATATTTGCTTCATTTAAAATAATAGTTATATGTAACCAAATGTATGTCAGGTTTTCAATTTTTTTTATCCTAGGTACTGGGGAACTTGTGGCCATTGAAATCATGTCCTGGTGCCTACTTCTTGAGCCACACCCCTAGTCTGTTTATTCTTTTTTTTTTCTTCCTGTCGTGGGGCCTGAACTCTGAGCCTGGGCACTGTGCCTCAGCTCTTCAGCTCAAGGCTAGTGCTCTACCACTTTGAGCCACAGCGCCACTTCCAGCTTTTTTTACTTATGTGGTGCTGAGGAATCAAACCCAGGGCCTCATGCATGCAAGGCAAGCACTCTACCACTGAGCCACTTTCCCAGCTCCTGTGTTTATTCTTAGTTTACTGTTGTCCTGCCCTAGATGGTGATACTCCAGCCTTTGACTCTCAAGTAGTTGGGATCACAGGCATGAGCCACAGACTTGGTTTGTTTTTGAGATAGGGTTTCCATATATATTTATTTTTTTTTTTGTTGATTGTGGTGCTTGAACTCTGGGCCTGGGTGCTGTCCCTTAGCTCTCCAGCTCAAGGCTAGTGCTCTACCACTTGAGCCACAGTGCCACTTCCAGCCTTTTCTGTTAATGTGGTGCTGAGGAATCGAACCTAGGGCTCATGTATGTTAAGCAAGCACTCTATCACTGAGCCAACTTCTCAACCCTTCCATAATTTTTTCCTGGGCTGGCTTGCAACCTTGATCTTTGTGTCTCTGTCTCCCAAGTACCAGGGATTACTGTGCTCAACCTTCAGCTAACTGTGTGTGTGTGTGTGTGTGTTTAAATTTAACTTATAATTAGTAATTTAAAAAATTAAATTTACTGTTTTTCATAAGAACATAAAGGGGGCAGGGAATGTGGCTTAGTGGAAGAGTGCTCAGCTAGCATGCATGAAGCCCTGGGTTCGATTCCTCAGTACCACATACAGGGAAAAAGCAAGAAATGGTTCTGTGGCCCAAGTGGTAGAGTGCTAGCCTTGAGCAAAAGAAGCTCAGTGCCCAGGCCCTGAGTTCAAGCCCCAGGACTGGCAAAAAAAAAAAAAAAGAACATAAAGGACAGTCTTTAAGCTCCTCTATTTGCTGTTAGGGAGCAGAAATGTATCCATTTCTCCTACTTTAACCCTGTTACACTAAAATAAATCCTTGCTAAAACTTAAAAAAATGCTTTAATAGTTTAATTTGCTTTAATAGTTTGGTGTTTATGTGTGAGCTCACATGCACGTGCGTGTATATAAAATATTCATATAAAGTTTTCAGTTCAGTGTAACTTTTCAGAGAGGTAAGTTTTAGGCAAATTTGAGTGAATTTTCATAGCATGTGTTTTTTCCTCATATCACTTAAACAGTTAAAGTTGTATATTTTTGGTAAGGCCATTCAACTCTATAAATGCCATCTAAGGGGTGCAGTTTTAAATATGTATGTATGCTTTATGCTTTGTTTTCTTGGCTCATTATTTTTCAGAATCTTTTGAATCTTTTTTTTTTTTTTTGTGGTCGTGGGGCTTAAACTCTGGGCCTGGGCACTGTCCCTCAGCTCTTCAGCTCAAGGCTAGTGCTCTACCACTTGAGCCATAGTGCCACTTCCAGTTTTCTGGTGGTTTATTACAGATAAAAGTCTCACGGACTTTCAGGCACAGACTGGCTTTGAACTGCAGTCCTCAGATCTCAGCCTCCTGAGTAGTTAGGATTACAAGCTTGAGCCACTGGCACCCGGCTTTATTTATTTTTGTAGGTTGGTCGTGGGGCTTTAATTCTGGGCCTTGGCACTATCCCTCAGTCCTCAGATCTCAACCTCCTAAGTAGCTAGGATTATATGCAGGAGCCACCAGTACCTGGCTAAATATCAATTTATTTTTATGTGATTAGAGCTACAGTTCTGTGTAAATCATATATAATGGACAGAGACTGTTGTAGGAGATGCTTTTCCCGATGACCTCTTTCACTCAGAGTATGTAACCATTCCAAGGATCTTGCAGTTGTTTGTTGTGGAATTTGCTTGTCAGGAAATCTAAAAATGACTAAACCTTCCTTCAATGTCTGTCTCTTTGATGATCTCAAAAAATTTTATATGAGACTGGGAGGACATATATACACATATTTACATATATTCTCATGCCCATATATAGTATATACAGTATATATATGTATATATATATTATAATATATATAATGAGCAGCATGCAGTTGTTTGTTTGTTTTTGGTGCTGCCAGATCAGGAATGAAAGAGAATTACTGTGGAAATGTGAAGAAAAAAAATGTTCAGGCAGTGTTTTCCTTATGCTCAAACAAATGAGTATATTTTTCGGAGCTTGTTTCCATTTTAAGGATATTTATTTTGTGGAGATAATGATTGAGTTTCTAATGAGGTTCAATAATCTTTATATTGAGGGAAAATAGATGACATTATAATTAGATTTTTCTAGTACCAGTTTTAATAGTAATAGCTTTGGTAGTTCTAAAGAAGTAGATTTTCCTGACAGAACTTTTCAATTTGTAGAATGAGAGTTCTCTTTTTAACATTTAACTTGTCCCTATCCATTTGGGCCTAACATCAAAACTTGAAAGATGGGAGTTGGAGTGGAAATGGGTGAATTTACTTCAGAATTAATCATTTTAAGTTTTACAGATTTAGAAAGTTTTAGAAACCTAAGTTGGATTTGGACATTATTGGCATTGTGTTCAAGATGGATCTGGGGGGAAAAATATATGCCATCTGTTTCAGATTCCTTCTTTCTCAACCTTTCCTGTGTGTTTTGTAGCTTTCAACTCATCAAACTATTAAAAAAAAAATAAAAACCTCCAGGGGCGGGGGGAGTTGGGGAGGTGGGGAGGAAAGGATGGTAGGGGAAAAACAAAAGAGGAGGTAACAATGCTCCTGTAACTGTAACCCCTCTGTACAGTATCTTTATAATAAAATATATATACAAAAGATAAAAACCTCCAGTAAGTTGAGATTATATAATGTCAGCTCTATCAGTGAATTTATAACGAAAAAACTTGTATTTTAGTATTGCATTATACAAGATGATGCTAGGCATTGGTTAAAGATAATTGTAAAACTAATTCAAACTCTGAACCTTAAATGACTTCCTTCGTGTTTTTGTTTTGTTTTTTTGGTCCCTACTGGGGTTTGAACTTAACTTGCTTTACTAGCACTCTACTTTCAGCCCAGCTTTTTTTCTGGTTAATTTTGGAGATAAAGGCTTGAGGACTATTTTGCTTGGGGTAGCTTTGAAGCCTAGTTTTCTAGATCTGACCCTACTGAGTAGCTAGGATTACAGGTGTAAGCCACCTGCATCCAGTTTTACTATTTGGATCTTTGTCATCATTCACTTAATATACTTTTTTTTTTTAGTGTTAGTTCTTAGGGCTTGGGCACTATCTCTGAACTTTTGCTTAAGGCTAATGCTCTTTTTGAGCCACAGCTGCACCTCCTTTCTCCCCTCCCCCACATGATTAATTGGAGATTAGAGTCTCAGACTTTCCTGCTAGGGCTGGCTTGCAACCACAAACTTCAGATCTCAGCCTCCTGAATAGCTAGGTTACAGGCTTGAGCCACTGGTGCCTGGCTTAATAAGCTGTTTTTGTCAGTGCTTTTTTTTTTTTTTAAACCAGTCCTGGGGCTTGAACTCAGGGCCTAGGCACTGTCTCTAAGCTTCGTTTTTGCTCAAGGCTAGCACTCTACCTCTTGAGACACAGGGCCACTTCCTACTTTTTCTGTTTATGTGGTCCTAAGGAATGGAACCCAGGGCTTCATGCATGCTAGGCAAGCACTCTACCATTAAGCCACATTCCCAACACTTTTTTTTTTCTTTTATGCTCATACTAGAGCTTGAACACAGCTTCGATGTTGTTCCTTAGCATTTTTGCTCAAGGCTGGCACTATACCACTTGAGCCATCCCTCCACTTCAGCTATTTTCCTGGTGGTTAATTGGAGATAAAAGTCTCATGGACTTTCTTGCCATACTGGCTTTGAATTTGAACCTCAATCCTAATATCTCAGCCTCCCGAGTAACTAGGATTACAGGTATAAGCTACTAGTGCCTGGCTTGTCAGTGCTTAAACCATAGTCCATTTGCTGGCATAGTGGGCTGGGAATGTGGCTTTGTGGCAGAGTGCTTACCTTGCATGCATGAAGCCCTGGGTTCGATCCTCTGGTACCACATAAACAGAAAAAGCTGGAAGTGGTGCTCTGGCTCAAGTGGTAGAGTGCTAGCCTTGAGCAAAAGGATCTCAGTCAGAGTTAGTGCCCAGGCCCTGATTTCAAGCATCAGGACTGGCAAAAAAAAATAAAAATAAAAGTGGGCATAGTAATATTTAATAAATTTTTACAAAAGACATTTCTTAGTGAAAATTCTACTTGCATCCATTCTTTCCATATTAGGTTTTTCATTACCTGGAATTGTGTTTTGTTTTCACCTAAATATGTGCATATACTTAGCACTTTCACTTTTCACTTAGGATCTTTTTTTTGGGGAGGGGGAGGTGGATGCTAGAGAAATTTGGGTCCTAAGAAATGGAAAGACATGGTTGGAGGCGTGATTCAGTTGGTAGAGCACTAGCCAATGAGTGAAAGAAGCAGGTACCAAGTTCAGGTACCAATCTCTTACCTAATAAAGAAAATGAAGAAATGGGAGAATAGGCCGGGTGCCGTTGGCTCATGCCTGTAATCCTAGCTACTTGGGAGGCTGAGATCTGAGGATCATGGTTCAAAGCTACCAGAGCAAGCCAGCCCAGAGTTCAAGTGCCACAACCGACCAAAAAACCCCAAAAAAACAAAAAAAAAAAAAGAAAGGGAGGATATTCTGTTGGGTTTACTGAACAGGAAAAGACCATAACTTGCTGAGGTGATATTAGTTGTCATTTATCATGGATCAGAAAGACTCAATGGTGTTTGAGAAACTGTACTAACTAGCTCTAATGTGCCTGAAGAGACAGCCATCTGGATAGAAGAGAGTCACACTTTGTCTGCAGCAGGAATGTTCTGACAAGGTAGGAAGATAGATGGACTGTCCCTATATCTCTATAGTCTGTGTCTTTCACCCAGAAGCTTCAAGTAGGCAGTTTGGTTTTGGTGAGGGCGAGTTGCCAAGGATGGTTAATCATCTGTCACAATGGAGGTATAGCCAAGAGAAGCTAGGTGGACAAATAGTCATTGCTTTTGTCACCAAAGAGGATTTGGTGCTATTCCTCTCTGAGTGTGTGGGTAAGTCAGAGTTTTACAGTTTCATGTCTCTGTTAAAATGGCACATAAAATTTCCAGGAAGCAGTAGCATTAGATCAATAGTGACTTGTGTTGCTTACACATTATAACTTCTTATCCTAGAAAAAGGCCTGAAGCCTTTGAATGAAAGTAGTATACATTGATAAGTTTCAAAATATAGTCTGTTGGCAGTAATAGATGATGTGATCTTTCCCTCTATTTTTGTTGTTTATTGTCTGTGATAATTACCAGAGTTCATTTCAAAAATTTTAGGCTATACCATAATCAATTAGCTTCTTGTCCACTTTCTAAAGGTCACTCCCTGATGTACATGCAAATGAGCAAAGGAAAGTGTCAAGGGGATTAAAATTTTGTTTTCACTGTACTATAATGTCTGTCCTCTACTCTGGCAGTATCTATTCTTTGAAGTTGTATATGCCCTATGAAAAATTTTTTTTTCTGCTCTTTGATTTTTGGCTCAGCAGGGCCTTGTGCCTGGTGTGCATTCACTTTAAGATTTTATTTAGAATAATTTTAGCTTTACAGAATAGTTAAGCAAATAGTACACAGAGTTCTATAGGCTCTCCTTGTCCTAATAGTTAAACCTATTAGCATCTTACATTATTGTTGTACATGTTACAATTAATGAACCAAAATTGGTGCATTATAACTATAATACATAAATTGTTAAATAGTGTATGGTTTAGTGGGTTTTGACAAATGCATAGTAACCTGTATCTGCCATTTACAATGTCTTACAGAATAGTGTTACCACTCTAAAAATCCCATGGACTTTACCTGTCCATCTCTTAACTTCCCTTCAATCATGGCAACCACTGATCTTTTTTGTCTTTGTTAAAATGCAGTGTGGTTGGTATCATATATACCATTTTTTCCCCCATGTATACCTTTTAAAGACAGATTTGTTTCATGTAGCAATATGCATGTAAGGTTCTTTTATATGGGCTTGATAGTGTATTTCTTTTTTAGTAAATAATTTCCTATTGTATGGATATACGAGTTTATCACTTCATATTCTTAAGGACATCTTAGTTACTTCCAGTTTTTAATAATTATAAAAATTGTTATAAACATGTATGTGCAGGTTTTAGTGTGAGCATTGTTTTTTTTTTGGTCGTGGGACTTGAACTCTGGGCCTGGGCGCTGTCCCTCAGCTCTTCAGCTCAAGGCGAGCGCTCTACCACTTGAGCTACAGCGCCACTTCCGGTTTTCTGGTGGTTTATTGGAGATAGGAGTCTCACGGTCTCTCCTGCCCGGGCTGGCTTTGAACCGCGAGATCCTCAGATCTCAGCCTCTCCTGAGTAGCTAGGATTACACCAGCGCCCGGCCTCATTGTTTTTAATTCCTTTGAATAATTACCTATGAGTGTGATTGCTGTATCATATGGTAAGGCTTTAATTTTGTAGAAAACTACTAAACTGTCTTTTAAAATGGCTCTGCTATTTTGCATTCTCACCAGCAATGAATGATAGTTCCTTTTGTTCTAGATCCACACCAGCATTTGGTATTATCATTTTTGCATTTTGACTATTATCTAATAGATTATGTAGTGGTATCTCACTGCTTTAATTTGCAGTTGCCTAATGATGGTGTATTATGTTGGGCATCATCTCTGCATATGCTGATTTGCTATTTATATGTCTTCTTTGGTAAGGTGCTTATTCAGATCTTTTTTTTTTTTTGGTCCGTCATGGGGCATGACCTCTGGGGCTTGGCGCTATCCCTCAGCTCTTCAGCTCAAGGCTAGTGCTCTACCTTTTGAGCCACAGCACTTCTGGCTTTTTCTGCTTATGTGGTGCTGAGGAATTGAACCCAGGGCCTCATGCATGCAGGCAAGCACTCTACCACTGAGCCACCTTCCCAGCCTCCCCCGCCCACCTTTTTTTTTGGTCGGTCATGGAGCTTGAACTCTGGGCCTGGGCGCTGTCCCTCAGCTCTTCAGCTCGAGGTGAGCACTCTACCACTTGAGCCACAGTGCCATTTCCAGTTTTCTAAGTGGTTTATTGGAGATAAAAGTCTCTCAGACTTTTCTGTCTGGGCTGGCTTTGAACCACGATCCTCAGATCTCAGCCTCCTGAGTAGCTAGGATTACAGGTGTGAGCCGGTGCCCAGCCTTATTCAGATCTTTAGCCTATTTTCACAAGGCCTCGCTATGTAGCCAAAATGGCCTGTGACTCACAATTCTTCCTGAGCCCCTTGATTAGGATTACAGGTAAGCATCACCACACTTAGGGGTTGTTTTCTTTGTATTGAGTTTATTCTGTTACATCTTTTTTTTGGATTCAAATCCTTAATCACCCTATTTTTTTTCCAATATTTTCTTCTAGTCTGTGGCTTATGTCTTAGCTCTCTTTTCTCTTAATAGTCTTTTTATAGTACAGTTTTTTTTTTCTTCCCTGTACTAAAGCTTTAATTCAAGGGTCTCATACTGCTAGAAAAGTGTTGTGCCATTTCAGCCATGCCCTCCTTATCATGTATTTGTATGTATGCATGTATTTATTTATTAGTGCTATTACTAGGAATTGAACCCAAAGTCTCATGCTCTTGCTCGGCTTCCTTGCTCACAGCTGGTGCTCTACCACCTCAGCCATGCCTCCAGTTTGGCATTTTTCTGGTTAATCGGAGGTGGAGTCTTGAAGACATTTCCATCCATGCTGGCTTCCATCTTTGCTATCTAGGCCAGTCTCCTGTGATTAGGAGCACAAGCCACTGGCACCCAACTGCTTTTAGTGTTTTTTATGAGATAGGGTATTGTGTTTTTGTTCCAACCACCCTCAGATTGCAGTTCTATTTACACCTCCAGGGTAGCTAGATTATAGATGTTAGCCACTATGCCTGGCTTAGCTAGTTTATTTTATATTTCTTTTTTGCTTTCATGGATAGCACTTTTGGTATTGGATCTAAAAACTCATTGCCAGTTTCAGATTTTCTTCTGTTATTTATTTTATTTTATTGGCCACTCCTGGGGCTTGATCTCAGGGCCTGAGCCTCTTTGTGCTCAAGGCCAGTGCTCTACCACTTGATCCACAGTTCCATTTTCACCCCTTTCTGCTTATGTGGTACTGAGGAATTGAACCCAGGGCTTCATGTATGCTAGGCAAGAACCCTACCACTAAGCCACATTCCTAGCCCTCTTCTGTTATTTTTGAGATTAAAATATCATTTTGTGTTTCATTTTTTAGGTTTATGATCAATTTTGAGTTAATTTTGGCTTATGGATGATCCAACTTTTAGTTTCGTATTTTGGAGATACTGGGGATTGATTCCAGGGCCTAGGACATATAAATTCTTGCTCTATCACTGAACTAATATCCCCATCCCCCATCAATTGTTTCATTAATTTTTTTTTTTTTTGGGGTCTGGTCTTGGGGCCTGAACTCTGGGCCTGGGCACTGTCCCTCAGCTCTTCAGCTCAAGGCTAGCGCTCTACCACTTGAGCCACAGCACCACTTTCCGGCTTTTTTCTTTTTGCTTATGTGATGCTGAGGAATCGAACCCAGGGCCTCGAGCATGCAAGGCAAGCGCTCTACCACTGAGCCACCTTCCCAGCCCTGGGAATGGTTTTTACGTGAGATTTTTTTCTTTTCTTTTTCTTTTTTTTAAAACTGTTCAACTAGAGATGGAGTATCATGGACTTTTCTTCCTGGGCTGGCTTTGAACCTCAATCCTCTGGTCTCAGCTTCATGACCAGACAGGATTGCAGCTAGTTGTTGTGAGCCCCTGACAACGAGCTAGAATGCTTTTTTTTTTTTTTGCTGGTCAGGGGGCTACTTTGCATCTGGGTGCCTGGGTGTTGTCCCTTGGCTCTTCAGCTCAAGGCTAACGCTCTACCACTTGAGCCACAGTGTCACTTCTGGCTTTTTCTGTTTATGTGGTGCTGAGGAATCAAACTCAGGGCCTCATGCATGCAAGGCAAGAACTCTACCACTGAGCCACCTTCCTAGCACCAACATGAGTTTTTTACCTCCTAACATTCTTGGATGTAATTACACGCTTTGTTCAGAATATGGGATTTTTTTTATTTTTTATTTTCCTGTTCCTGGGGCTTGAACTTAGGGCCTGGGCACTGTCCTTGAGCCTTATCCTTGAGGCAATTGTTCTACCACTTGAGCCACAGCTCCACTTGCAGCTTTTTATGTTTATGTGGTACTGAGAGAGCTTCATGAAGGCTAGACAAGCAGTCTACCACTAAATGAATTTTTTTTTCTTTTTTTACAAAAAAAATGATATTAGGTTATTGGGTGTTAATTGATAAATTCTTAATTCTTTGCTTGATATGTATTAGAGCTTTAGGAATTATGAGCCAAATGTGATACTTAGGTATTTATAAGTGATAAAGGATTTATTTTTTAATTTTTGGTTGTAGGGCTTGAACTCAGGGCCTAGTCTCTGTCCTTGAGCTCTTTTGCTCAATGTTAGTGCTTTACTGCTATGAGCCACTGCTCCATATCTAGCTTTTGAGTGGTTAATTGGAGATAAGTGTCTTATGGGGACTGGCTTCAAACCATGATCCTTAGATCTCAGCTTCCTGAGTAGTTAGGATTAAAGGTGTGAGCAACCAGCTTCTAGCTGGTAAAGGGATTTGATAGGAGATCTAAATTCAGAATTTTTGAATAACTGAAGAGCTTTTGCCATTTGGTTTTATTGTTGTGCAGAGTTTCAACTATACAGATCTCTTGGTTGCCTTCTACAGTGTTTGCTTCTTCCTGTTATACTTGAAAATTGTCCAGAAGATTGAGCTGCTGAAGATTGAGTAGGAAGAGAGATATCAGCATACTGCCCTAGTTGTCTGGTTATTTCCAAATCTAACTAAGGCAGAGTCTGAATTCTAAAAGTAATCAAATGCTATCCTTTTCCTCTCACATGCTGATAGCTAGAATCACATTGTTAGCTAGAATCCACTTGTAATTGTGTATGCAACTAACTGTCCTGCCCTTCTAAGACATCTTTCTTTTTCCAAAATATCTTGACTTCATTATTTTATTTTATTTTTTGTTGATTGTGGGGCTTGAACTCTGGGCCTGGGTGCTGCCCCTCAGCTCTTCAGCTCAAGGCGAGCGTTTTACTACTTCTGGCTTTCTTTGCTTATGTGATGCTGAGGAATTGAACCCAGGGCTTCATGCATGCAAGGCAAGCATTCTACCACTAAGCCACCTTCCTCGCCCATATCTTGACTTTAATTGGCATCATAGCATCTAAATATTCAGGCCATTTAGAATATGATGCAAGAATGGTTTATGTCATTGGGCGAGTTCTGTTTGCTTTTTCACTTAGTTAAATAGTAACATGCTGAAAGAACTACTTGAATGTGAAAGCACTTAGATTCTTTAAAGAGGTACTTTCCAAAACAATCAATATACAGCTCACTTTGCTTTCAGTGGTATCCATCTTGTTAATGCTGTGTATCTTAAATTTTATACATGATGAAATCACAAAGCGAAGAGCAAGAAATGGAGATGGTCTGATTAGACCCTTTCATTTTATAGCTATAACTACTCAAATGCAGGACAGCTAAGTGACTTGCTTTAAGATTGTATAGCTAGTTAATAAGTCAGACTGGAATCTAGGTTCCTAATTCCCAATGCAATCCTATATCTGATATTTTTCTTTTCTTCTTTCCTCCTCCTCCTCCTCCTCTTCCTCCTTCTCCTTTTCTTTTTGTTAGTCATGGAGCTTGAACTCTGGCCTGGGCACTATCCCTCAGCTCTTCAGCTGGGGGTGAGTGCTCTACCACCTGAGCTACAGAGCCACTTCCGGTGTCTGGTGGTTAATTGAAAATAAGAGTCTCACAGACTTTCCTGCCCGGGCTGGTTTTGAACTGTGATCCTCAGATCTCAGCCTCCTGAGTAGCTAGGATTACAGGCATGAGCCCCCAGTGCCTGGCCTGATACATTTTTCATTCAACTAATGAATAAATTATAATTTTACAATAAATCTTTCAAGAAATATATGTAAACTGTTAAAGCTACCATAGTATTTTCAAGAATTGAATTCATCTTAATTAAACTAGTAAATTAAGAGAATTGAGTGAGTTTGTGAGTTAATGTATTTCAAGTGCGAGGTGTATGTGAACAAATGTCTATGTGTGTTTGTGTGTGTGATGTGTACTAGTGCTAGAGCTTTAAAGCCTTGAGCTCTCACCAGGGTTTCTTACTTAGGGCTGGTGCTATACCCTTTGAACCACACCTCTAATTCAGCCTTTTTCCCCCCTCTGGTTAATTGGAAGTAAAATTCAAGCACTTTTTAGTACAGCCTAGCTTTGAACCCTGATTCTCAGATCTCAGCCTCCTGAGTAGTTAGGATTACAGGCATGGGCCACCAGTGTGCAGCAAGTGCCTTATTTTGCCAGTACTTGAGTGTGAATTCAGAATCTTACACTTGCAATGCAGGTGCTACTCTACTACTTGATATATACTCCCAGCTGGATTTTTTTCTTTTTCTTTATTGTAGATCTTGGGGCTTGAAGGCCTGGGCACTGTCTCTGAGCTTTTTTGCTCAAGTATCATGTTCTACCACTTTGAGCCACTTCTGTTTTTTTTGTTTTGTCAGTTATGGGGCTTGAACTCTGGGCCGGGGTGCTGTCCCTCAGCTCTTCAGCTCAAGGCTAATGCTCTACCGCTTGAGCTACAACGCCACTTCCAGTTTTCTGGTGGTGAATTGGAGATACGAGTTTCACGAACTTTCCTGCTCAGGCTGGCCTTGAACCGTGATCCTCAGATCTCAGCCTCCTGAATAGCTAGGATTACAGGCATGAACCACTGGCGCCCAGCTTTACTTCTGGCTTTCTGTTGGTTAATTGGAGATGACAGTCTCACAGACTTTCCTGCCCAGGCTGGCTTTGAACCATGATCCTCAGATCTCAGCCTTCTGAGTAGCTAGGATTATAGACATGAGCCACCAGCACCAGGCTTGAATTTTAGTTTGTAGCAAAATTTTCTTTTTCTTTTTTCCCCTTCCATCCCTATGGGACAGGGTCTTACTTTGTAGACTAGGCTGACCTTATTTCTCTTCTGCTAGAATTATAGGAGTGCCCCTACACACAGCTTTTTTTTTACCAGCAAATTGGTTGTATTTTGCATTTTTAGTAGTAATCAGTCAACTCCGAAATAATTCTGAAGTTATTATGGCCTGTATTTAGGGAGCATACATTTGGCTACATTAAAATGAATCCTGATGCATTTTTTTGTCCACTGGAGATAATCTGTTAATTTTTAATGTCATAAAGCAACAGCAGAATTATGGTTTTATGTAGGGTTATATTTATAAAACTAGAGTGGAGTGTTATGTAAAAACCAGAAGTACAGATTAATTTAATATGCATCTGGTGAATTCAGGGCTTGAAGGATGCACATCTGTTGAGAAAACAAATCATAGACCTATTCAGAGTTTTCAGCATCTTTAAATGTGTGTGCTTTGATTCCCTTTAACAGTTTTAAAACAGACCTTAATGGATTTAGAAAAGGCCATTTTCTCAAAGGAAGAAACTTGTATAGCTATTTACAATGATATTCATCACTTTATTATTTATCACAACATTTTGATACATTGGCATTTTTCTTTGCAATTGGGGAAGGAAAAGGTTAACCGATTCATCATAACAAAATGAGTTTATTGCAAAACTGTAT
Source organism: Dipodomys ordii (assembly GCF_000151885.1). Taxonomy (NCBI): domain Eukaryota; kingdom Metazoa; phylum Chordata; class Mammalia; order Rodentia; family Heteromyidae; genus Dipodomys; species Dipodomys ordii. The sequence goes on from NW_012267227.1 coordinate 3,064,207, forward strand.
TTTATTTTATTTACTTATTATTTTTTTGGTCAGTCATGAGGCTTGAACTCTGGACCTGGGTGCTGTCCCTGAGCTTTTCAGTTCAAGGCAGGCGCTCTACCACTTGAGCCACAGTGCCACTTCTGGTTTTCTGGAGGTTAATTGGCGATAAGAGTCTCACGGACTTTCCTGCACGGGCTGGCTTTGAACAGCAATCCTCACATCTCAGCCTCTTGAATAGCTAGGATTACAGGCATGAGCCACTGGCACCCAGCCAGCACTGTATTTTAAAGGGGGAGAATTTGGATACTGGTTGCTCACATTTGTAATTCTAGCTTCTTGGGATGCTAACATTGGGAGGATTGAGTTCCTAGATACCTGAGACTTAGCTCAGTGGAAGAAGCTGTGCATGGTGGTACATGCCTATCATCCCAGCTATGACCAAGAGCATTACATAGGTAGATTACAGCTAAGAACTAAGCCTGGGCCAAAAGCTTAGAGATGTGACTCCGCAAGAAAGCACCTGTCTAGCGAGCACCAAAGCCCTGAGTTCAAACCCCAGGATTGTAAATAAATAAATACATAATTAGCTTCTGGAATTAGCATTTTAGGGCTCTGAAATCTTAACTTGAAGCCACAATCAATGAAAAGCTGTGTTCATCACAGCTTTTGAAGATATGGTCTTTATCAAGTTGGAGAAACAAGACTTGAAAGATAGAGATGAGCAATTTGATATGTAATGAAGTACAAATCTGAGATTTATAGGTATGCTTCATATGTCTGGCTTCATTACACAGGAATTTATCCAGTGAGTCTATTAGTAATTTTGTGGTCGAGCAACTGAGATCTGAGGATCAAGAGGAATCCTCGAAACTCTGATCTCCAGTTAACCAGCAAGAAGCTAGAACAGGAGATGTGACTCAAGTGATAGAACACCAGCACTGAAAAAGCCAGATGAGAGCAGGAGGCCCTTAGTTCCAGCCACAGTGCCAGCAGTGATAATAACAACTTCATGGGAAGGAGATTCAGTGAAGAATCTCTAAAATCACCTGAAAAACCTTGCTCTAGGAACAGTTGAGTGATTGTATGAATATATACCAATATAAGTATTTATGAGACAGGATCTCACTATGTAGCTCATTGTGATCCTTTGCCTCCATGTGTACATTACTGAATTCAGCTTCTATAGATTTTTTTTGAAAACTCTTCTAGGTACTTGTTAAGGGGTGGGTAGTGTTGAGAACCACAGACTTAAAGGATAATTGTGGTTGTGATTTGAGTAGGCAAGAAAATGTTTTCAGGGTAGCAAAAGCAAGCGGGGGGGGGGAGATTTGGGAACAGATTGAAAAGATTAATTTGATAAAGGCAATGTAATACTCAAGGAGCAGGGGGAAATAAATCTTGGGAGAACTGTTGTCCACTGAGGATAATAAAAGGCAGAGAAAGCTAGGTCTTATTTGAGGGGGTGAGAAAGGGAAATGTTACTGGTTTGGGGGCTTGAACTCAGACCCTGGGTGCTGTCTCTGAGCTTTCATTGCTTAAGACTAGTGCTATACCACTTAAGCCGCAGTTCTACATCTGGCTTTTTTTTTTTTTTCTTTTTTTTGAAGTTTATTGGAGAGAAATCTTTTCTGCCTACATAGGCTTTGAACCGGGAACCTCAGATCTCAGCCTTCTGAGTAGCTAAGATTATAGGCATGAGCCACCAGTGCCTAGCTAGAAAGTTAGTTTTGATATGGTAATAGAGATCTGTGAGAGATCTTTAAGTTGGAGAGTAACAGGATGTATTTGTATTTGTGTAAAGGTAAATTCACTAATGATGTGCAAAATGCTTCCACTGAAAGTAGGCTGGTTGAGGAGGTGGAGACAATTCATGTAATCCAGCAGCAGTGAGGACAGTTTGTTGAGTGTTTATGTAACAAGCAGCATGCTAAAAGCTTTGGTTACAGTATTTCACTTCATTCTTACAACAAGCCACTGAGATATGACTGGCTATTCCAATTTTACATATAAGGCAATGAGGCAAGGAAAGGATGGTTATTTCAGGAGCTCACTCTGTTGCTAGTGGCAGAGCCATGATGTTGGGCTCAAATATCTTTGTTTCTGGAACCTGTTTAGAAGAAACACCTCATCATATTTGGAGACCGAGGGATAAGGCAAAGACAAAATTTAATTCTAGATAATAAGAAAACAATGGGATGTCACTATTAGAAGAGAAATAGTTGATATGGGGGTAACAAGGCAAGTTATTTAGCCAATTTAAACAAATAATTGTTTTGTATTGTTTTATGTCTGTACTGGGCATGGAACTCAAAGCCTAGTGCTGTCACTGTATCACTTGAGCCATACCTACACTTCTGGCTTTGTGTTGGTTAACTAGAGATAACCATTTCTTTGAATATGTCTGCTTGGGCTAGCTTTGAATCTTGATCCTCAGTCTCCTCAGTAGCTAGGATTACAGGCCTGAGTTATTGGCACCAATGAAACAAACTATCTGCAAAAGTAACCAGTGGAAAGATTTACATTATGTTTACATTTACATTTACATTATGTTCTTTAGGAATAAAATTCCAAATAACTTAAAATATCTAACTTTCTGGATTTTCCATTGCTGCCTTGCTCATGTTGACTAAATTCAGAGTCACCCCATCCACTTTATAAAATATATCTTAGATTTTAGAGTAATGTGTGAATTAATAATATTTGAAAAGCTTTTTATTGTAGTATTTTTCTCACTCTAAAGAAATAAGTGACTTTGGGCAGGGAAGGTGGCTCAGTGTTAGTGTTTTTTTTTTTTTTTTGCATACATGAGGCCTCTGCACCACATAAGCAGAAAAAGACGGAAGTGGCGCTGTGGCTAAAGTGGTAGAGTGCTAGCGTTGAGTTGAAGAGCTGAGGGACAGCGCTCAGGCCCAGAGCTCAGGTCCATGACCAGCAAAAAAAAAAAAGAAAAAGAAAGCTGGGTGCCTGTGGCTCATGCTAGATACTGAGGAGGCTGAGATCTGAGGATCTCGGTTCAAAGCCGGTCCTGGGCAGGAAAATCCATGAGACTCTTGTTTTTTTTTTGGGGGGGTCCAGTTGTGGGGCCTGAACTCTGGGCCTGGACACTGTCCCTCAGCTCTTCAGCTCAAGGCCAGCGCTGTGCCACTTGAGCCACAGCGCCACTTCCGGCTTTTTTCTTTTTGCTTATGTGGTGCTGAGGAATCAAACGCAGGGCCTCATGTATGCAAGGCAAGCGCTCTACCACTGAGCCACCTTCCCAGCCCTAAACGTTTTTTTTTAAAATCAGTCATGGGGCCTGAACTCTGGGCCTGGGTGCTGTCCTTCAGCCCTTCAGCTCAAGGCTAGTGCTCTACCATTTGAGCCACAGCACCACTTCTGTTTTTTTTTTTCTGCTTCTGTGGTGCTGAAGAATCGAACCCAGGGCATCATGCATGCAAGGCAAGCACCCTACCACTGAGCCACCTTCCCAGCCCTATAAATCCATGAGACTCTTATCTCCAGTAAACCCCTAGAAAACTGGAAGTGAGCCGGTTGCTGGTGGCTCACGCCTGTAATCCTAGCTACTCAGGAGGCTGAGATCTGAGGATCGCCCCTGTAGCTCAAGTGGTAGAGCACTCACCTTGAGCTGAAGAGCTGAGGGACAACGCCCAAGCCCAGAGTTCAAGCCCCACGACCGACCAAAAAAAAAGAAAACTGGAAGTGGCGCTGTAGCTCAAGCAGTAGAGCGCTCACCTTGAGCTGAAGAGCACAGGGATAGCACACAGGCCCAGAGTTCAAGCCCCACGACTGATTAAAAAAAAAAAAGAAAGAAAGAAAGAAAAAGAAAAAAGAAATAAGTGACTTACTATGTTGAAAATGAACTTTACAACTTGGGGGGGGGAGGGATAGGAAGGAATAGGGAAGGCAGGGAAGAAAGGAATGGTAGGGGAAAATAAAGGAGGGGGTAACAATGCTTGATAGGAAATGTACTCATTACCTTACTCATGTAACTGTAACCCTTTTGTACAGTATCTTTACAATAAAAAGTATATGTTTAAAAAGAGAAGTGACTTAGAAAACAGGAGCAGCTGGGCGCCGGTGGCTCTTGCCTGTAATCCTGGCTACTCAGGAGACTGAGATCTGAGGATTGTGGTTCAAAGCCAGCCTGGGCAGAAAAGTCCGTGAGACTCTTATCTCCAGTTAACCACCAGAAAACCAGAAGTGGTGCTGTAGCTCAAATGGTAGAGTGCTAGCCTTGAACTGAAGAGCTGAGGGATAACACCTAGGCCCAGCGTTCAAGCCCCAAGACTGACCAAAAAACAAAACAGGAGCAGTTTATGAAATATTTCAGTATTACTTTTTTACTTGGAGACACTAGTAAAGTATTTGATATGTTTGGATAGTTGTTTCATAAGGTGTTTGGTTCTAGCATCTTTATTTTCATTGAAGGGCACAATTCCATGGTACTTGGTACATTCATAGTGCTGTATAAATATAATGTCTTTATAGTTCCAGACTTTAGTGCCAAGCTTCCCTTGAATACCAAAAAGGAAGAATGAACAAGATACAAAGGAAAAAAAAATCTTCTCTCTGGGCTCTGGGCTTAGCCAGGTTAACAGGTCTGACCTAGCCTTGTTGCTCCAAATAGGATGATCTAGATGTAGTTCAGTGGCTAATTCTAAAACTTCCTTTCATAAAGAATATCTACTTAGTTCTGTATTTTTTTATAGTTAGCATTTCTTTTTAGATCTTGAACTTTCAATCATTTTTTAGGCAAGGCCATATGGTGTCCTCTCAGAAATATAATTTGCTGTTGTCAGGCCAGTACTGACAGCATAAACCTCTTTATGCACTCAGCTATGATTGAGCTTGCCTCCCTGCTGTTAAAATACCACTCTTAGCTACTGACCATGCTTTCAGTTTAAGTTATCACACTCACCAGAACTGATTTCAGGGTCAATGGGATTTATCTGTGTGTGTATGTGTGGACCAGGTTAGGACAATGATTTCTTTTTCTTTGCTAAAAATATTAAGTTTTAATACTTTCTTTCAAACATTGTATGACATATTTGAAAGTTCACACCGGTTTGTATTTGAGATAAGAAATGTTGAATTGAGTTATTGGCTCCTCTGTATTTAGAATTCAGAAGTGTTTAGTCCTTCATTCAGTTCTTTTTTTTTTTTTTTTGGTTGTGGGGCTTGAACTCTGGGCTTGGGTGCTGTCCCTGCGTTCTTTCATCTCAAGGCAAGCACTCTACCACTTGAGCCACAGTGCCACTTCCAGTTTTCTAAAGGTTTTTTGGAGATAAGAGTCTCATGGCCTTTCTTGCCTGGGCTGCCTTTGAACCATGATCCTCAGATCTCAGTCTTCTGAGTAGCTAGGATTACAGGTGTGAGCCACCAGCACCCAGCTCTTTATTCAGTTCTTAATTCATTTAGTTCTTTTACAAGGGATAGTTTTTCCTATCCACTTTTGATTTTCTTTTAATGTTCAAATGTGTTAAGGTGTTTGTTGACTTGGTTATTCAGCATCATCAAAGATTTTTTTATTTGGAGGGAGTTAAACATTGACTCCACCGAATCTTTTTTTTTTTGTGGGTCGTGGGGCTTGAACTCTGGGCCTGGGCTCTGTCCCTCAGCTCTTCAGCTCAAGGCGAGCACTTTACCACTTGAGTCACAGCGCCACTTCCAGTTTTCTAGTGGTTTATTGGAGATAGGAGTCTCACTGTCTCTCCTGCCTGGGCTGGCTTTGAATGCGATCCTCAGATCTCAACCTCCTGAGTAGCTAGGATTACAGGCGTGAGCCACCAGCGCCCAGCTCCACCTAATCCTTATACTAAAGTAATATCAATTCCTTACATTATTCTGAAATTATGTACTCAACATTATTGAGTACAGTGGAGAGAGAGAATGTGTGTCTTTTTTTTGGTCTGGTTGTGGGGCCTAACTCTGGGCCTGGGCGCTGTCCCTCAGCTCTTCAGCTCAAGGCTAACACTCTACCACTCGAGCCACAGTGCCACTTCCGGCTTTTTTCTTTTTGCTTATGTGGTGCTGAGGAATCGAACCGAGGGCCTCATGCATGCAAGGCAAGCACTCTACCACTGAGCCACCATCCCAGCCCAAGAATGTGTGTCTTTGACTAGAGTGACTAGATACAAGTGCAAACCTCTGTCTTGAGAATCATCTCTGGTATGCCTAATAAGATGTGACATGCTATACAAAATGGTTTTGAGTTTTAAAATGAAAAACTATAAAGTACTTCTAGAAGCTTATCACTGTGGAACTTTTCCAAGAATTATAGCATAAATAGCAATGTATTTAATGTAAATTATAATAAGGGATAAAAGATTGACATAATGTGTACTCAAGCCAGTAGACTCTTGAGCTAATGTTCTTTTGCAAATGTCATTTTGTTTTCTTTTGTCAGTCATAGAGCTTGAACCCTGGGCCTGGACACTGTCTCTCAGCTCTTCAGCTCAAGGCTAGCACTCTACCATTTGAGCCACAGTGCCACTTGCGGTTTTCTAGTGGTTTTTTGGAGATAAGAATCTCATGGACTTTCCTGCCCAGCCTGGCTTTGATCCTCAGATCTCAGCCTCCTGAGTAGTTGGGATTATAGGCCTGAACCTATAGGTGCCCGGTGCGAATGTCATTTTTAATCACTAAGATACTTCTGGGGGTAAAACATTCATTATGTAAATTTCCAGTGTGTCACAACTTTCTAGCAGTATAAGTGCTTGTAATTTTGCTACCATTGAGAAATTTAGCAGTGTGTTTTTTTATTTTGTTTTTATTTTATTATTATTTTTAAAAATCAGTTGTGGGGCTTGAACTCAGGGCCTGGGCACTGTCCCTGAACCTCTTTGTGCTCAAGGCCAACACTCTACCACTTGAGCCACAGCTTTTGGCTTTTTCTGTTTATGTAGTACTGAGAAATAACCCAGGGCTTTATGTGTACTAAGCAAGCACTTTACCACTAGCCACCTTCCCAGCCCTTAAGTATACGTCTTAGGTTTATTTTATTTTGTGTTTGGTCAGTCATGAGGCTTGAACTCTGGACCTGGGTGCTGTCCCTGAGCTCTTCAGCTCAAGACTAGCACTCTACCACTTGAGCCACTGCTCCACTTCCAGTTTTCTGGTGGTTAATTGGAGATAAGATTCTCATGGACTCTCTTGTTTGGGCTGGCTTTGAATTGCGATCCTCAGATCTCAGCATCCCGAGTAGCTAGGATTACAGGTATGAGCCACTGGTGCCCGGCACTTCTTAGTTTTTTTTCTTTGTTGTTGTTGTATTACTTTCAGATTTATGCTATTATAGATTCTGAGATAAACATCATGCTTTTATTTTGATTTTCTTGGACTGGGGTTTGTACTTAACACCTTGAGATTGCTAGGCCACTAGAGCCATGCCTCCAGCTTGTTTTCTTTCATTATTTTTTTGAATGGGGTCTAGATTTTTTTCCTGAGCTTGGAATGAGATCCTATTTAAGCTTTCCATGTATATGGGATAACAGGCACATATCACTGAACCCAGCATTTTATTGGTTGAAATGGTCTTATAATGCTTATCATGAGTAGGATTACAGGTATGAGTCCTTAAAGAATTGCTCTAGCATCAGCAGTCTTGCTGATCTGTACTTCCACTTCTGGCTTTTGCTAGTTAATTGGAGATAAGAATCTCATGGACTTTTTGCCTGGGCTGGCTTTGAACCATGATCCTCAGATCTCAGCCTCCTGAGTTACTAGGATTACAGATGTGACCCACTAGCACCTGGCTACAGATAGCTTTTTGTTAATTATAAAATTATTTTTGTAGGAAATTATTATCTTCAAATTTATTTTAATTTTTAATTTTTTTTTTTTTTACTGGACCTGGGGTTTGAACTCTTGGGCAGCCTGGGCTACCTTCAAACAATGATCCTTAGATCTCAACCTTCTGAGTAGCTAGGATTATTGGCATGAGCCACTGGCTCCCAGCTTTCAGGTTTAATTTATAAACATTATTTCTTTTTCTGTTTTTTTTTCTTTCTCTTTTTTTAATTTCTTAATTTTTGATAGTATTGGGGCTTGAATTCTGGGCTTGGATACTGTCTCTGAGTTCTTTTTGTTCGAGGCTAGTTACTCTACCACTTGAGACACAGCTGCACTTCCAGCTTTTTCTGTGATTAACTGGAGATAAGAGTCTCACAGGCAGGCACTGATTGCTCATGCTTGTAATCCTAGCTACTCAGGAGGCTGAGATCTGAGGGTTGGTGTTCAAAGCCAGTTCAGGCAGGATACCCATGAGACTCTTTATCTCCAGTAAACCACTCTGAAAAAGCTGGAAGTGGTGTTGTGGTTTAAGTGGTAGAGCAGTAGCCTTGAGCACAGTGAGGCTGTGGGACATTGCCCAGGCCCTGCTGACAGCCAAAAAAAAAAAAGTCTCCAACTTCCTGCCTGGACTGGCTTTGAACCACCAGCACTCAGTTTATAAACATTCTTTTTCTTTTTTTCCTTGCCGGTCCTGAGGCTTAAACCCAGGGCCTGGGCACTATCCTTGAACTTCTTTTTGCTCAGTGATTTTTCTATTTCAGAGTAAAACAAATAAGATACTGGCGACTAAGCCTAGGCCCTGGGTACGCCCTACCACTGAACTACCCAACTCCCCCAGGTTCCCAGCTATTATGCTTGTATGATAATTCTTGTACATAATAGTTTGTGGCATTTTTCACTATGGAGGTAGGCTTTTCCAGTTATTACTTTTTTCAAATATAATTATCCTTTTAGTTTTTCATTGGATTTCTAATTGAGCTACGTTTCCTAGTCAGAGACTTTAAAAAAAGTTATTGTTACAGAGTGATATACAGAGGGGTATTTACGTTTCAGGTAATAAGTACATTTCCTTTCATACGTTTCCTCATTCTCTTCCATTCCCTCCCTCCAACCTCCTCCTATCAGTTGTATAGTTTACTATCATCAATGTCCAGTGTACTCCACTGCTGCATTTTCACCTTTGTCCTTAGATTTTTTTTTTTTTTTTGTCGGTCGTGGGACCTGAACTCTGGGCCTGGGTGCTGTCTCTCAGCTCTTCAGCTCAAGGCTAACGCTCTACCACTTGAGCCACTGTGCCACTCCTGGCTTTTTCTGTTATGTGGTGCTGAGGAATTGAACCCAGGGCCTCATACATGCAAAGCAAGTACTCTACCACTGAGCCACCTTCCCAACCCTGTCCTTAGATTTTTATGCCTTTCTTCCTCCCTCCTATGGCTATGCACTTGGAAATACTGAATATAAGGTAAAGAATACAGAGTCATCAGAAGAAAAAAAGTTTAAAAAGTCCTTTGTTTCCGTATCTTTGGAATGTTATATTTATTTATTTTTGTCATGAGGCTTGAACTCTGGGCCTGAACATTGTCCCTCAGCTCTTCAGCTCAAGGCAAGTGCTCTACCACTTGAGCCTCTGTGCCACTTCCAGTTTTCTGAGTGGCTTATTGGAGGTGAGGCTCATGTACTTTCCTGCCCTAGCTGGCTTTGAACGGCAATTCTCAGATCTCAGCCTCCTGGAGTAACTAGGATTACAGGCGGATACCACTGGTGCCTGGCTGGTGCATTTTAGATCTAACTTCTGCCTATCAGAGAGAACATGTGCTGTTTGTCTCTCTGATTTTGGCTTACCTCACTTATTAGTCAGAGACTTTTCACCTAGTGATTTATTTTTTTTTTTGTCGGTCGTGGGGCTTGAACTCTGGGCTTCACCTATGATTTTTATTGATATGGACTGACCATGAAAGTCAAGCCATCTCTATCTGTCTGTTGGTCTGTCTATCTATATCTGGTTATTGATCTATTTATTCATTCAATTTACATCTTTAGATTGTTTGTCATACTACTTTCATCTTTCATTTGTTGTGCATAGATCTAGAAGTTACAATATGTTCTTGTGTAGTCATAGATAGGAAAGGAGAAATTTGTGTTTCTTAACTATAGTTGTAATAAAGATAGGAAAGGAGAAATTTATGTTTCTTAAGTATAGTTGTAATAAAGATGAACTGACAAACCGGAGTAAAGCAAGCTCAAATTCTTTTTTGGAATTCTGTTTCAAGTTCTTTTCAGGATTCTGTTAGTTTTCTGTTGAGGCATCAGAACCACAGGAGAAACTTCTTAGTCTTCTGTGTGGATATGAGAGGTCTTTTTTTTTTTTTTTTTTCTGAAATAGTAAAGCAATAGGCAGAGAATCCAGGGAAACAGCAATCTTTAACCATTCTATTTCAGCCCTTCTGTGACCCCTCCCTCAGCTTGTGTAACCTTTGTTACTTTTCTGTAAAGGAGAGGAGGGGGTACATTAAAGTAGTAGTCATTTGCTCAGTGATTTCAGTCCAGTGTTCTTCATTGGAATAATACATTGGAGCATTAGGATTTCATTGGTTTGATTATAAAATATATTTCTGGCTACTTTCTTTTAGCTGCAGAGTGGAGTGTCTATAGTTATGAAATAACCCTAGCAAGATAGACTTTATAATGAATGTTTTTTAAGTTTAGCTGCCCATAGAAACTTATAACATTCTGATTCAACCACTGAGAGAAGGACTGAGGATGGTGTGCAGTTGGGTATCTGTAGGAATAATTTTTAAACAGGGTAGAAAAGGATAGCCAATTTAAGATAGTGATGATATTCATTTTTTGTATTAATTATTTAAAAATAAAATGAAGGAAAAGTGAGAATTCCACTATCCTAACATATAAATCATTTTTATTTTCCAGTCTTACTTCACTTTTGTCTATAAACATGCCTAATTTTTTTTTTTTTTTGGTCAGTCCAGGGCTTGAACTCAGGACCTAAGTACTAGCTCAAGACTAGTACTTTACCACTTGAGCCAAGCACCACTTTCAGCCCCAAGCACTTTTCAATTTGGTACCAATACTATTAATACATCTTATAGCCTAAAAAACTATATTTAGAAATTTTGAAATATTAGGAAAGCTCAAAGATCTTAGAAATAGGTGGCAAAATAATACTTATAGTTCTATTTTTTTTCTCTGGTAAATTCTTTTTTTTAGTTTTATTTTCCTTTGAGTTAATTCACATAGCCATTCAGATCTTGTTAATTTTTCTTTTTGTATTTTTTTTTTTTTTTGGTTGGTCGTGGGGCCTGGGCACTATCCCTCAGCTCTTCAGCTCAAGGCTAGCACTCTACCACTTGAGCTACAGCGCCACTTCCAGCTTTTTTCTGCTTATGTGGTGCTGAGGAATCGAACCCAGGGCCTCATGCATGCAGTGCAAGCACTCTACCACTGAGTCACCTTCCCAGCCCTCGTTAATTTTTCTTTTTGTAGTAAATTCATTCTCTAAAATGTCCAATGAAACCTAGCACTCAGGATGCTGAAATAGGAAGATTGTGAAGTTAAGGGTAACCCCGGATCCATAGTGAAAACCTCTCAAAATAAATAAATAAATAAAATTCAATGAATACTAGGAACAATGATTTGATTACTCAAAAATCCAAGGATATGGTCTAGTACTGAGGCCTAGTAGTGATGAGTTCTTTCGTTTCTTGGTTTTTGTTTTATTTTTATTTTTATATTGTAGACAAAGTCACACTGCATAGCCATGCTGGCCTGGAATTCACTATGTAGCCAGGTTGATCTCCAACTTTTTTTTTTTTGGAAGGGGGGTCAGTCGTGGGGCTTGAACTCTGGGCCTGGGCACTGTCCCTCAGCTCTTCAGCTCAAGGTGAGTGAGTGCTTTACCACTTGAGCCACTGGGCCACTTCCAGCCTTTTCCATTTATGTGGTGCTGAGGAATTGAACACAGGGCCTTATGCATACAAGGCAAGCACTCTACCACTGAACCACCTTCCCATCCCCGTAATTTCAGAACTTTTGACATAACAATCTAACATTTGTTACAGTTGACAGTAGGTATACTTTATTCCCAGTGTTTTGAAAAACTGACCTTCAAACAAAAGTGTTCCTTGTGATAGATACGTGGAACAAATAATCCTAGCACTAGTGAGATCAATATAGGAGGATCACAGCTTTGAGACCAGGCTTGGCTAATATAGCAAGGTTCTTGTCTCAAGAAAAAGCATCCCAGCTGGGTGCTGGTGGCTCACACCTGTACTCATAGGTACTTAGGAGACTGAGATCTGAGGATCACTGTTCAAAGCCAGCCCAGGCAGGAAAGTCCGTGAGACCCTTATCTCCAATATACCACTAGAAAACTGGAAGTGGCCCAGTGGCTCAACTGGTAGCGCTTGCCTTGAACTGAAGAGTTCAAGTCCCATGACTGACAAAAAAAACAAAAAAAGAAAAAAAAGAAGCATCCCAAACCAAGACTCCAGCCTTTTTATAGGCATGAGGTGGTAAAGACTTAAAGTTGTTTTTTGTTGTTGTTTTGTGCTGGTCTTCGGGCTTGATCTCAGGGCTTGAGTGTTGTTCCCTCAGCTTTTTTCTCGAGGCTAATGCTTTATCACTTGAGCCACAGCTCCACTTTTAGCTTTTTGCTGGTTAATTGGAGATAAGATTGTCTTGGACTTTCCTTCCCTCATCCATTCCCCCCCCCCCCATTGGCTTCAAACAGGAGCAGTATTCCTCATATCTCAGCCTTCTGAGTAGGATTACAGGCATAAGCCACCAGTGCTCAGCTTTTTTTTTTTTTGTCGGTCGTGGGGCTTGAACTCTGGGCCTGGGCGCTGTCCCTGAGCTCTTCAGCTCAAGGCAAGTGCTCTACCACTTGAGCCAGAGCGCCACTGCCGGTTTTCTGGTGGTTTATTGGAGATAGGAGTCTCACAGTCTTTCCTGCCCGGGCTGGCTTTGAACCGCGATCCTCAGATCTCAGCCTCCTGAGTAGCTAGGATTACAGGCGTGAGCCACCAGCGCCCGGCTAGTGCTCAGCTTTTTTAAAAAACAAAACCTTAAGCTCAAAGAATTGTCCAAAGTGTCTGGTTCCCTACTGGCACTTAACTGGTTCCAGATGACTAGCACTTTACCTTTTTTTGTTTTTTGGCAGTACCAGAGCTTACACTCAGGGAGCCTCAGTTGCTCAGCCTGCATGTTCTGCTGGTGTTTACAACTTGAGCAACACCTCTACTTCCACTTTTTGCTGGTTATTTTGGAAGTGGAGTATCATAAAGTTTTCTACACAGGCTAGCCTATGCTCTACACCCAGCCTTCTAAAGAGCTAGGATTATATGTGTGAGCCACTGATACTAGCTTCATTTTCAATTTTTGGCTTTTTTTTTCTGTTGTTGTTGGTATGGGGCTTTGACCTCAGAGTCTTGTACTTGTTAAGCAGTACTCTACCATTTGAACCATGCCCCCAGCCCTTTTTGCTTTTTAGGATAGGATCTCATGATTATGACCATCTAGCCAGCAATTCTTATATTTCTGCTTTCTACTGGGATGGCAGGTATGCACCCCACACCTGGCAGTTGGTTGAGAATGTAGTATTGTGAATTGTTTGCTTAGGTGGTCTTGAGTGTCTTCATTTTCCTGCTCTTCATCTCCAAAGCAGCTAATTACAAGTGTGATCTACTATGCTTGGCTTCATTTCATTTTTTGAAGGGTACACACGGAGCCAAGGTGGTAGTATATACCTATAATTCTAACCCTGAGGAGGACCGACCACCAGGAGGATTGTGAGTTAGTTTAAGGCTATCCTGGCTACATAGTAACTTGGAGGTCAGCCTGGGCTGCCTTCTAGACCTTGTCTTAACCCAAACAAAACAAAAACACACAGGACTCAGGAGGCAACAAATAAGAGAAATACAATTCAGAAGAAAGACTAGGGAGGGATACAGCTTCCTAGACTGTGAACCCTCTAAAAGCTGTAACCTTCTACATAGAAGAACCAGGAAAAAATATTAGCCTAGCAAAGAGAATACTTAATACTTAAGAGGACTTTCTCCTTTCAGCTTTAACTGTAAATAGAGAGAGAAAGAACTTTGCCCTAAAAATGCCTTTATCAAAACTTAGGGCCCTAATATCTGTGTGAATTGGGAAAAACAAAAACTTTTTTTGTTGTTGTTGTTGGTCGTGGGGCTTGAACTCTGGGCCTGGGCACTGTTCCTGAACTCTTCAGCTCAAGCTAGCACTCTATCATTTGAGCCACAGCGCCACTAGAAAAACAAAAACTAAAACCACCTGTAGGACAATACTTGTTTTAAGCAAACAAGCTTGAGTTTGGTGTTATGCCCAGGCAAGCACAGTAATGAATCCTGTTTCTTTCAAGGAAAATAGTCCCTTCAGAGGCCTTGAATTACCAAAGATAATATTTCAGAGAGCATGAGCTCTCTGTTTAAAAAATGTCACAAAGCACAAGAGGAAGTAGATCACTATAACCACAACAAAACACCGAAATCATACAAAGACTTCAGGTACCATTATTACTGGATATTGGCTATAAAATATATGTGTTTAATATATCTGCAAAAACATGGGATAGTTCAGAATATGACTTAGGAACAAAGAATAACTTGTTCCAAATTCCTTATTCCAAAATAGGCATGTAGAATTAATTGATGAAAAAGTATTAGTTACTGAAATTATAAATTTAAGGACAAACTTAACAGCATATTAGATAGATTAAAAAGGGAATTCTCTTTTTTTTTTTTTGGTACTGGGGATCGAACCCAGGATGTTGCACTTGCGAGGCAAGCGCTTTGCCACTGAGCTACATCCTAGCCCGAAAAAGGGAATTCTAAAGAAAAAACACAAAATGCTATAAGAACACAAAAGGCAGAAAACTATACATTTAAGACTTATAGAAAAAAAAAAGGCTGGCGGCTGGGAAGGTGACTCAGTGGTAGAGTGCTTACTGTGCATGCATGAGGTCCTCGGTTGGATTCCTCAGCACCACATAAGCAGAAAAAGCCAGAAGTGGCTCTGTCATTCAAGTGGTAGAGCGCTATCCTTGAACTAAGAGCTGAGGGACAGCGCCCAAGCCCAAAGTTCAGGCCCCACAACTGACAAAAAAAGAAAAAAAAGACCTGAAAGGTCTGTTCTGTCTGTAGTAGCAGAAAAATGGCCTTCTGTCCAGCACCTCTGAATGTTATCTTAAATGTCAATCAGACAAAGCCAGGGTTGTAGCACATGCCTTTAAAGCTGAAGGATTTTGAATGTGAGGTTATAACAAGACCTTGTCTCCAAAAATCCAAAACAAACTGGGCACTGGGCTCATATCTGTAATACTAGCTACTTAGGAGGCTGAGATCTGAGCATCATGGTTTAAAGCTAGCCTACACCATGAGACTTATCTCCAGTTGATCACTAGAAAACTGGAAGTGGCACTTTGGCTCAAAGTGGTAGAGTGCTGTCCTTTAGTGAAAGAGCTCATGGACAGTGCCCAGGCCATGAGTTCAAGCCCCATGACTGACCAAAAAAAACCAACAACATAAAAACAAGGAAGACCTTGCAGATGTGATTAAATTCAGGATCTTGAGGTCCAGAGTAGCCCCAGAAAAGATGAACATTGTGAAGAGGCTAGGGTTAAAGTTGAGTGATAGAACACTTCTGTAGAACAAAATGTGCATGGCTAGGGGTTTGTTCCTCAGCACCGTAGAAAAAAAGATGTAGCAGGGAAGGAGTGGCATGAGAGAGGTAGACTTGAATGTAGAAAAAAGGAGAAATAAACAAGACATAGAACAAAGATGTGGTTAGAAATATCTGTGGTCATAATGGCTATAAATAAATTCTCTAGTGAGATGATTGATTGTTAGGCTGTAAAATCACGAGCTAATAACTATATGTGGTTAAAATGCTGCAGAATTATTATCTTAAAATATAGTTTAGGGGACACATTGAAAATAAAAGTGTGGAAAATGATATACCTCACAAAAAATAAACCCAAAGATTTGTATAATTATGTTATGGGTTGCATAGCCTTTATCTGAACTGCTTGGGACCAGAAATGTTTCAGATTTCAGAATATTTGTATGTATGTAACAAGATGACCCAAGTTGAAACCCTAAGCAGTGTATTTCAAATAGGAATTGCTCTTTGCTGCTGTGTAGAAAAAGTGGCTTGAAGAAGGCAGACTAAATTTTTCTCCCACATAGAGGTTGGCATTATAGGGCTGATGATGGATGAAGTATCAACATTCCAGTATACTTTTTTTTTTTTTGGTCAGTCATGAGGGCTGACCTCTGGACCTGGGCACTGTCCCTCAGTTCTTCAGCTCAAGGCTAGTGCTCTACCACTTGAGCCACAGCGCCACTTCCGGCTTTTTTCTGCTTATGTGGTGCTGAGGAATCAAACCCAGGGCCTCATGCATGTGAGGCAAGCACTCTACTACTGAGCCAACTTCTCAGCCCTCCAGTATACTTCTGTCTCTGTACCTCTTTCTTTAGCATGTGGGTAACTGTGTGATCCAAGATGTTTGCTTGGAGAACCAGTTCTCACAGATTGCTTATAAGAGCAAGGATGGGAGTATGCTTGAAAGGAACACATGCCATCTCTTAAAGTGGTTTCATGGAAGTTCTACCAGGCAGCTTCATTGGCCCTTACACAAGGCAGCTAGGAAATGTATTTTAGGGCAGCTTGTCACTGCCTTGAATACAATTGGACTTTCTTTACTGAAGAAAGAGAACAGACTAAAATTGGGGAGGTAAGTTTACTTAGAAGGTTTATTAGAATTGTAGAGTTATTTGTGCTAAATAACAGAGTCAGCATATGTATAATTTAGGAATGTATCATAAGAATTTTTAATTTTGAACAACTTCAACAGACATAAGCTATTGGGTAAATATAGACCACTACTTTTTTTTGAAGAAACAATAAGACAGGTTTCTACTATATGCATAAACGATACTTAGTAGGATAATAGTAGAGATAATTATTCAACTTTAGAAAGTACTCTTGAAAATCTAATCACACCTCAAAGGATATTATCGTCTGAACCATTTTATCTGATGACAGTGCAGGCTAAATTAGGACCTTTTTAAAAATGTAACTTGAAAAAAACATAAGTTTGAAAGTAGATTTCTACATAACTTCTTTTCTTTGTGGTGCTGGGCTTTAACTGAGCACCAAAAAGAAATTAATATTTATAAGTGATATGATTCTATATTTTAAAAACCCTAAAGTTTCCACCAAACCCCTCCCCCCCAAACTTAGATTTGACAAACACTGTTGGCATATTAGCAGGATACATAGTTAGCATAGAAAACATTTTTGTGTGTGTGTTCCAGAAATCAGGGCATTCATCTCTTTCTTGTTTTTTTCACTCAAGGCTGGTGCTCTACCATTTGAACTACATTTCCATTTCTGGCTTTTTGGTGGTTAATATGAGATAAGAGTCTCATGAACTTTTCTGCCTGGGCTGGCTTTGAACCTTAATCCTCCATCTCAGGCTCCTCCTGAGTAGCCAGGATTATATGTGTGCCAGAATCTTGGCATATAGCATTTTAAACTTGGGGCCTCACGTTTTCCAGGGAAGCACTTTATCTTGGATCTTTTTCACTATAGTTTTTCTTTTAAAAATTTTTTTTAACTTTAATTTTTTTTTAAATTGGTCATGGGGCCTGAACTCTGGGCCTGGGTGCTGTCCCTCAGATTTTCAGCTCAAGGCTAGCACTCTACCACTTGAGCCACAGTGCCACTTCCAGCTTTTTCTGTTTATGTGGTGCTGAGGAATTGAATCCAGGGCCTCATGCATGACGACAAACACTCTACCACTGAGCCACCTTCTCAGCCCCTCACTATAGTTTTTCTGATGGGATCTGTGATCTTACCTGCAGCCAATATATGACAGAGATCCTTCTACCTCTACTTTTTGCATAGTTAGGATTATAAATCTATTACCACCACACTCAGCTTGATTTTTAAAACAGGGCCTTAATAATTTTTTTTTTTTTTTACTTGCTTCACACCATGATTGTTCTGTCTGTGCCTTTCAAGTACCTGCAATTTTTCTTTTTTTTTTTTTTT
>NW_012267227.1:3083661-3091785 GCF_000151885.1 Dipodomys ordii
CAAGGCTAGCGCTCTACCACTTGAGCCACAGCACCACTTCTGGCTTTTTTCTTTTTTGCTTATGTGGTGCTGAGGAATCGAACCCAGGCCTCATGCATGCAAGGCAAGCACTGTACCACTGAGCCACCTTCCCAGCCCAGTTTTGTGAGTTTCATGCTCACTCTTTTCCTCATCTGTAATATAAAGAAGATTGTAAAATATTCCTGTCTCTTAGGCATTAAAAGAGTTCCTGCCACATTAGGACCTAATAAATTTGTAGATGCTGTACTTGTCATTGTTCTATAGCGTGACAAATGTCTTAGTCTTAAGAGTATTCAGCTTTTAGCCGGGCGCCGGTGGCTCATGCCTGTAATCCTAGCTACTCAGGAGGCTGAGATCTGAGAATTGCGGTTCAAAGCCAGCCCGGGCAGGAAAGACTGTGAGACTCCTCTCTCCAATAAACCACTAGAAAACCGGAAGTGGTGCTGTAGCTCAAGTGGTAGAGCGCTCGCCAAATGCAGAGAATAATAAAATCGGGGAAAAGATTGACTTTGTTATAGGAATACTAGAAGAAATGTGCCCCTCACATTTCTATTAAAATTATGAAGGAAGAGAAGAACAATGATCCTTTAAAGGAAAGAGGGAATTAAATATAACTTCAAACATTCTAGCCAGTTGAGTGAAGCTGTCTTTCTTTGTGTTTAAATATAGTCTTTGATTAATGAATAATTCCTTCAGATTAGACAAATGCTAAGTAAAAGCAGAGTAGTATTGGTAGTACTCGTAGTGATTCAGTGCTGTAGCAGCTCTTGAGCAGCCACTCTTCAAGCTACCAATAAATACCTCACAGTGGAGCAGTGGAAACTCTTTCAAGAGGAGGATTTAAAACATGCATTTTACATTGCTTTGATTATAACAAGCAAGTTCAGTCTTAGACTTTGAACTAGCCAAGTCACTTTAAAAACTTATTTTGAGTGTTTCATGTGAGTATATAGTATGTGCCTGAAAACAAAAAGGCTCAGCCCTTGGGCACATTTGACTAGTTCATGCATACAACTAAGAAATGTGTACATGTTAAAATAAGTCTTACATGCTGCTCAACAGTGAAAAATAGGTTGTAGAATAAGGATTGCAGAAAGGAAAGAATCTTATGATAATTTCATCAAAAAAGGAAAATACAGTAAAGTGCTCCATAAGATCAAATTAGAGCCTAGTAGTTTCTTTTACAAGATTTATTCCTGCCTTGTGATGTTTATCAGTAGCTTAGTGGGAAATACTGAAAGAAAATTCAGGCTTAAAAAAAATTCAAGGGGGGGGCTGGGAAGGTAGCTCAGCGGTAGAGTGCATGCCTTGCAAGCATGAGGCCCTGGGTTCAATTCCTCAGCACCACATAAACAGAAAAAGCCGGAAGTGGTGCTGTGGCTCCAGTGGTAGAGTGCTAGCTTTGAGCTGAAGAGCTGAGGGACAGCGCCCAGGCCCAGAGTTCAGGCCCCATGACCGGACCCCCAAAAAAAAAATTCAAGGGGTCCTGAGCACTGTTGGCTCAAGCCTGAAATCCCAGCTACTCAGGAGGCTGAGATCTGAGCATCATGGTTCAAAGCCAGCATGGGCAGGAAAGCCTGTGAGACTCTTCTCTCCAATAAACCACCAGAAAACCAGAAGTGGCATTGTGGCTCAAGTGGTTAGAGCATTAATTAGCCTTGAGCTGAAGAGCTGAGTGACAATGCCTAGGCCCAGAGTTGAAGCCCCACCACTACCACCACCACCACCACCACCAACAACAACAAAAAATTAAAGGCCTGGGGATGTAACTTAGTGGCAGAGTGCTTACCTAGCATGCATGAGGTCCTGGGTCCAATTCCTCAGTACCACATAAACAGAAAAAAGCTGGAAGTGGTGCTGTGGCTCAAGTGGTAGAGTGTTAGCCTTGAGCACAGTGCCTAGGACCTGATTTCAAGCTTCAGGACTAGAAAAAAGAAAGTACTCAGGTCTTGAGTTCAAGCCCTAGTACTGGCACAAAAAAAAAAAAAAAGAAAAAAAACTGAACATGTCAGTGGGTGCAGTACATCTTGATCATTGTCACCCCTTTCATTATTCTCCCTCATCTGTTTCAAATCCATCCATTCCCTCAAATTACCTGGTTCTGTTTTGACATATGAATCTGGCTTATGTGTAAAGTCACTGGTAACCCCAGCTTTCCTTCCTCCTCCATCCCACTGGCTGGCTTGCCTTGCAAAGTTTAATCATATAGTCATCTCTAATTATAAAGCTTTACTAACATTCATTTTTTGTTTGTTTGTTTGGCCATGGGGCTTGAAATCAGGGCCTAGGCACTATCCCTGAGCTCTTTTGCCCAAGGCTAGCACTCTACCACTTTGAGCCACAGTTCCACTTTGAGTTTTCTGCTGATTAATTGCCTGGGCTGGCTTCAAACCGAGATCCTCAGAGCTCAGCCTCTAGATTGAGTAGCTAGGAAACAAACAAAAAAACAAACAGCCTCAGCTGTTTGTTTTAAGAGAAAGTCTTACTATGTAGCCTATGCTGTCCTGGAACTTGATCTTCCTTCCTCTGACTCCTCAGAACTGGGATTACACCACACATGTGACCTTCCCAAATAACGTGTTAGATCTTTGATCAGGCTTTTAGCTGAAAAGTGTAGTGTTAGTGTCCTTAACTTAGTGTGGTATCCAAAGTGGCTATGTTTATATCAGCTCATGATAATGTCATGCAATACAACCTTTTTCCTTTAGTTACACAGCCATCTGTTATATAAGTATTTTCATGATTTCAGTATAGAATAAGCTTCTCTTTTGAATGCTGCTCATTTCCTTAGACTAATACATTAAACTGTTCCCTTTGGTTTTGAAATTGAGAAATGGTAATTTTACCTTCAACAAGAAACAAGTGAATTAAATTTATCTCATTAACAATACTAACCATATTATTCTGAACCTTTAGAAAGCATAATTATTTCAGATTCTTCTCTATTAAGAAATTTTATTGCTAGGGTGAACTTACTGTTACAAACAGGACTTTTTCTGCTTGCTTTGTGAGTTCCATCTTATTTATTAAATTTATTTACTTATAAATTTCTTTATTAAATCTTATTAAATTTATTTATTCACATTTGCTCAGCAGGTACTCTATTGTGCCTCACAGCCAGCATTTTTCTTGTTAATTGGAGGTAAAAGTCTCTGGACTTTTCTGCCTGGGCTGTCTTTGAACTAGATCCTTCTCTTGTAGCTAAGATTAAAGGCATCATCCCCTGGTACCTGGCTTTAAATTTCATATTTTCAGATGGAGTCTTACTATTTTGCCCAAACTGGTTGTTAACTGGGCTTAGGCAGTCTTTCTTTGTCAGCCTCCAGAATAGCTAAGACTATAGGTATAGCCTGGCTTTAAGAACTGTAGTCTGTGAATTACAAATGATAGCTCTGGCAGTGTTTAAATTTAAAAAAAAAAAAAGCCAACAGATAAAAACTGGTAAATTTTATTCAAATATTTTTTTTCTAATCATGGGGCTTGAACTCAGGGCCTGAGCTCTGTCCCTGAGCTCTTTTGCTCAAGGCTAGCACTCTACCACTTTGAGCCACAAAATCCTTCTAGTTTTTGGTCGTTAATTGCAGATAAGAATCTCATGGAGTTTATTGCCCAAGCTGGCTTTGAACTGCTATCCTCAGATCTCAGCCTCCTGAGTAGCTAAGATTATAGGTGTGAGCCACCTGGGCCCAGCTAGAATTTCTGAAAGCTCAATACCTGTGGCTCATTTCTGTAATGTTAGCAACTCAGGAAGCTGAGATAAGAAGGATCTCAGTTGAAGCCTATCCTGGGCAAAAGTATGAGACCTCATCTTCATCAGTAATTGGGCAAAAAGGCTAGAGACCCTGCTTAAATGGTAGAGTACCTGCCAAATTCAGCCAACCTTGAAACAAACTACAATAATTTGAGTAACATTGTTACTGTAGAGGATTTTTTTTTGGTTTGTTTGTTATGGGGCATGAACTCTGGGTCTGGGTGCTGTGCTTCAGCTCTTCGGCTCAAGACTAGTGCTCTACCACTTGAGCCACAGCACCACTTCTGGTTTTCTGCTGATTTATTGGAGATAAGAGTTTCAGGGACTTTCCTGCCCAGGCTGGCGTTGAGCAGTGATTCTCAGATCTCAGGTTCCTTTTAGAGTGATTCTTAAAGGGCCATTTACTGTTTTGTTTTTCTTTTAAAGATTGTAGTTTGGGGTGGTCTTGATCTCATCTGTTTGCCTCAGCTACCTGAATGCTAGTTATAGGCAAGAACCACCATGCAAAGGGCTAATTCTAGTTACTCAGCCACTATCTCTAGTTACTCAGGAGGCTGAGATGAGGATCACAGTTTGAAGCTAGCCATTGAAGGAAAGTCTGTGAAACTCTTATCTCCAATTAACCACCAAAAGGTTAGAAAGTAGATCTGTGGCTCAAGTGGTAGAGCACTAACTAGTCTTGAATACAAAAGCTCAATACGATTTATTCCTTTAAAAAATTTTCAGGATTCAGGTTTTTTTGGTTTGGTACTAAGCTCAGGAGCTCAAGATTTAAAAAAAGTAATTTACTGTTATAGAGGTGATATATACAGAGGGATTACATTTATATGCATCAGGGAATAAGTACATTTCCTTTCATCTGTTCCCTCATTCTCAACATTCCCTCCCTCCCATCTCCTCCCACGAGTTGTATAGTTCACTTTCATCAATGTCCAGTGTGCCCCACTGCTGCACTTTTCACTCTTCTTCCTCAGATTCTGTGCCCTCCCCACACCCTCCTACAAGGATCTCAAGTTTTTATCTATTAAGAGTAGATACTTGGGCTGGGCACTGGTGGCTCACGCCTGTAATCCTAGCTACTCAGGAGGCTGAGATCTGAGGATCACGGTTCAAAGCCAGCCCAGGCAGGAAAGTCCGTGAGACTCTTATTTCCAATAAACCACTAGAAAACTGGAAGTGGCGCTGTTGCTCAAGCGGTAGAACACTTGCCTTGAGCTGAAGAGGGCAGGGACAGCGCCCAAGCCCAGAGTTAAAGCCCCATGACCGACCTCCCCCCCCCAAAAAAAGTGACAAATTTTATGAAATACCAAGATACTAGTTCAAAATCTAATCTGGGTAAAACCAAATTCTTTCCCATTTCACAGTATATTTGAACCTGGATGCATCTATTTTTATTCAAAGTAAATAGTTCTCCAGAAATTAAATACAGGCTTAAGTCTATTATATATTAGCCTTCAGTCTTAACCTCCTCCCTAAAGAATATAGGGTAATGAATTAGCAATGGTAAAACTTTATTTAACTGTATTTTTTGTGTGTGTGTGTGTGTTTTCTTTTTGGTACTGAGAATTGAACCTGGGATGTTGTACTTTCTAGGCAAGCGCTTTGCCACTGGAGCTATATCCCAGTCCAAGCCAGTAATAATTATTTTTATTTTATTTTATTTTATTTTATTTACCAGTCCTGGGGCTTGAGCTCAAGTCCTGGGCTCTGTCCCTGAGCTTCCTTTGCTGAATGCTAGCACTCTACTACCAAGCCACATTCCCAGCCCCAGTAATAATAATTTTAAAGCAAAAGTAGTACATAAAACTTTATCAAAGTGATGAAAAATCAGTAACAGCCCTAATTTTGTGCCAGAAATTCTGAGGAGTATCTTTCAGCTTTAGTATAATTTGGATCAATGGGAAGAAAAATATTTGCAACTCTCCAAGTGGCACCATATACTATTGTTAGAAATACATAAATTTCTGAAACATATATCGTGGGAAGAAGAAAAGTAGTTTCATATATGGTTTAATAGTATTAAGATTACACTAGCAGGACAATTAAGGAAATTACAATTCATTTATACTATTTCTAAAAATAAATTTACAAAAATAATATACTTCTTCTTTGATAAAGTTTATAAGCATTACAATTGACCTAGTTTACATTGAGAAGTCCCTACCAAACTTGGATGGATGAGATTTAGAGGTAAAAACCAAAGGCAAGAGAAAGGCTCACTAGTTCTGTAAAAGTCATTTTTCTCTGCAGTGTAGCTATTGCTTAAGGTTCTAGTTTTCTGCCCATCCTGTTAGGTGATGAAATGAATGAAGCAGCTAAAGAAGCTAACAGGCTAATAGAGAATAGCTAATAGCTAATAGAGAAGCTAAATAGACTTGAGAAAAATCATTTACACCAACTGTGGGCCAGGATAGCTTGAGTTTGAAAACTTTCAATTCATGAGTTGTTTTTATGCCTGTATTCAGGAGGTAGAGATTTGGAGGATTGGGTTTTGAACAAAATGAGACCCTGTCTTAACCAAAAAGAATGGGCTTGGTGGTGGTGATGGTATTAGTGGTGGTGGTGTTTGCTTTTTCTTTTTTCTTTTTTTTTTTTAAGAGGGCACAGAAGAGGAGGGAGGATGAACAAATGCAATCATACTATTCATTATTCACTATGTGGAAAATGTACTATGTAACTTGTGGGCAGAAATGGAGGAGAACTAGAGGAAAGCGAAGGAAAAGGTGACACCATCCCCAAAAAGAAATGTACTTATCACTTAGGAAATGATAACCCCTCTGTAAAACACCTTTAAGAAATATAAAATTGGGGCTGGGAAGGTGGCTCAGTGGTAGAGCACTTGCCTTGCATGCATGAGGTCTTGGGTTCAATTCCTCAGCACCACATAAGCAGAAAAAGCTGGAAGTGATGATGTGGCTCAAGTGGTAGAGTGCTAGCCTTGAGCTGAAGAGCTGAGTTTAGGCCCTATGACCAGCCTCCCCCTCTCCCCAAAATATATATGATTATGTTTTTAAAAGAGAGTGCATTTGGTATAGTGTGTATTTACCATCCCAGCTGTGGGTGGGAGGTGATAATGGGGAAACACCATCTTTCATAAAAGCAAATGGGACCAGAGGCATTGTACACTGGTAATGTACCTCCCTGGAAAGCACAAAGACCTAAGTTCAAGCCTCCAGAATTGCTAAAAAGAAAGTATTTTTATGAGAGAGTTGTCCTTCTCCCATCCTGCCCTCTCTATTGAGGTTTGAACTCAGAGGATTAAATTTGCTAAATAAGTGCTTTCTTGAGTCACACCTCTCACCCAAGACGTGGCCTTTAAGTAAGTAAATTAGATGTAGTACTGTATTTCAACCAATCTGTTGTTATTTTTAAAAACGTACAAAAATGTGACCCCTTGGAGAAATTTTACCACAAAACTGTATAAATATACTATTTAATAGCACTTTTTTTTGTTTGTTTCAGGAGGACATTTGTGAAGTCAGTGCATTTTTGACTCAATGGGGCTGAATTGGTAAGTGAATTAGCCAGAAGGGTCATCTGCTTAGTGTAGTAGGAGTTAGCTCAGGCTTTTGATGTTTGGCTGGATTAGACTGTGTGACTTAGTCAATGACTGTATCTTCCCTGAGCCTCAGTTGCCTCTATTAAAATAAATAAATTGCCTTTACTAAGGTAAGTATGTTCAAGTTAACTCCACTGTATAGGTCATAAACACCTAGTCAGTCATTAAAAGCAATGTAAATGGCTAAGCGCTGGTGGCTCTCACCTATAATCCTACCTACTCAAGAGGGTATATCTGAGGATCCTGGTTAGAAGCCAGCCGGTGCAGGAAAGTATGAGACAACTCTTATCTCTGTGTAGTCAGGAAAAAGCTGGAAGTAGAGCTGTGGTTCACCTGGTAAGGGACAGCACCAAGTTTAAGCCATTACTTCTAGTATTGGCACATAACACACAAAAAAAGTAAATGCCTTTCATAAACTTATGTCCCTCCTGTATAAATGCCACTCATTTAAATGACTTCTCAGCTGCTATCAGCAGTCTATAAAAAGTACTGAAGAACAGACTACTGCTGTCTCTACACTTTCCTCACTGCAGTACCCTGCCTTGCTAGTCATTGTCACCAAAAGTTGGACTCTGTCCATACTTGCCAAGGTCTCATCTATGAAGACTTGTTTAAAAATGGCTTCTTGTAAAGGCCTGACCACCCCCTATCTAAAACTCTCTTCTTTCTAACTTCATTTTCCATAATCTTTATTTCAGCAACTTTGGGTTTAAATTGAATCATAGTCCGTGTGTGTGTGTGTGTGTGTGTGTGTGTGTGTGTGTGTGTGTGTGTGTGTGTGTGTGTGTGTGTG
>NW_012267227.1:3091835-3096237 GCF_000151885.1 Dipodomys ordii
TGTGTGTGTGTGTGTGTGTGTGTGTGTGTGTGTGTGTGTGTGTGTGTGTGTGTGTGTGTGTGTGTGTGTGTGTGTGTGTGTGTGTGTGTGTGTTTAAACTGAATCATAGTCCAGGTGTGTGTGTGTGTGTGGTTAAATTGAATCATAGTCCAGGTGTGTGTGTGTGTGTAATGCCCCTTTGACAAGCAGAGAAATTGTTCTGGGGGTTTGTCATCTTTGACTATCCCAGTTTTAGAGACACTACATACTTGCTTGTTGAATTAAGACCACTTTGAGGGGCTGGGAAGGTGGCTCAGTGGTAGAGCGCTTGCCTTGCATGCATAAGGCCCTGGGTTCGATTCCTCAGCATCACATAAGCACAAGGAAAAAAACCGGGAATGGCGCTATGGCTCAAGTGATAGAGTGCTAGCCTTGAGCTGAAGAGCTAAGGGACAGTGCCCAGGCCCAGAGTTCAGGCTCCACAACCGGACCAAAAAAAAAAAGACCACTTTGAGTGAATAAAGATTTTTGTACTTTTCTTTTTGACATCTAGAAATTATTCAAACTCCTTGAATGATTCCTGCCATTCTGTAAGATTTATTTATGTAGAAGGAACATGAAAAAATGTGTATGTGTATGTATATATGCACACCCACCCTGAGGTTTGAATTCACAGCCCGAGTATTCATTGTCCCTATTCTTTTTTTGTTCAAAGCTAATACTGTACCACTTGAACCATAGTTCCACTTCCAGCTGTTTCAAAGTTACATGGACTTTCTTGCTCATTTTGAACCTCTATCCTCAGATCTGAGACTTCTGAGTAACCAGGATTACAGTTAGGAACCACTAGCACCCAACTATCTTTTTCTTTCTAAAAAGTTATTCAAATCAACTATTATTCCATATGAGAATCTTTTTGTTGTTGATGTTCTTATTGTTGGGGGGGCTTGAACTCTAGGCCTGGGCATTGTCCCTCAGCTCTTCAGCTCAAGGATAGTGCTGTACCACTTGACCCTCAGCACCACTTCAGGTTTTCTGGTCGTTAATTGGAGAGATAAGACTCACAGACTTTCCTGCTCAGCCTGACTCTGAACCCTGATCCTCAGATCTCAGCCTCCTGAGTAGCTAGGATTACAGGTGAGAGCCATCAGCGCCAGGCATAAAAGACTTTTAATCATGAAGATTCTCATATGATGATGGGCTCTGGTGGCTCACAGCTGTAATCCTAGCTACTCAGGAGGCTGAGATCTGAGGATCAGGGTTCATTCAGAGTCAGGCCAAGCAGGAAAGTCTGTGAGAGTCTTATCTCTCCAATTAACGACCAGAAAACCTGAAGTGGTGCTGAGGTGGTGCTGAGGGTCAAGTGGTAGAGCACTAGCTTGAAGCTGAAGAGCTCAGGGACAGCACCAAGGCCCAGAGTTCAAGCCTCAGGACCCCCCCCCCCCCCCCACCAACCAAGGCCCAGAGTTCAAGCCCCAGGACCAACACACACACACACACACTCCTTTTTTTGTGAATGTGAATCAAAAGCAAGAGAAGCAAACTGGTGTCTGAGAATAAAAATGCACATATCTGGCCTTGTGTGAGTGGCAAATAGGCTGGTCTATAAGTTTGTTTGTTGGCCTGAAGCTAAATATTGAAATGCTAGAGAATTGCCAGATGAGAATACTTGAAATTAGATATAAAATAAAACTATTATTGGTCATTAGTTTTGATACTTTCTTATGTTATCTGAAATGGATAAGGATTTATTTTCTAAAATCCAATGCTTTATTTTTTTACTTTTTATTTTGTGCTGGGGCTTACTGCTCCTGAACTTTTAATTTTTACAATGGTAACAAAATTGAGGCAGAATGTAACTGTCATTCTATTTTTTATTCCCCCTTTGGTGATGCTGGGCATTGAACTCAGGATCTCTCTTTTCTTTTAATTATGTTCTTCAAATAGTTGTACAAAGGGATTTCATTTTAGCACGTCCATATATTATCATTTATGTGTATAGTACATCTTGATTAGTTTCACCTGAGCAGCTTACTTTCTAGGCAAGTACTCTTATCACTTTTGCCACAGCCACACCTCTCCTGCTGTGGTGCCTGTATTTTGTTTTTCTTTAGATTGATGGCAATAATTATGATCTTTTGAGTTTTGACTTTTTATTCATTGATTGAAAACCAAGATTGGGTCAGGTGCCGGTGGCTCATGCCTGTAATCTTAGCTACTCAGGAGGCTGAGATCTGAGGATCACGGTTCAGTGCCAGCCCTGGCAGGAAACTCCATGAGACTCTTATCTCCAATAAACCACTCTAAAACCGGAAGTGGCGCTGTGGCTCAAATGGTAGAGCGCTTGCCTTGAGCTTAAGAGCGCAGGCACAGCACCCAAGCCCAGAGTTCAAGCCCCACAAAAAAAAAAAAAAGGTTATTTATTGAATTTTATGTTCTTTTAGTCACCAGAGTTTGAGAACATACCATACTAGGCTCTTAGAATAAAATGGTGACTGTAACAACAGTTCCTGCCTTCCCAGTGTTAATGCACTAGTGAATAAGTAATTATAGTGTGAGTAATTAGTGCTATGGTTGGGTGCTCTAGGAGTACTTAGAAGGGCACTGTAATTGCTTGTTTTAGGGAAAAGCCATTTAAGGTGAAAGCTAATATGAGCATAAATTAACATAATGAAAAGCTGAGATTGAGAAGGATCCAAGCCTAGGGCCCTTTAGAGGAGTAGAAGTAAATTTGGTGTTTATTAACATATAATGTAAGAGGAGGAGTTAACAGAAAACTTGTACAAATCTGGAAGGCCTTCAAGCCCTGTAAAGGATTTTATCTTTTATCCTAAGGGTCATGGGAAGCCTTTGAAAGTTTTTGAATTGGAAAGTGATCAAACTTGATTTTAGGAAGTCCCTCTGGGCTTCAGGGGTTTTTGAATTTATATGGAAATTGAGGGAAGAAATGTGGAAACAAAGAAAATTCTGCTACCATACATAGTGGAAAGACATATATATATATATATATATATATATATACATATATATTTTTTTTTACCAGAAACCAATTATTTGTGGTATTTAGGCAGATGGAACAAACTTATAGATTTGACAGTTCCTTTAGGTCATTGGGTAGATGTATAATTCATGGAGATAAGAACTTGAGGGAAGAAATTAAGTTTGAGGATTTCTTAGAGGGAGATGGGATAAGTGAGAGACAAGAGATGTGTTCAGTTGAGATTGTTGAGTTCTTTTGTGTCTAGGTAGAAAAAAACTGAGCCTGCCCCTGAGTACATAGGTCTCAACCTCAGGAGAAGAGGTGATAGGTAGAGATTCATCAGATTGTTAAAGTATGAATGCTTAAAACAATATGAAGTACTTGAAACCTACCTTTTATATCGTAGACGTTTTATAAATACTTGCTGATAGAATGCATGACTGAAAGTCACAAGAGTGTTTTTATGGGAAAATGAGTGTTGGGTCAGTAGTCTGAGGAAACAATTCAAGGTTAGGTTGAATAAGAGGAACCTTATTCTCTAAAGGAGAATAAGGAGCAAAAGCCAAAGCAATTAGAAGAAAAGCAGGAGAAAGTGGCTGCCTGAGCCCAAAGGGGAAAGTGTGAAGAAGGGGGGCGGGGAGGGGGAGGAGGGAGGGAAGGAAAGAAAAGGCTACCAAAGTCAGAAGATCATAGAGATAAAGGCTGTTGCATTAGCATGCCTGGGGCCATGGATTTCATTCTTAGCACTCAAAAAGATTAAAAGAAAAAGCTGAAAAGTGTTTTGGGGTCTTAGATTTATTCTTAAAGAATAAATCTTCTGGGAAGAGAAAGGTTTTATTGGTTTTTGAAGATCAGATTAAAAACACAATTGCTAAAAAAGAAACGTAATATACAGAGTATACAAATGTCTGAAAAAATTAAATAGCAAAATAACAATCCAGTTAAAAATGGGCCAGGAAATTAGACAGTTCTCAGAAGAAATACTGTTAGCTAATATATATAAAGGTATGTTCTTAGCTACTGAGGAGCCAGAGCAGGAAAATCCATGAGACTTTATCTTCTATGAACCACCAGAAAATGGGAAGTAGAGCTGTGGCTTAAGTGGTAGAGTGTTAGCCTTGAGCACAAAAGCTCAGATATAGTGCCCAGGCTCTGAATTAAAGCCCCAGGACTGGCACCAAAACAAAAAACAAGACCACAAAAACAAAACTACACCAAGATTCCATCAAGAAAATCAACAACAAAGCAGGGAGCAAAGCAGGAATGGAAGACAAAAGCTACATCCAAGGGTTGCTGGAGGCAATGACTCAAGAAATAAAGCGAGAAATTGATCAGAAATCAAAAGAGCATAAGGATGAACTATCAAAAGAGATACAGGATATCAAACAAGAGTTGGATGCAAAAATAGAAGCTGCACAAACCTCAGTAAGAAGTGAGATAAAC
>NW_012267227.1:3100127-3102085 GCF_000151885.1 Dipodomys ordii
TTATGTAATCACTTAATCATAATCAAGAAAAAAAAGAACTTCGGGGAAGGGAGGGAGGGAGGGGATGGTAGGGGGAAAACAATGGAGGGGCTAACAATGTTCAAGAGGAAGTGTATTCATTACCTCACTCATGTAACTGTAACCCTCTGTATAGTATCTTTACAATAAAAAATTAAAAAAAAAAAGAAAATCAACAACAACAAATAAACTGTTGGTGGGCATATAAACTAAAGTGACCACTGTGGAAATTAAATGACAGGTCCTCACAAAGCTATCGACCTATCTTATGACCCCACTATTCCACTATTGTATATATATTCCAAAGAGTATAAACTGATTTACAACAAAGCTACCTGCATGCCCATGTTCATTGCATCTCTATTCACAATAGGTAAACTGTAATCAGCTGAGGTATCCAGCAGCAGATGAATGAACAAGTACAATATGGTGCACATATGTTATATATGTCATGGACTATTAATAGCCATGAAGAAAAATGAAATCATGTCATTTGCAAGAAAATGAATGGAATTGGAAAACCTCATGTTGAGCAAGATAAGCCAAGCTTAAAAAGCCAAAATGCATTTATGCTTATTTGTGGAAGTTTAGACATACATGCATATGTTTGTATCATATACATATGTATGTATCTATAGACTTAGCCACATATATATCATTGTATGTGTATATATGCATATATGCTATATGTGTGTATATACATATATGTATATATTCTAACAATGAGATTGTTTAGGAGGCTGAGCCAGAGAAGAGAGGGAAAATGAAAGTGGGGGTGGTGGTGAGTAATTTTAAATGCAGTGTAACTGTCTGAAGATGATATAAGGAATCTCAGTGAAATCTGTTGGTCAATAAGGGTTGGAGGAGTGGGGAAAGAGAAAGCAATAGAGAAAACTATTCTGATTGAAATGTAGTAGATGCACCTTGAAAAAAAAAGCAGCATTGGAAAGTAAGACTGTTGAGGGAATGGGTACCAGTGGGAGGGGAGAAGGTAAAGAGCGGGTATAAGGATGAATATTGTTCAGGTAGTTTATTTGTATGTTTGTAAATTCAACAGTGGAATCTTTGACTTTGTTTTAAGAAGGGGTAAGGTATGTAAGGGGGAATGATAGAAGAGATGAGTTTGATCAAGATACATTGTGTACATTAGCAAAATTTCACAACTAAGGTATGCTAATCAAAACAGAAACCTCAATAGCTGAGTGTTCAGGACTGAGGAAATGTAAACACAGAGAGGATAATTTTTTTTTTTCCTATTCGGTTGCGGGGCTTGAACTCTGGGCCTGGGCGCTGCCCCTGCGCTCTTCAGCTCAAGACAGGGCTCTACCACTTGAGCCACAGCGCCACTTCCGGTTTTTGAGTGGTTTATTAGAGATAAAGGTCTCATGGACTTTCCTGCCCAGGCTGGCTTTGAACGAGATCTTCAGATCTCAGCCTCCTGAGTAGCTAGAATTACAGTCGTGAGCCACCAGCTCCCGGCTGAGAAAGGATAATTTTTATCTTAGGCTGGGGGAGATTTGTGGGGGAAAGGATGGTAGATGGGCTGGAACTAATGATGAACACACTAGATTGTGTGTGGTTTGTAATGTGGTAAGGTTTGAACATGTTTAAATGCTATTTGCAAAGGTAGTCTTGCAGAGAGGAAGAGGGTAAAATTGCTGATGAAGTTTTGCTATTTGCCTTAGGCTTTTCTTTTTTGAGCTAGAAAGATGAAGATAACTGCTTACCTTTTTGTGAGTTTCACATTAGAAAACAAAAATTTTTTCATCTTTTTCCCCCATTAGCTGACAAGAGAAAAAATTTAATTACTAAAGTAGTACTTGGTTTCTTAAAAAAAATTTTTTTTGGGGGGGTTCCGGTTGTGGGGCCTGAACTGTGGGCCTGGGCGCTGTCCCTCAGCTCTTCAGCTCAAGGCTAGTGCTCTACCACTTGAGCCACAG
>NW_012267227.1:3102135-3107718 GCF_000151885.1 Dipodomys ordii
GCCACTTCTGGCTTTTTTCTTTTTGCTTATGTGGTGCTGAGGAATCGAACCCAGGGCCTCATGCATATAAGGCAAACATTCTACCACTGAGCCACCTTCCCAGCCCCTTAAAATGTTTTATAATACATAAGTAAGGGTCTGGGAATGTGGCCTAGTGGTAGAGTGCTTGCCTGGCATGCATGAAGCCCTGGGTTCCATTCCTCAGTACCACATAAACAGAAAAATCAGGAAGTGGCCCAGTGACTCAAGTGGTAGGTAGAGTGCTAGCCTTGAGCAAATGAAGCTCAAGGACAGTGCCTAGGCCCTGAGTTCCAGCCCTAGAACTGGCAAAAAAAAAAAAAGCAACCCACAACAACAACAACAAAACAAATAAAAGGTAGAAGTTTAAAGTTTCTTTTTGTATATTATCTAGTTGGGCTTCTAAATATAGAAAACTAGCATGTTTGCAAAAGGATTCATCATTATTATTATTATTATTTTCTTCTTAAGGCTAGTGCTCTACCACTTGAGTACAACTCCACTTCTACCTTTTCGGTGGTTAATTGGAGATCAGAGTCTCACAGATTTTCCTGCCTGGTCTGGCTTTGAACTTGGAATCTCAGATCTTAGCTTCCTGAGTATACAGGAGTCACCAGTGCTCAGCTTGCTTTATTTAAAAAAATAAAAGCTATACATTTTACTCTACAATAGGATTATTTTTACCCAATGTGTTTAATACCTTCTATTACTATGATTTACTTGCTCATTGATGAGCCAGTTTTTTGTTATTGTTGTTGGTCATGGAGCTTGAACTTTGGGCCTGGGCACTGTCCCTGAGCTCTTCAGCTCAAGGTAAATGCTCTACCACTTGAGCCACAGCACCACTTCTACTTCTGGTTTTCTGGTGGTTAATTGGAGATAACAGTCTCATAGACTTTCCTTGCCCAGGCTGGCTTTGACCCACGATCCTCATCTCAGCCTCCTGAATAGCTAGGATTATAGGCGTGAGCTACCAGTGCCCAGATATTTGATGGATTTTGACAAATGTATTATAATATTCTGCAGACTTTAGGTTGCTCCTTAGCTTTACCTGTTGGTGTCCCAATGTTTTAGATTCAACCATTCTAATACATATTTGGTGATCTGGTCATTTTTTATTTTGTAATTCTCTCATGACATGGGATTTTTTAATTTTTAATTTTTTTATTATTATAAAGGTGATATACAAAGGGGTTCTAGTGACAGAAGTCAGGTAATGAGTACATTTATTTTTGGACAATCACAAAGATTTTTATACCAAAAATTTTTAAGTACTATTTTGCTTTTTTTAAATTTTTATTGTGATTAAATGATTACATAAATTTCACAGTATTGTGAAATAGTGATACTTAAAGTCACAAACACAAACACATTCTAACCTTCATAAGGCAAATTGTCATTATCGTGGTCTATGAAGTTTGTGAATTCTAGTGACATATGCTTTTAAGCATCTTTTTTTTTGTTGTTGTTGTTGGGGCTTGAACTCTGAGCCCGGGCGTTGTCCCTATGCTCTTCAGCTCAAGTCTTATGCTCTACCTCTTGAGCCACAGTGCCACTTCCCGTTTTCTGGTGGGTTTTTTTGTTTTGTTTTGTTGTTGTTTTTTTTTGGGGGGGGTCCAGTTGTGGGGCCTGAACTCTGGGCCTCGGCACTGTCCCTCAGCTCAAGGCTAGCGCTCTATCACTTGAGCCACAGCGCCACTTCCAGCTTTTTCTGCTATGTGGTGCTGAGGAATCAAACCCAGGACCTCATGCATGCAAGGCAAGCACTCTACCACTGAGCCACCTTCCCAGCCCCTCTGGTAGTTTATTAGAGATAAGAATCTCATGGACTTTCTTGCCCTGGCTGGCTTTGAACCTTGATCCTCAGATCCCAGCCTCCTGAGTAGCTAGGATTACAGGTATGAGCCACTGGTGCCTGGCTTAGAGCAGAAGTTTTTAATTTTTAATTTAAAGTTTTTAAATTTAAATGGAGTCCAGCCTTATGAATCTTACTTTTGGTGATAGATATTTTAAGAGGTTATTGCCATGTTCACAGTCATTTGGATTTTCTCCTGTAGTATCTTAATAAGAATTTTATAGTTTTGTGTTGTACATTAATGTCTGTGGCACACGCTCTCTCTCTCTCTCTCTTGCTCTCTCTCTCCTAGTCTGGGGGCTTGAATTCAGGGCCTCGGCACTGTCCCTGAGCTTCTTTTGCCCAAGGCTAGTGCTCTACTACTTGAGCCACAGTGCCACTTCTGGCTTTTTCTGTTTATGTGGTGGTACTGAGAAATTGAACCTCTGGCTTCATGTAAGCATTTCACCACTGAGCCACATTCCCAGCCCTGTTCATCTCTCTTTTTCAGTTAATTTTTCTGAATGTCCTATATCTTACGAGTACTTCTGCTTTTTCTTTTTTCTTTCTCTGTCTTTTTTTTTTTTTGTTCCATGTACATGTCTAGTTGTTCAAACACCAATTATTGAAAAAATCCTTTTTCCATGCAATTGTCTCTTGGTCCCAGATGGATATGACTATGATTATGTTTCTGGGCTTTCTATTCATTGCTTTGGTATGTTTGTTAATTCTGTACCACCCCTCCATTACTCTTTGTAGTAAACCTTAAAGTCTCCAGCTTTTTTTTTTTTCTCGATATTATGCTGTTCTGTGTCTTCTGCCTTGTATACTTTAGAACCACTTTGTCAAAGCCCACAAATAAAGGGCTGGTTACATCCCTTTTTAGTAGTAATGTGAGTGGTAAAAATGTGAGCACTGAAAATTCCCAAGGGGGGGGCTGGGAAGGTGGCTCAGTGGTAGAGCGCTTGCCTTGCATGCCTGAGGCCCTGGGTTCGATTCCTTAGCACCACATAAGCAAAAAGAAAAAAGCCAGAAGTGGCACTGTGGCTCAAGTGGTAGGAGCCTTGAGCGGAAGAGCTGAGGGACAGCTCCCAGGCCCAGAGTTCAGGCCCCATGACCAGACCTCCCCCCCAAAAAAAAATTCCCAAGTGGATCTAGAATGATGAGCATGGAGGGGCAAGGGTGATAGGAATAGGTGACATTAATAACTGAAATTTTTGGAAGAGAAAAACACAGGAGTACCAGGGCCTAGACAACATTATCACTTCTATAAATACATTTGAGCTAAAATAAATTAATTTTGATAGTTTGTTGGAATAATATAGTTATTATTGTATACTTATATTGTCTTAGCTAAAATGATCTATAAGCCTTTATTCTTTATTTGTACTTGAATTGGCCTGTAGTATTTTTAACTGTTGTTTATTTTCGATTAGCTTATAGGCAGATATGTACATGCATATAGATTGAATGTTAATGAATTCTTCCCATGAGTGTGATATACTGCACTTGAAATTTATCTTCTAAACATCAGGTTAGGCTTTGATCTCATTCTTTGGGGAGTTTACATTTGGAATGACAGATATTATGTTGCAAATGATGTTCATAAACATAAAAGGAAATTTCCTGGGGTTTCTTGGAATAATTTTTATCTTTGACTTAAAAAATAAGATATAAAGAGAAAAACTTGTGCTCCTGTGCTTTCATTTCTGCTTTGGATACTGTGAGGCTAAAACATGGGACTAAGAGGCAAGCAAGTATCATCAGGGAGCATAAGACTGTGTGGTTGATGAAGAAGTAGTAAAGAAAGGTTCAGGGTCACTTTGAAGCTGCATATACACAAGCTGTAAGATAGAACAGTCTTGTTCGGTGCTGGTGGCTCATGTCTATAAGCTTAGCTACTCACTTAGGTGGCTGAGATCTGAGGATTGCAATTCGAAGCCAGCCCAGGCAGAGAAGTCCCTGTGAGACTCTTTTCTGCAATTAACCACTCAAAAACCAGAAGGAAGCTGTAGCTCAAGTGGTAGAGCATTTACCCTTGAGCACAAAGAGACTCAGGGGGCAGCACCAGGCTCTGAATTCAAGCCCTACAACCAACAACAACAACAAAAAAGATCTAGCAGTCTTAACCTATAAACCGTTTAATCCTAAATTGTGTGAGATTTGGAAGCACAGCCAGCATTGCCTTGACTATCAACTAACATGTTTCCATAGTGTTTCGTTTTTTGTGTGTGTTTGTGTGTGTCAGTCATGGGGCCTGGGCACTGATCCTCAGCTCTTCAGCTCAAGGCTAGCGCTCTACCACTTGAACCACCTTCCCAGCCCCTTCCATAGTGTTTTGACTTTTTTACTATAATTTACTATTTATGTGTGTTTGTATGTTTTGCACAGGGCCTTGTGTTTGCTAGACAAGCACTCTACCACTTGAACCATACTTTCAGCACACTATGTGCTACATCTCTTGTGGGAAAGCTCCTGAGGATTGAACTCAAGGCCTCACACTTGCTCGCTGGCATTCTACCACTTGAGCATCCAGTCCTACTTTTTACTGGTTAGTTTGGAGGTGGGGTCTAATGGACTTTCTACTTGGGCTGGCTTGAAATTAAGATACTCCAGATCCCAGCCTTCTGAATAGCTAGAATTATAGACATAAAGCCACCAATAGTCTAGGAGTGTCACATTTTTTTTTTTTTTTGTCGGTTGTGGGGCTTGAACTCTGGGCTTGGGCGCTGTCCCTCAGCTCTTCAGCTCAAGGCTGGCGCTCCACTATGGAGCTATGGCGCCACTTCCGGTTTTCTGGTGGTTTATTTGAGATAAGAGTTTTATGGACTTTCCGGCCTGGGCTGGCTTTGAACCGCGATCCTCAGATCTCAGCCTCCTGAGTAGCTAGGATTACAGGCATGAGCCACTGGCGCCCAGCTTTTTTTTTTGGTAAAACAAATCCAGTATATGAGAATCTGAGCTATATAAATAGCAAATCAGTGATTTATTTTCACTTTACAGAGGGATTCATAGTTTTTAATTTAATGGGTTTCATTATGACATTTTCATACATGTATATAGGTATTTTCATTATATTCCTCCTTCTTTCTTGTCATAAAAATGACACAGGTGGGGGCTGGAAAAGTGGCTCAGTGGTAGAGCGCTTGCCTTGCATGCATAAGGCCCTGGGTTCCATTCCTCAGCACCACATAAGCAAAAAGAAAAAAAAAGCTGGAAGTGGCACTGTGGCTCAAGTGGTAGAGCGTTAGCCTTGAGCTGAAGAGCTGAGGGACAGTGCCCTGGCCCAGAGTTCAGGCCCCACGACTGGACCCCCCCCCAAAAAAAAATGACATAGGTGCTGGGCACCGGTGTCTCAAGCCTGTAATCCTAGCTACTCAGGAAATCTGAGGATCCAGGTTCAAAGCCAGCTCTAATAGGAAAGTCCGTGAGACTCCTATTTCCAGTTAGCCATCAGAAAACGGGAAGTGGCTCTGTGGCTCAAGTGGTAGAGCACTTGCCTTGAGCTGAAGAGCTGAGGGACAGCACCCAGGCCCAGAGTTCAACCCCCTTGACCAACCAAAAAAAAAAACAAAAAACACTTAGATATTGTATACTGACTTAGATTCCTCTGGTCTTATACTCAGGATTAATATAGCTGGATCCTATGGTAGTTTTAGTGTGTGTGTGTGTGTGTGTGTGTGTGTGTGTGTGTGTGTGTGTGTGTGTGTGTGTGTGTGTGTGTGTGTGTG
>NW_012267227.1:3108753-3126044 GCF_000151885.1 Dipodomys ordii
CTTCTGGCTTTTTCTGCTTATGTGGTGCTGAGGAATCGAACCCAGGGCCTCATGCATGCAAGGCAAGCACTCTACCACTGAGCCACCTTCCCAGCCCCAGTTATTTCATTCTTAAAAGATGACTACTCCTCTATCTCTTCCCCCAAATTATTTTATTGCTGTCATGTAGACAGTGACTTTGGATCAGATGAACTTTTGTTTTTGACCCAATATACAATTTTTTTTTTGTCAGTCATGGGGCTTGAACTCTGGACCTGGGCGCTGACCCTCAGCTCTTCAGCTCAAGGCGAGCGCTCTACCACTTGAGCCACAGCACCACTTCTGGTTTTCTTGTGGTTTATTGGAGATAGGAGTCTCACGGTCTCTCCTGCCCGGGCTGGCTTTGAACCGCGATCCTCAGATCCCAGCCTCCTGAGTAGCTAGGATTACAGACGTGAGCCACCAGCGCCTAGCTACAATTTCTTTTTATATGTTGGATCAGGATGGTAATGACTAGAAACACTAATTCCTCTCATTTCAGTTTAAGATATGTTCAGTTTAAGATATGTTCTAGAGCTATTATTAGGACATTTCACTGACTACTGTGGGAGATCCATATTCCCCAACTAACTTAAACAGGTTGATAGCCATATTCACTAACTTACAGCCCATTGGGTGAATGAGTTGACTGTAACCAGCAATTATTCTCTCCCCCCTGCCTTTTCTCGCTCTTCTCTCTCCTCCCTTTTTTTTCTTCTTTCTCCTCCCTTTTCTTCTTTTCTCCTTTCTTCTTCTCTCCTTTTTTTTCCTCCCTCCCTTCCTGTGATAGGGGTGGATTCAGGACCTTACTTAATTCTTTGATTTGCTAGATGGTTGTTATAGTTTTCTTGCTCAGCAAAGCAAGCATTGGACTGAGTGTGAAGGCTCCTGCCTCTAATCCCAGCTACTCCAGAAGTCAGAAATCAGGATGATCATGATTCTCCTGGTTCTAGGACAGCCCAGCTAAGAAGTTAGTGAGACTCCCGTCCCAACCAGCAAGTGAGCATGGTGGTACATGCCTGTGATCCTAGTTGCTTCGGAGCCATAAATAGGATAATAAATGTCCAATACTCCTACATAAGGCCCTATGGAAAAATAGTTTTAAAGAACTTAATGGGGCTTTATTGCTTATAGTAATGCTTTCTGGAAAGGGTAAAACTAGTTCCAGAAATGTAATTTTTTTTAATGTATTGAACTTTATCTTTCCTGTATTTAAGCCATACCTAAATTGATAGAAACTGTTAAAATTAGTGTTTTTTTTAAAGGAACTTGGTGGTATGACTCCCAATATGTATTTATTTTAAGGTTTGACTTGCTTAATAAATTAGCTGTAACTGATGGTCACAAAAAAATCCAACTTTCTACGCGTGCACACGCACGCACGCACACACACACACACACACACACACACACACACACCTACCTTTTTTTTTTTTTTTTCTTGTCCTGTGGCTTGAACTCAGTGCTTGGGTCCTGTCCTTGAGCTTCTTTTGCTTAAGCCTAGTACTCTACCAGTTGAGTCACAGGGCCATTTTCAGCCTTTTCTATTTATGTGGTACTGAGGAATCAAATCCAGGGCTTCATGCATGCTAGGCAAGCACTCTACCACTAAGCCACATTCCCAGCCCCTCAAAGTAGAATGTAGATGTAATAAAAGAAAATTCTATAAGCATATGGCTTATCTTTTGCTGGTATTCTTGGAAACCATATTTCTGGTTGTTGAGTTGACTTTTTCACATTATTTATTAGTAACTGTACATAAACTATTACTTTGTGAAATAGCTATCCAAACTGAAATGTCTTCATACTGATTAATTTGAATTTATAGTAGCTTTAAAAAAATTATTACAGCCAGGTGTCGGTGGTTCATGCCTGTAATCATAGCTACTCAGGAGGCTGAAATCTGAGCATAACAGTTCAAAGCCAGTCCAGGCAGAAAAGTCCGTGAGACTCTTATCTCCAGTATACCACCAGAAAACCAGAAGTGGCACTGTGGCTCATTGGTAGAGAAC
The DNA here is from genome assembly GCF_000151885.1 of Dipodomys ordii. Lineage (NCBI taxonomy): Eukaryota > Metazoa > Chordata > Mammalia > Rodentia > Heteromyidae > Dipodomys > Dipodomys ordii. Next base: position 3,110,784 of record NW_012267227.1, read on the forward strand.
TAGCCTTGAGCTGAAGAGCTGAAGGACAGCACCCAGGACCACAGCTAAAGCTGCACAACCTAGGGGGAAAAATGTTTATTACAGAGGGGTTACATTTACAAGCATCAGGTAACAAGTACATTTCTTTTCATAGAGTGTCATCTGTTTCCTCATTCTCTCCCATTCCTTCCCTCCCATCTCCACCCATGAGTCATATAGTTCACTTTCATCAGTGTCCAGTGTGTTCCACTGCTGCACTTTGTGTCACCCTTTGTCATTGGATTCTGTACCCTCACTTCCCTTCCCACAAATATGCATGTGAATATGCCTTATATAAGGTAAAGAATACAGAATCATCAGAAAAAAAATAAGTTAAAAAACTCTTTTGTAGCTAGGCACTGGTGACTCATACCTGTCATCCTAGTTATTCAGGAGGCTGAGATCTGAGGATTGCAGTTCACAACCACCCCGGGCAGGGTTTATTGGAGATTCTTTATCTCCAGTAAACCAGTAGAAAACCGAAAGTGGCATTGTGGCTCAAGTGATAGAGTGCTCGCCTTAAGCTGAAGAGCTGAGGGACAGTGCCCAGGCCCAGAGTTAAAGCCCCACAACCGACCAAAAAAAAAAAAGTCATTTGTTTCCCTATCTTTGGAGTTCATATTATTTTGTATATATATGAAGAGACACTTAGGCATTACACCTTTGTGATTTCTCTCCTAAGAATCTCCTCTTTTGGTCTCACTGAATGTGCATATCTAGAATCCTGTGTAATTTGTCATATCATAGTGCCTTTTAGATCTAACTTCTACAGATCAGAGAGAACATGTTCCATTTGTCTCTCTGATCTTGGCTTACCTTAGTTAACATGATGTGTTCTAGTTCTGTCCATTTCCCTGCAAATGACATTCTTTTATTCTTTCTAATGGCTATGTAAAATTCCATTGTATATAGGTACCACATTTTTTGGATCCACTCATCAGGGCAGTACATTTTAATTTTTGTCTTTTTTAATATATATTTTTATTGTAAAGATACTGCACAGAGGGGTTACAGTTACATGAGTAGTAAGTCCATTTCCTATGGAGCATTTTTACCCCCTCCTTTGTTTTTCCCCTACCATCCCTTCCCTCCCCACTCCCCAACCCCTCTCACCCCCCCTCCACCCGCATAGTTGTAAAATTCGTTTTCAACATACTATCTTGTACATCTCATTGTTACAATGGGTCATCCTATATCCATATTACAGCATTTTGTTGTTTCCCTTCCTCTCCCCTGCCCAAATTAGAAAAATGTATATACAAGATCCTGGACACTGTAGTCAAATACAGTGACAACAGGAGTTGTACCATGGGAGAAAAACATACAAAGAAACAAAAAAAATCACATAGTACATTATAAGTACATTAAAAAGAACAGCAACAAAGATTAAACCTCTTGTGTCCCTATCGTAAGGTTCATTTTGCTTAGCATCAGGTTATATGGTCTGGCTTACTTCACTTAACAGCATTGAGATTCCACCTCATCCCAGTTAGAATGACTATAATCCAGAAGTTCGATAACAATAGATGCTGGAGGGGATGTGGCTGAAAGGGAACTCTACTGCATTGTTGGTGGGAATGTAAACTTGTTCAACCACTTTGGAAAGCAGTATGGAGGTTCCTCAAAAGACTTTACAGAGTTCCCTATGACCCAGCAATCCCACTTTTAGTCATTTACCCAGACAATCACAAACAAGGCCATACTAAAGCTACCAGCACAGTTATGTTTATCACAGCATTATTTACCATAACTAAGATATTTAACCAACCCAAATGCCCCTCAGTAGATGAATGGATCAAGAAAATGTGGTGTACGCACACACACACACGCACGCACGCACACACACACGAATTCTGTGCCTCAGAAGAATGACAGAATGACACTGCCCCATTTGTTAGGAAATGGAAAGACTATAACTTCTGTTTGTAGACTTCTTTTTCTTTGGGGCATGAGGAGTACTGTGGTTTGAACTGACAAGTTTTTGCTTGCTAGGTAAGCACTCTACCACTTTAGCCATGCCTCCAACTTTTTTTGCTTCAGTTTTTCAAATAGGATTTCATTTCTTTTCATGGCTATCCTCAGAAAACAATTTTTCTGTCTCTGCCTCCAGTGTAGCTAGGATTACAGGAACAAGTCATCATTCCAAGCTTGTTTCTTGCTACTCATCTATTTTGGGGCATCTGGATTGTTTCATATGTTGGCTATTGTGAATAGTGCAGCAGTGAACATGGATGTGCAGGTGTCCTTATCCTGGCTCATAATGCTCAGGGTAGATGCCTAAGAATGTTGTGGCTGGGTCATAAGGAAGATCTATGTTTAGTTTTTTTTTTTTTTTGGTTTGTTTTTTTTGGGGGGGGGTTCCAGTCATGGGCCTGAACTCTGGGCTTGGGCACTGCCCCTCAGCTCTTCAGCTCAAGGCTAGCACTCTACCATTTGAGCCACAGCGCCCCTTCCGGCTTTTTTCTTTTTGCTTATGTGGTGCTGAGGAATCGAACCCAGGGCCTCAGGCATGCAAGGCAAGCTCTCTACCATGGAGCCACCTTCCCAGCCCCTATGTTTAGTTTTTTGAGGAACCTCCAGACTACTTTCCAGAGTGGTTATACTAGCTTATATTCTCAACAGCAGTGCAGTAGGGTTCCTTTTATCCCATATCCTCAAACAACATTTGTTGTTATTCAAAATGTTGGCCAATCTAACTGGAGTGAGTCAGAGTTGTTTTATTTGCATTTCCTTTATGGCTAGGGATGATGAGCATTTCCTCATGTGCTTCTTTGCCATTCTTACCTCTTCTTAGCTCCTCCTCTTCTCAGCTCCCTTGTCCATTTAGTAATTTGTAAATTAATTTTGGGGTTAGTTTCTTGATCTCCTTGTGTATATTGGATATTAGGCCTTTGTCGAATATATTTAGTAGCTTTTTTAAAACCACATATGACATTTTATTTATTTATTTATTTTTTGGTCCAGTCGTGGGGCCTGAACTCTGGGCCTGGACGATGTTCCTCAGCTCTTCAACTCAAGGCTAGCGCTCTACCACTTGAGCCACAGCAGCACTTCTGGTTTTTTTCTTTTTCTTTTTTTGCTTATGTGGTGCTGAGGAATCGAACCCAGGGCCTCATGCATGCAAGGCAAGCGCTCTACCACTGAGCCACCTTCCCAGCCCCACATATGACATTTTATTGACATGATAATTTACTAGGATCTCTAGTGCATTATATAGTAGCTTTTTTTTTTTTTTGGGTCCAGTCGTGGGGCCTAAACTCTGAGCCTCGGCGCTGTCCCTCAGCTCCTCAGCTCAAGGCTAGCGCTCTACCACTTGAGCCACAGCGCCACTTTTTTCTTTTTGCTTATGTGGTGCTGAGGAATCGAACCCAGGGCCTAAGGCATGCAAGGCAAGCGCTCTACCACTGAGCCACCTTCCCAGCCCTATATAGTAGCTTTTTGATGGATGAATTCTAATTGGGGGTAGTAAGTATTTAGTCATGTTACTGAAATCTTGTTCGTTGAACAAGATCATAATTACTACTTAATATTTGTAAGTGCTAACTTGTGCAAGAAACTGAAGGCTATAGGTACATAATAAGTAACATTTGAAGTATTAAAAATGGGCTTAGGTTCTGGTGGCTCATGCCTATAATCCTAGATATTCAGAAAGCTGAAGTCTGAGGATTGCTTTTCAAATCCAGCCTGGGCTGGAGTGAGTCTGTGAGACTCCTACCTCCAATTAATCGCAAATGAAACTGGAGGTAGAGGTATGGCTGAAATGGCAGAGCTCTAGTCTTCAGCAAAAGCAGTTCAGGGAATGCTCCCAGGTCCTAGAGTTCAAGGCCCAGAACTGGCCCCCAAAAATATAAACCATGGCTTGATTATAAAAGAGTGTACCACAGAGGTAAGGTATAAACCAGCATTAAATCAAACTGAAGACTATGTTTATCTAGTAGCTTTTTCCCCCACATAGTTTTGTGGGTTTTTTGTTTGTTTTTGTTTTTGCCAGTCCTGGCACTTGAACTCAGGGCCTGGGTACATTCCCTGAGTCCTCTATGCTCAAAGCTTTACCACTTTAGCCACAGTGCCTAGGAATTGAACCCAGGGCGTTATGCATGCTAGACAAGCACTCTACCACTAAGCCACATTCCCAATCCCTCCCATATAGTTTTGTAATACATAAATTTAAATAAAGTGTTAATATTGAAAGGCTTTAAATGGCAAGGTACAGAGTTTATGGTTGGAACCAAAATAGTTTCGAGCAGCGGATATTGATAAAGAGGAAGAATTTTTTTTAAAAGCTTAACTATTAAAGATACTTCAATTTCTTATGTGGGAAGTGCTACATAAAAGTTATATTGAATAATATTCCTCTTTATTACAGATTAGGCAGTACCTAATGTCCCGTGCATAGATTAGTAAACTGACTCATTAAATGGCTCTTTCCCCCCTCTTTTAGGTTGTAAAGTGATTGATTGGTTTTACAAGCAGGATTTATGAACATCTGTTTCTCCATTGAATGAAGTTTTAGGCTATCTATAAGGCTCACAGCCAGGCAAGCACTATTCCTAATATATACATGTAAGTATATATGGGTAATAAGGGTTACGTGAGAGCTGAGACTAATGTTATTTGGATCTTAAGTGTAATGCAAAAGGTTAATGAATGAAAAGCATAAAATAAGCCTCATCTGTTAAGAAAATAAATACAAATGAAAAAATAAGAGAAATAGACAAGATAGTATAGTTTCTAAATCTTATAAATAGACTGTAGTACTAGTGATAATTTAGGAAATTTAAGTTATTAGTTGACTGATCATATTTGAATGGGCTATGATACATTGTGTTTTGTTCTCAAATAATTTGTAATATAATTTGCTGGATGGATGAAGAGTTGCATAGGATGGGGTATGTTGGAAGGGGTGTAACCATACCTCTTCCAGGCCCTGTCCAGGCCCACCATCTTCCAGGAACCTTCATATCTACAGTTACCAGGAAGATCCTGATACCTGTCATTTTAGGTTGTCATGAGGACTTAATTTCATAGTTACGATTAAAGCATGGATAATGTGTACAAATGTGATTGGACCAAAAAGGGTTTGATTTAATGCTAATAGACTGAATGGGAAACCCCGCAAGGCCTGCCTGTTCAGATTCTTCTTGGGCTGTTTGTTCAGTGTTCCTCCTGGGTAGGGAGCAGGTCCCCTTCTGAAAATGAGTGCCTGCTATCTCCATCTAAAGATGGGAAAGTTTAGAGTATATTTTTGGTTTCGAAGTTTCTGTGGTTAGACTTGGGGTGAAAAGGATAAAAGCATCCGTGAAAGGCAAGCAAGAAGGTCAGAGAAAAGCTTGCTTACTGTGGTTTATGGTGAACCATTTTTGTCACTTAGGGAGAGAAGCTATGGGAATAATGAGCCAGGAACTATGGGGAAAAAAAATCAAAACATGTATTATATTGTTAGAGATGCTCATGTATATTGTCAAACATAGCATCAAAATTGGTGCATTATAAATTTTGTATTGGGCTGTTTTATATTTGGACACTAGCGAATTCTGTTAGGGATAAATAATATATTAGATGATTTACATTTCTAAAAAACTGGACTAAAAGTTGAGGCTTCTGAAGCTTTAATCTAGGACCACTTAGTCAATAAGGTTTTGGAAATTTCCTTACAAAAATAATTTGTGTCTCCTAGAACAACTAATATATGCAAATAAAATTTTTTATTTTAAAAAGGAAAAAAATCATTTAAGCCTGGAGTTGGTGGTACATGCATGCCTACATTCCACATGTAATTGCAGCACTCAGGAAGCTGAGGCGGGATAGACTAGCCTGTGCTGATAGTGAGGCTTGTCTCCATTAAACAACTTAAATAATTTGTTTTCATTTAGGTGTTCACATGCCTCCCAGTGCTTCCTATATTAAAATTCATGTAAATCTCCAAATCTAAACACCTAATGAATTTTATTTTTTTGTGATTTTTAAAAAAATATACGTACCTTAAAAAAATGTCCAATTAAATTTTGACTCTTTTTTTCTTCAAAAAAGGAAAGTAATGTGTCAGTTGGTACATTTTTGGGTTGCCTGACTGATGCCAGTGCTTGGTTAATGGTAGATATAGGAAAGAGCAACAGTTCTGCTTCTGATTGGTTCTGGACAAATTTTAAAGTGCTCTTAATTAAATTGTCCACAGTTAATTTGACTTCAACCCCATCATGTCTTTCTGTTAAGACAATGATGAAAAAACTCAACAATACATTTCCTTTTGGTCACATGTATGAAACTGGAAGAATTCATTTTCTGTTAAAGTCTTGTGTGTTCCCTAGATTTGCAGCCTACCAACTGCATGTTAACACATGAATAATCCAGATGGCTAAGCTGTTGGAGGATATAAAACCAAACTTGTTTCAGGAATCTCCAGTGATCCACTTTCTTCATCTTTGGATAATATCCATTCTAATTAGTAGTGACTGTCTCAATTTGTCTTAAATTTAACTTTTAACTGCATGTTTTCTTGATTTTTACCTTAGGTTACAAAATGTCCTATGCTTGAGATCTACAGACAACATGTCCTACAGGAACTAATCAGTGGTCTTTCATCTCCTGGAGATACATTAGAAGCATAAATATGGTGCCAAAGGAACTCCTTATCTTTCTCTGACTACAGTTTATTTGGACTTAATTTTGTATTTGAAGAGAGGCGTACAAACTGAGGTTACTCATTGTGCAAAGACTCTGTTGTATAGGATCATGGACCATCCTGGTAGGGAAAAGGATGAAAGACAACGAACAACTAAACCCATGGCACAAAGGAGTGCACATTGCTCCCGATCTTCTGGCACGTCATCATCCTCTGGGGTTCTCATGGTGGGACCCAACTTCAGGGTTGGCAAGAAGATAGGGTGTGGTAACTTCGGAGAGCTCAGATTAGGTAAGAACTTGGTTGTGTCCTTTGCTTCCATTAGCTTCAATAACAATAAGTTTCAAGACAAGTAATTTATAACTCTATGGCCAGTTTCTCTTTAAGTAGAACCAAATGGCATAAGAAATGAAGAATTTGTGGAGTAGACTGTAGTAATTTTTAGTCATAATTTTATTGTCCAAGGTTCATTTCTCTTCTCTCTGTGCTTTTTTTAAACTTTCCACTAGTTCTGCGATTTTGTGATACCAGGAGATTGTTTGCAAATTCTGATATAGAAGGTTTGATGTAGAACCTGAATTTGAGTTTTTAACAAATTTTCATGTAATGCAGATGAGTTTGATTCTTTTAATTCTTTTTATTTTAAAAACTATGGATCACCTCACAAATTTATGTATCATTTTTATACAGGGGCCATGCTAATTTTCTTGCATCATTTCAGTTTTAGTATATGTGTAGCATGGTTGTTTGATTCTTGAGTTACAGTTGAAGAAGGGACTAAGCCAGGAATTGGTGATGGCCACTGTTAACACCAGCACTCTTACTACTTAGTGAAAACACTGTCTCAAAAAAAAAAAATTCAGATTCTACCCCTGGAAGAGGAGTAAATCTTTACTCAGTAATTTAGTTAGAGAGATTTTTAGTGCATACTACTTGCTTTTCTCCTAGAGTTCTCAACATTAGGATTGAGTTAAAACTCCAAGAAAAATTTCTGCATTTTTACTTCCCAACCAAAAAATTTGCTATTTCAGGTTTGATTTTATGTGTAAGATGATGAATCATAACACATACCAACATGTTTAAAGATTGGAGATGGAGAAGGCATAGTAGGTAATTATATAATGGGCCACTGTACTTGAGAAGAGAAAATGAAAGACTTTTTTGTCAGTCATGGTTCTTGAACTCTGGGCCTGGGTGCTCTCCTTGAGCTGAAGAGCTCAAGGCTAGCATTCTACCACTTGAGCCACGGCACCACTTCCAGTTTTCTGGTGGTTAATTAGAGATAAGAGTCTCACGGACTTTCCTGCCCGGGCTGGCTTTGAACTGGGATCCTCAGATCTCAGCCTCCTGAGTAGCTTGGATTACAGGATTGAGCCACCAGCAGCAGGCATGAAAGACTTTATATAAAGTAATCAGCTTATGGAATGTGCATAGGTCTCCTTGTAGGCTACAGTATTTCCTTCAGCTATTGAATCTATAAATTATAAATACTCATTGTAAGAAGCTTTGGCTTTTGGATGAGTGGGAAGAAGGGAACATGAAATTAATACTGTTTCATACCTCTGTTACTTCTGATGATCTTGCAAAAGAAGAAGGAAAAACCATCTGATTCCCTGTAGAGAGCACTGGGGGAAATGTCATTATACTAAACAGCACTGGGTACAGAATTAAATTTAAGGATGCTTACAATGAAGGCTAGCAACCTGGAATTGGACCTGACTAGGATAATGAAAGGCTCTTTCTATTTAGAGATATGTTCATGTTCGAGTTAGGAAAGCCAGCAGATGCTACTGAGAATAGGAGTAAGATGTGTAATTTCACACTGCATGACTTCCTAGCAACTACTCAGTTGCTTTGGCAACAAGTTTTGCAAACATTCATTTATGTAATGGTTTTACTTTGTTTCAATATCACAGTACTACAAGCATCAAAAAGATGATGGAATAAATATCTACAAAATTATTGCTGAGAGGCAGTTTGTAATGTGTATAAACTTGTACATTCTCCTAACAACAGATAATTGTTTACATTCTGTGAAAGTGAAGAAAAACCTTGGATAGTGAATAATCACTGGAGGCTAAGGTTATACTAACAAGTTTACATGAAAATGGAAAAATCCACTCAATTAATAGGATAAACTTGTGGTTCATTTATACTTTAGAATGTGTATACATTAGCAGATGTTTTGTTTTTGTTTTTAGTCTTCTGTGTTGCCCAGATTGGCCTCAGACTCACTATGTATAACTCAGTATGTAATCGACTATGTAAACCCACTATGTAATCCATTCTCCTGCCTTTCCTCCTGAGTGTTGGGAATGTGAATGTTCACTACCATGCTGTACTGATATTTGTCGTTTTATTGTTGTTGTTGTTTTTTGTCAGTGATGGGGCTTGAACTCTGGGCCTGGGCATTGTCCCTCAGCTCTTCAGCTTAAGGCTAGCGCTCTACCACTTGAGCCACAGTGTCACTTCCACTTCCAGTTTTCTGGTAGTTAATTGAAGATAAGAGTCTCACAGACTTTTCTTTTTTTGGGGGGGGTCTGGTCGTGGGGCCTGAACTCTGGGCCTGGGCGCTGTCCCTCAGCTCTTCAGCTCAAAGCTAGCACTCTACCACTTGAGCCACAGCGCCACTTCCGGCTTTTTTCTTTTTGCTTATGTGGTGCTGAGGAATCAAACCCAGGGCCTCAAGGCATGCAAGGCTAGCACTCTACCACTGAGCCATCTTCTCAGCCCTCTCACTGACTTTCTTGCTTGGGCTGGCTTTGAACTGCAATACTCAGATCTCAGCCTCCTGGTAGCTAGGATTACAGGCATGAGTCACCTGCGCCCGGCTGATATTTCTCATTTTGACTTGCTGTGTTATTTTTTTTCCAGTCCTGGGGTTTGAGCTCAGGATCTGGGCACTGTCCCTGAGATTCTTTTGCTCAAGACTAGCACTCTGCCACTTAAGCCACAGCACCACTTCTGGCTTTTTCTATTTATGTGGAACTAAGGAATCAAACCCAGGACTTTATGCATGCTAGAGAAGCACTGTACCACTAAGCCATATTCCCAGCCCATGACTATTCTTGTGTGCTTATCTGCCTTTATTAGCCCATAAGTAGAAAGGTACTTTTAGAATAATTTGGCATCCATTGAACACTAGAGTGGGCCATGTACCCTATTTTTATAATTTTCTTTTCTATGTATGAGTAAGCAGAAGATTGTGTAGATAACAGCAAATATAAACTAAGAGATACCAAGGAGGCTCAGGTAGGCCTTCACATGACCACCTTATTGGTACAAGGCCCTACTTCTCTAAACTCATTTCCTTTTCTGGTGATTGATACTTTCATATATCTTTCGTTCGTTCTTTTCTTTCCTTCCTTCCTTTCTCTCTCTCTCTCTCTTTCTTTCTCTCTCCTTCCTTCCTTCCTCTCTCTCTCTCTCTCTCTCTCTCCCTTCCTTCCTTGTGCTGTGGCTTAAATTCAGTTGGCTTTTTCCACTCAAGGCTAGTGCTCTACCACTTGAGCCACACCTCCACTTCTGCCTTTTCTGGCTTTTTGGCGATTAATTGGAGAAGAGTCTCATGGGGTTTTTCTTTCTTGGCCTGCCTTCTAATCAGGATCCTCAGATCTTAGTCTCTAGAGTAGCTAGGATTGCAATGTGAACCATCAGGGCCTGGTACCAAGTACATTCCTGCTTTAATTCTCTGGGATGGAAAATTCTTTCCCTAAAATCTTGCATAGTTGTTGGTTCCTATTTTATTGTTGTTGTTGCTGTTTTTGCCAGTCCTAGAGCTTGAACTCAGGGTCTGGGCACTGTCCCTGAGCTGCTTTTACTCAAGGCTAGCATTCCACCACTTCAGTCACAGTGCCACTTCTGGCCTTTTCTGTTTATGTGGTACTGAGGAATCGAACCCTGGGCTTCATGCATGCTAGGCAAGCACTTTACCAGGAAGACACATTCTCAGCCCCTTGTTTCCTATTGTTGAGGTTTAGCTTATAATCTTGTTAGAGGCTATTTTGTTCTTGCAACTTCTTCCCCACTCCCATTTAAATGAGTACTTCCCACTCCCCACCCCACCCCTACCCCCGGCATCATGGGCCTCAAACTCTGGGCCTAGGCACTGTCCCTCAGATCTTCAGCTCAAGGTGAGTACTCTACCACTTGAGCCACAGTGCCACTTCTAGTTTTCTGGTGGTTTACTGGAGATGAGTTTCATGGACTTTCCTGCCTGGGCTGATTTCAGGTCTGAGTAGCTAGGATTATAGGCATGAGCCACCAGCACCCGCTAAATGAGTACATTTCTTCTCTAGCATCTATCTAGCATATTCTGTCTCACCAAACTGCTTTCTTTTTTTTTTTTTTTTTGGTCAGTCATGGGGCTTCATCGCTGGGCCTGGGTGTTGTCCCTGAGCTCTTCAGCTTAAGGCTAGTGCTCTACCACTTGAGCCACAGGGCCACTTCTGGTTTTCTGGTGGTTAATTGGAGATAAGAGTCTCACTGACTTTCCTGCCTGGGCTGTCATCCTCAGTTCTCAGCCTCCTGAGTAGCTAGGATTACAGGCGTCAGCCACGGGTGCCCTGCTCCAAACTACTTTTTTATAGCTGTTTGTTTACTTACTTTTTTTTTTTTGCAACAGTCGCAAATTCCTTTCTTGAATTCTTCACATTGGTAACTATAACTTTCTGAAATAATTTTGTATATTTATTTACTAGTTAAGACCTTCTCCTTACATGACTACAATTCTTGTTTGGGTTTTTTTTTTTAACTGTATTTTTTTTGTCTTTTCTTTTTTGGTACTGGGGATTGAACCCAGGACGTTGCGCTTGCTAGGCAAGCGCTTTCCCACTGAGCTACATCCCAGCCCATGACTACAATTCTTTTGGAGTGCAGGAATTCTTTCTATATAACTTATTGTAATAGATGAGATAGAGTGTTAGATGGCTAGACAAAGAAGGGAACAAATTAAAAGTATATAGTCAGGCGCTGATGGCTCACACCTGTAATCCTAACTGCTCAGGAGGCTGAGACCTGAGGATCGAGGTTCAAAGCCAGCCTAGGCAGGAACATCTGTGAGACTCTTATCTCCAATAAACTACTAGAAAACTGGAAGTGTCACTGTGGCTCAAGCAGTAGAGCGCTTGCCTTGAGTTGAAGAGCACAGGGACAGCGTCCAGACCCAGAGTTCAGGCCCCATGACTGACAAAAATAAATAAATAAAATAAAGTATAGGCCCTCCCCTTTTTTTTAATCAGTCATGAGGCTTGAACTCTGGGCCTGGGCACTGTCCCTCAGCTCTTCAGCTCAAAGCTAGCGCTCTACCACTTAAGCCACAGTGCCACTTTGGCTTTTTATTACTTATGTGGTGCTGAGGAATCAAACCCAGGGCCTCATGAATGCAAGGCAAATACACTACCACTAGGCACCTTCCCAGCCCCTATAGGCTCCTTTATTTTCTAAGCATATGAGGTTAGTGACCTTAGTGAAATGAAATTAGTACATTTTCTCTTTCTTTTTTTTTCTCCCTTTTTCCTTTCATATTCTCCTTCTCACTCCTACCTCTTTTCTTTCTTCCATAGCATCTTGTTCTATAGCTAAGACTGGGTTCAAACTTGCCATCCTTCTACTTTAGCCCTTCCAAGTACCAGTATTACAGACATGTACCACCATTCCTGGCCTGATGAGTATATTTTGGTTCTCTGAAAATACCTTTCTACCTCACTGTTCGTTTAACAAGCATTTCTTGGATGTTTACTAATGCTGTACTTGGGGTAGGATATGGTGAGGATAGGTAGTATAAAAGGGAAGGATACAGTGACATGCAGCATCTGCCCCTAAAGATAACGGTGTTGGGTAAAGATAAAAGAAAAATTACAAAGCCAGGCACCAATGGCTCACGCCTGTAATCCTAGCTACTCAGGAGTCTGAGATCTGAGGATTGTAGTTCCAAGCTAACCCAGGTAGAAAAGTCCCCTTAAGACTATCTCTAATTAACCACCAGAAAACTGGAAGTGATACTGTGGCTCAAGTGGTAGAGTGCTAGCCTTGGGCACAAAGAGGCTCAGGGACAGTGTCCACGCCCTGAGTTTGAGCTCTACAGCTGACAAAAAAGAGAAAAGAATAGAAAGAAAAAAAAAAAGAAAATTGCAATACAAAGTACTGTGACAGTAGACAGAGTAAACTATACTTGGCAAAGCTAAATGAAGGATTCAGAGAGGAGGAAGTATTATTTGATGCTGGACAGGATTCTGCTGGTGAGCACAAGGAAGAAGGGCTCAAGATGTATAAGACCTGGACATTATGAATGTGCTTTATCTATTATAAAGAGCTACTTAGATGTATGACTGGGTCATAAGATATGAAGTGAAAAAAAATAATAGAGGAGTTGTTATCAGATGAATTGGGACCATATTGTAAAATGTTTGCCTGGTATTTAATTTTAAAGTATTGGACTTTACCCTGTATGCAGTGACATGGAATGATCCAGGTTTTCAGAACATTGGAGTGACATGATCTGGTTTTATTAATATTTATATCCCAACTCCTTTCATTGTGCATATATATATATAATGGTACTGAAGAAAATGTTTGCTTGGGGAGTAGTCAAGGTTAAAAGTGGCAGTCTTGTGCCTGTAATCCTAGCTACTCAGGAGGCTGAGATCTGAGGATCACAGTTCCGAGCCAGCCTGGGCAGGAAAAGTCCTTGAGTCTCTTATCTCTAATAAACCACTAGAAAACCAGAAGTGGCGCTGTGGCTCGAGCGGTAAAGTGGTAAGCCGAAAAGCTGAGGGATAGCACCCAAGCCCAGAGTTCAAGACCCACGACCAAAAAAAAAAGTGACAGTCTTAACCTAGCTTGACTCTGAAAATGGCAGTGAGATGGATGGAGTGAATTAGAGCTAGGTGCTTGGTGGCTCATGTTTGTAATCCTAGCTACTCAGGAAGCTGAGATCTAAGGATTATGGCTTGAAGACAGCCTGGGCAGAAAAGTCCTTGAGACTTATCCCTAGTTAACCATCAAAAAAGCCATAGGTAGAGCTGTGTCTCAAGTGGATAGAGTTGCCAGCAGGAGGGAAAAAATGTTCAAGGACAGTACCCAGTGTTCAAGCTCCAGAAACAGGCACCTCCCCACACACAAAAGAGGTGGATTCAGAATTTGAGGATAGAAAAGATTTGGTCACTGGTAGTTTGTGGAGGCATCCTTCCAGTTTTAGGAAACTACATGAATGAGTTAGGATAGGGTTGGGATGATTGGTAGGGATACCAAATAATATAGAATTTGTGAATGTGTTGACTTTTGACAGGTATGTGTCATATACATGGAAATACATTTCTGATATTTAGAAATTCAGCCTTCAGAGTAGGTAGGCAAAAAAAAAAGTACCTGAACCCCCCAAAAAAAGTTTTCTTTTTTAAAATAAACTTATTATCTTTAAGTGGTTGTACCAAGAGGTTTCCATTCAACATATCAATATATGTGTACAATACATCTTGATTAGTGTTACCTTTTCTATTTTTCTTTCTTTTATCTGAACCCTGCTCCATCACCTCAAGTTTTCTGGTTCTAATCTCACATATGTACATTATTTTTTAGTTAGTTAATTTATATATATATATATATATTTTTTTTTTGTCAGTTGTTGGCTTGAAGTCTGGGCCTGGGTGAAGTCCTTCAGCTCTCCAGCTCAACTACAGCGTCACTTCCAGTTTTCTGTTTTGTTTTTTTTTTTGTGGGTCGTGGGGCTTAAACTCTGGGCCTGGGCGCTGTCCCTCCACTCTTCAGCTCAAGGCCAGTGCTCTACCACTTGAGCCACAGTGCCACTTACAGTTTTCTGGTGGTTTATTGGATATGAGTCTCACTTACTTTCCTGCCTGGGCTGGCTTTGAACTGCGATCCTCAGATCTCAGCCTCCTGAGTAGCTAGGATTACAGGCATGAGCCACTGGTGCCCAACCCCTTCTCTTTTCTTAATTTTGTGTTATACACAATGAATTCTTGACTGCATTCTTCCCCCTTCTTCCTTTATTCATTACTCTTTTCCCCTTGGTCCAATCCTCCCTCTCCTTATGACTATATTTGCCCACTATTTCTCTATTCATTTGTTTGCTTCTCTCCCCTTAACTTCCAATCCTCAGACAAGGCATGTTTCATTTTGTTAAACTACCTCTTAGCTGTTCAGAGTTTGCACCATTAAATTCCATCCCTGCATATAACATACTTTTTAGTCAGTATATTTTTGATGTAATGTCTGCATATGAGAGAAAACATGTGTTCTCTGTATCTTTGAGTCTGACTAACTTCACTCAATATAATTTTTTCTAGGTCCAATCATTTTCCTGCAAATGATACAATACAATAATCTTCCCATTGGATGAGTAAAAATATATATACACACATGCACACATGTATATACATAAATATTCATATACAGACCACAGTTTTTTAATTCATTCCTGTGTTGTAGGTTATCTGGGCTGTTTCAATTGCTTGAATATTATAGTGCAACAATGTATATGGCTGTACAACTTTATTGTGTCCAGACTTATAATTTTTTTGATAAATACCTAAAATTGGTATCACTAGATTATAGAGTAGTTCTATTTTTAGTTTTTTGAAGAATCCCCATATTTACTCCCC
>NW_012267227.1:3126354-3130137 GCF_000151885.1 Dipodomys ordii
TTTTTCTTTTTGCTTATGTGGTACTGAGGAATCAAACCCAGGGCCTCAGGCATGCAAGGCAAGTGCTCTACCACTGAGCCACCTTCCCAGCCCGGTTACACTAATTTATAAACCTGTCAAGTTCTTTTTCCCTTGCTTTTTATTTTTTTGCCAGTCCTGGGGCTTAACTCAGGGCCTCAGCACTGTCCCTGAACTTCTTTTTGCTCAAGGCTAAAACTCTACTACTTGAGCCACAGTGCCACTTCTGGCTTTTTTTCTTTATGTGGTGCTGAGGAATCAAACCCAGAGCTTCATGCATGCTAGGCAAGCACTGTATTGCTAAGCCACATTCCCATCACCTTTTTTTTGGGGGGGGGGTAGGGAGTGGGGAGAGATGATTTGTGGAGCTTGAACTCTCAGGGTCTGGGTGCTATCCCTGAGCCTCTTTGTGCTCAAGGCTAGCCTTCTACCATTTGAGTCACAGCGCCACTTCCAGTTTGGGGGTGGTTAATTGGAGATAAGAGTTTCACAGCTTTTCCTGCCTGGGCTAGCTTTGAATCGTAATCCTCAGATCTCAGCCTCCTGAGTAGCTAGGATTACAGGCTTAAGCCACTGGCACCCAGCTAATTCTCTGCATATTTTTTTTTGTTGTTGTTGGTGGTGGTGGTGGTGGTGGTGGTCATGGGGTCTGAACTCTGGGCCTGCATGCTGTCCCTCAGCTCTTCAGCTCAAGGCTAGTGCTCTACCACTTTGAGCACAGTGCCACTTCTGGCTTTTTCTGCTTATGTGGTGCTTAGGAATCGAACCCAGGGCCTCATGCATGCAAGGCAAGCACTCTGCCACTGAGCCACCTTCCCAACCCCTCTCTGCATTCTTACTAGCATTTGTTGTTGTTGGTAATATGTCTTGATGATGGCCATTTCAACTGGAGTGAGATGGAATCTCAGGGTTGTTTTGGTTTGTATTTCCTTTATGATCAGGGATATTAAGCATTTCTTCATGTATTAATTAGGCGTTTTTACTTCTTCTGAGGAATATCTATCTAGTTAGGTTCTTTGCCTATTTATTAATTAGGTTGTTGAATCTTTGGGGATTTAATTCTATTTAACAAGTGTCTCCAGAGATGATAATTAATGAATGATTTAATTTTCTAGAATTTGTAAATGTATTTTGGGCATATTTTAGAAATGCAATTAAATTATGATATAAACTATGAAGTGAAAAAAACTTCATAGAATGTGAACTTTTGTGTATGGGTCAGGGAGTCTGGGGCTTGAACTCAGGGCCTGGGCTCTATATCTGAGCGTCTTTATCTCAGGCTAATTCTCTACCACTTGAGACCATAGTAGCACTTCTTGCTTTTTCTGAGTAGTTTATTGGAGATAACAGTCTTTCCTGCCTAGGCTGGTTTTGAACTGTGATCCTCAGTCCCCTGAGTAGGTGGAATTACTGATGAGCCACTAGCACCCCACTGAACTTTAAAAAAAAATCATACTTAAATTGTACTAGGTAGGTTCCATTGTAACAGTTCCACACTTACAATGTGTCAACAATAAATAACTGAATATATGCAAGTAAGTATAAAAATAAGCAAAATATGGCTGTGGATGTGGCTTAGTGGTAGAGTTTGCCTAGCATGCATGAAGCCCTGGGTTCAATTCCTCAGTACCACATACACAGAAAAAACTGGACGTGGTGCTGTGGCTCAAGTGGTAGAGTGCTAGCCTTGAGCAAAAGAAGCTCAGGGACAATGTTTAGGCCCAGAGTTCAAATCTCAGAACTGACAACAACAACAAAAAAGTAAAATAAAATAAATATGAGAGAACATAACCTATAGTTTAGGTTTTGGTGCTTTGTTGATAGTAAACATGCTATATACCATCACTGGTTAGTGTTAACAATTAAGATTTATTATGATAAACTGTACTATTATTGATAGGCAAGCCCTTAAAAAAAACTTAGTTTATCTTGATGAGAGTGATGGAAGGAGTGACATTATCGAAAAAGAAATGTGCTTTTGGCCAGGTGCTGGCGGCTCATGCCTATAATCCTAGCTACTCGGGAGGCTGAGATCTGAGGATTGTGGTTTGAAGCCAGCCTGGGCAGGAAAGTCATGAGACTTTTCTCCAATTAACCACCAGAAAACTGGAAGTAGCACTGTTGCTCAAAGTAGGTAGAGCACTAGCCTAAAGGAAAAAATCTCAAGGACAGTGCCCAGGCCAGGAGTTCATGCCCCATGACCAACAATAAAAAAGAAATGAACTCTTTACCTGACTTATGTAACTGTAACCTCTCTATAATCACCTTTATAATAAAAAAAAATTAAAGAGAAAAAAATACTAGTTTAGTAAGCATTTGGAAAATGTTTCTGCATAATATAGTAATATACTAATAATAAGTTACTAAAAAAGAAAAAGTCCTTTGGCCTTTTTTTCTTGTATTAATAAAGAGATATTCTTTCTCTTTCTGCTTCTTCCCTCCCTCCCACCCTTCTTCCTTTCCTTTCTTTTTCTTTTTCCTTATCTTTTTCTTTTTCTTTTTTTGTCCTAGAGCTTGAACTCAGGGCATGGACACTGTCCCTAAGCTCTAGCCTGATTTATTGGGCTGAATGGTGGCCTAGTGCTCGACCAGCACTTCTGGCCTTTGGGTCGTTAATTGCAAGTAAGTCATACAGATTTTCCTGCACAGGCTGGCTTCAAACTTCAATCCTCAGATCTTAGGCTCCCGAGTAGCTAGGATTATAGGCATGAGCCGCTGGCACCTGGCGGGAGATTTCTTTAGATGGGGAGGTAGTAGGTCTGCCAGTTCTCTCGTCTGTAAGTAGACATGGTAACTAATGGGAGGTATGAAGAAGTGGTTACTCATTATAGCTGCTAATTACCTTAACTTCATTTGGCTGATAGAAATTTGTACATACACTGCCTTTACTTTAGAGCAAGAAAATGTAACAGCTGGGGATCTAATTAAATTGGGAAGTGAGGCTGTATGTTTCATCACACTGTATGTTCTCATGTGACTGAGAACTGAGATCTGCTGGTTCTTTGAAATAATATGGTGTCTGTTAAAGCTTATGGGTAAATGTTGTCTCTTGTAGGTACTGAAACAGGAAGATTTCGTTCAGATGATTTTATTGGCAGCATTATATCTAGGACTGCTGCTTCAAAAGAGCGGAATTTAAATATAAAGCTCCCAAACTACTATGTAATACAGTTTGTTTTCCATTAACAATAAAAGAACGCATTTCAGGAAGTGCATTTGGGAGGCATTGTGGATTTTGTGCAACAGATACTAAAAGCTTTGAGTGCTTGGGATTGTGCCAGGTTATCAATGGTATTTTTCTGTCCATTAAGCTGCTTGCCTTTCTCACATCTATTGTTATATTTTTATTTACATTTTTTAGCTGAAGTAGTTACTCATTTTAAATGGGCAGAATTTTTGTCTTCAGTCTTTATAATTAAATTCTTCTAGAGCAAAATTTCTGAAAACTGTGTATCACTGAGGTCAGAGGCTAAGTGATTGTCTAGACTTACACAGGATTCCATTTTGTATGTTGGCCTGTTCAGATGCATTTATCCCCTAGAAGAATTTACATAGGCAAGCCTTAGCTGGGGAGAATTATTGCGTCCTCCAGCAACTCTTTAAGAAGTAGATATAAAAAGGGTAGCATGTATTCATTTCTTTTGGTCCTTTTGTAGAAAATGACCAGTAATGAACCAAGCTAGCCTTTTGTTATTTACCAGCCACCATGTTTGGTGTTGTTATAGACCATCTCATTAATATACTTCTGTGTTCTATTTTTTTTTT
>NW_012267227.1:3130527-3150795 GCF_000151885.1 Dipodomys ordii
CACGCGCACACACACACACACACACACACAAAATAAAATAAAATGAAATAAAGCTGATAGTAATTTCATAGTTTGTCTATCACTTTTTAGTTTAGTGAGAACTTTGGAGGAATGACTCTTGGTAGTGAAGACTGATCACTGATTAAGAATATCATTTTTTTAATATCAGGAAGCTGAAATAAATTCATGACCCAGGGGACTGGCCAAGGAGGCTAAAAGGAGGGAGCAGGTGGAAAGAGGAATGGTGGGCAAATGCAATCCTATTCAGTTTACATATATGAAAGTAGAAATAGGAGATTTGGTAAAATGGGAGAAGGGAGAAAGATGAGGGAGATGACTGATCAAGGTGCATTCTACAGTTTGGTAAATGAGAGCTTAGAAACAGCATTTTGTTCTCAAAAATGCAGTGTTTGGTTTTCTCTACTGTAAGACCAAGTTAGGTTAAATAAAAATCAGAAAATAGCCAGGCGCTGGTGGCTCATGCCTGTAATCCTAGCTACTCAGGAGGCTGAGATCTGAGGATCAGCCCGGGCAGGAAAGTCCCTGAGACTCTAATCTCCAATAAACCACTAGAAAACCGGAAGCGCTGTGGCTCAAGCGGTAGAATGCTAGCCTTCAGCTGAAGAGCTGAGGGAAAATGCCTAAGCCCAGAGTTCAAGCCCATGACTGACCCCCCCCAAAAAAAAAATCAGAAAATAACTGAGAAATTAGAAAAGAATTGTGGACTCTTTATATACCTTTATCCTTTTCCATGATATGTACATATAAAGCTATTTATGTTAGGTTCCACCCCCCGCTTTGGTTGGTTGTAGGGCTTGAACTTGGCCTAAGCGCTGTCCCCGGGTTTTGTTTGTTTGTTTGTTTGTTTGTTTTTTTGGTTGATTGTGGGGCTTGTACTCTGGGCCTGGGTGCCGTCCCTCAGCTCTTCAGCTCAAGGTGAGCACTGTACCACTTGAGCCACAGAACCACACTCTCTGAACTTTTTTGCTTAAGACTAGCACTCTACCACTTTGACCCACAGTGCCACTTCTGGTTTTCTGGTGGTTAATTAGAGATAAGAGTCTCATGGACTTTCCTGCCTGGATTAGTAGTTTTTAAAAGCAGTAATACAGTATATCCCAATAAATCAGTCTAGGTTTTAAGTGTCAGACGTGCAGAATATGGTCTTAAAACACTAGAAAGCATTAAGAAAACTGGCCAGGCCCTGGTGGTTCAAGCCTGTAATCCTAGCTACTCAGGAGACCGAGATCTGAGGATCAAAGTTCAAAGCCAGCCCTGGCAGGAAAAGTCATGAAACCCTTATCTCCAAAAAACTAGGAAGTGACACTGTGGCTTAAGTGGTAGAGCACTAGCCTTGAGCTGAAGAGCTGAGGGACAGTGCCCAGGCCCAGAGTTCAAGCCCCAGGACTGACAAAAAAACAAAAAAGAAGGAGGAGGAGGGGGAGGGGAAGAGAAAGGGGGAGGGGGAAGGAAGGAGGAGGCGGAGGAAGAGGAGAAGGAGGAGGAGGAGGAAAAAAGGAAGAAGAAGAAAAAAGAAGAAAACAATTACCTAATTTTCCTACCCTCAGGATATGATACTTATTCTCTAATGGAATAAAATAGGAGAAAAAATATGAGAAATAGTATGAATCTAGTGCAGTAGCTGAACTATGTATAATGTGCCAAGGGCTTGAGGATTGAAAGGGTTTCAGGCTGGGCATGGGCTAAATACTCAGTATGTAATATGGACTTACTAAGTGGCTGTTGCTCTTCTTATCGTCATTACTCTAGGTTCTTTAGGTGTGCAGGAAAATATTGATTCTATGTATACAAGTTTAGAAAAAAAATTATTTCAGGATTTAGGAAGAACCCTGAGCTATGTGTTGTACAGATAAAGATTTGTTTCCTGTTCATACAGAGTAGAATTCTGATGAGCTCTGTTAAACAGAAGAACTATCTGCTTATAGACAGTCAATGAGTTCCACAAAAGGAGAAACTGGGTAATATTTTATTTTATTTCATTCTATCTATACATTAGGTCAGCTAAAGTTGCCACTAAATACTAGGACAAGACTAAAAAATATTCTATTAGTATGTTAGAAAAATCAGTTTGTGTTTATTGTGGCAAGAGGTTAAATTACTCTCCCTCCCCCAGTTTTCAGTACTGAAGATTGGACTTGGGGGTCTCACACATACTAGGCATTCACTCTACCACTGACCTATATCTCCAAACCAAGTTAAAATTCTGTCTTTGAAATTATGGCATTTTTTTCTTTCATTGCCTTGTGGTACAATAGTTGGGAAAAAATATTGTGTCAGGGAACAAGAAGAAGTCAAGGTTGGTTGATTTACTCTTTCTCTTAAAATATAATTTTATTGTGTAGCTTACGTCTTTGGATTCCCAAGCTTTTTTTTTCTTCTTTGTTTTCTAGTCTTGCTGGATCTCATTATCTCTGTTTAGCTTTTCACTTAGAAATCATATTTCATATATGTGAACAGCTTTGGGAATGTGACCTTTCTCATGACCCTGTAAGCTAAGATTTTTCTGTGGATTTCCCAGAAGAAATGACACTAAACATATATATGTACTCTGCTTTTCCCTTAGGTAAAAATCTCTACACCAATGAATATGTAGCAATCAAACTGGTGAGTAGAATTTGTGTTTGTAGTAATTATGTTTTGGTATTCTTGGTGCTAATATTTTTTGTATTTTAATTTTGGCTGTACTGAGGTTATTCTTTTACTTTTTTTTTTTTTTTTTACTTTTCTCATTTGGTACTGGGAATTGAAGTTAGGATGTTGGATTTCTAGGTAAGCACTTTGCATCTCAGCTCTGTATTGGTTATTTTTGAGGTAGAGTTTTACTTTATGCCCTGGCCAGCCTGGGCAACAATCTTCCTACTTGTGTTCCTTACATTTCAGGGAATAACAGTCATGTATCACTGCATCCATCTAGTCATTGTACCAAGATGTGCCACTATGCACAAGTATTTTTTGAGATGGAGTCTCATACACTTTTTTGTTGTTGTTCCTGTCCTGAGGGTTCAACTTGGGGCCTGGGGCCTGTCCTTGAGCTTCTTTTGCTAAAGGTTAGCACTCTACCACTTGAGCTACAACACCATTTCTGGCTTTTTCTGTTTATGTGAAACTGAGGAATTGAATGAACCCAGGGCTTCATGCTTGCGAGGCAAGCCCTCTACGACTAAGCCACATTCTCAGTCTCTCATGAACTTTTTTCCTGGACTGGCCTCAATCTTCAATCCCCCAATTTCTACCTCTTGTGCATCTAGAATTACACAGGCCTGAGCCACTCTACCCAGCTTTACTGCACGCACATGTGAGTGTATACGTGTGTGTGTGTGTGCGCGCCTGCACACGCGCGTGTGTATGTGTTGGGGGCGCATGTGTGTGCCAATTCTGGACTTGAACTCAGGGCCAAGGTGAGCTTTTCTTTGCTCAAGGCTAGCTATTCCTTTAACATTTGAGCCACAGCTCCCGTTCTAGCCTTTTTGGTAGTTTAGTGGAGATAAGAATCTCACAGACTTTTTCTTACTGTGCTGGCTTTGAGCCATGATCTTCAAATCCTCAAATGTGCCACTGGTTCCTGACAATTTTCAAAAAATTTTAACTTTTTAAAACTACTAAATAGGGCTGGGAAGGTGGCTCAGTGGTAGAGCACTTGCCTTGCATGCATGAGGCCCTGGGTTCGATTCCTCAGCACCACATAAGCAAAAAGAAAAAAGCCGGAAGTGGCACTGTGGCTCAAGTGGTAGAGCGCTAGCCTTGAGCTGAAGAGCTGAGGGACAGTGCCCAGGCTCAGAGTTCAGGCCCCACGACCGGACCCAAAAAAATAAAAAACAACAAAAAAAAACCTACTAAATAAAGATTGCAGACTTACACCTGTAATCCTAGCTAGTCAGGAGGCTGAATCTGAGGATTGGGGTTCAAAGCCAGCCCAGGCAGGAAAGTCCATGGAACTGTTATCTCCAGTTAACCACCAGAAAACCAAAAGTGGTGCTGTGACTCAAGTGGTAGAGTGCTTATCTTGAGCTGAAGAGTTCAGGGACGGTGCCCAGGCCCAGAATTCAAGCCTCGTGACTGACAGAAAACAACAATAAGAACAACAACAACAAACTACTAAATAAATTTAGAAGAAAACCAAATCTGTTTTTCTAATCAGGGTCTTAAAAATCTTTCAAGGCTGGGAAGTTAACTCAGTGGTAGAGTGCTTGCCTTGCATGCATGAGGCCCTGGGTTCGATTCCTCAGAACCACATAAGCAGAAAAAGCCAGAAGTGGCACTGTGGCTCAAGCAGTAGAGCACTCACCTTGAGCCAAAGAGCGCAAGGACAGCGCCCAAGCCGAATTCAAGCCCAAGGACCAACCAAAAAAAAAAGAGGCTGAGATCTGAGGATCACAGTTTGAAGCCAGCCCGGACAGAAAATTCCCCATGAGAGTCCTATCTTCAATTAACCTCTCAAAAACCTAAAGTGGCACTGTGGCTCAAGTGGTAGAGCAGTAGCCTTGAGCACAAAGAGGTTCAGGGACTGGGCCCACGCCCTGAGTTCAAGCCCCATAACCCACAAAGAACAAAAATGCCCTACTTAAAAAATAATTAATTTTAAGTTTAGTGCTACAGGTTCATGCCTGTAATCCTAGCTACTCAGTAGGCTAATCATGGTTCAAAGCCTAGGAGGCAGGAAAGTCTGTGAGACTCTTCTCATCACCAGAAAACTAGAAGTAGTAGATGTGGAGCTGTGGCTCAAAGTGGTGGAGTTCTAGCTTTGAGTAGAAAAGCTCTGGGACAGTGCTCAGGCTCTGAGTTTAAGCTCTGCAACTGACAAAGAAAGAAAGAAGAAAAGAAAGGAAGGAAGGAAGGAAAGAAAGAAGAAAGGAAGAAAGAGGAAGGAAGGAAAGAAGGAAAGATTAATTTTATTTCTTGGAGGAACAATAAGTTTAGAAACAGTTCTTTCTTGAATTTAAAGTTGATTCCAAGCCATTTTTAGTTATATGGAATAATTTATATGACTAATTTCTATATAAATGTCTGGCCTCTAGAAATACTAGTAAGTCCCCCAAAGTTTACAGGTAGCTTTGAACTTCGTTAGTTGCAAGCTAGAGGTGTTATTTCTGGGGAGAAAGGAGAAGAAACGGGATCTACTTAATTCGAATTCTAATGACTACAGTCATAAGCCACCATACCTAGGCTACCTAGGGTACCTAGGCTTTTTTTTTTTTTGTCGGTTGTGGGGCTTGAACTCTGGGCCTGGGCACTATCCCTCAGCTATTCAGCTCAAGGCGAGTACTCTACCACTTCAGGCACATTGCCACTTCCCTTTTCTGAGTGGTTTATTGGAGATAAGAGTCTCATAGAGTTTCCTGCCACCATAGAGTTTTGAGCCACCATCCTCAGATCTCAGTCTCCTGAGTAGGTAGGATTACAGGAGTGAGCCACCGATGCCCGGAGGCTAGTTGTTTTTTAAAGTTCTTAAAAACCAAAGAAACAAGAGCCCACAATGAAGATCCAAACAAAGTAGAATTGAAACAGCAGCCAGCAGAGCTTCTTTGTATTTCTGTGCCAGATGTTTATTTCATTTTCATAGAAGTCTGGCCATTTGCCAGAATCCTGGTTATTCTGGAACACACATGCCTTCCTGAAATCCTAAACCTACAGCAGATGGCTACCTTATAGGAGCATGATACTTAATACAGATTTTTCCCTTACAGTGAACGGAGCTCAGTCACTATACTGTTGTATTCCGTGTAGAATAAGCCAAACATCAAGAAAACAGACTCACAGATAAGACTGTTATGCTCTAAAACACCTTTATTTACCTTTTTACTTGAAAGAGAAATGTAGTTCTCAGACATACCATATTAATAGATATAAATTCCATTCTTAGGGTTCTTGTTTTGTTTTGCTTTGTTTTTCTTCCTCCTGGGATTGAACCCAGGGCCTCATACGTGCAATGTATGCCTTCTACTACTGAGCTACATTGGTCATACAAAGTAGAAGGAAAAATAATAGAGGAAGTGAAATGTAATGGTAAATCATGTCAATAATATAGAGATAAGGGCTGGGAAGGTGGCTCAGTGGTAGAGTGCTTGCCTTGTATGCTTTAGGCCCTGGGTTCGATTCCTCAGCACCACATAAGCAAAAAGAAAGCCGGAAGTGGCGCTGTGGCTCAAGTGGTAGGGTGCTAGCCTTGAGCTAAAGAGCTGAGGGACAGTGCCCAGGCCCAGAGTTCAGGCCCATGACTGGACCCCCCCCCTCCTCCCCCCCCCCGGCAAAAAAAATAATAACATAGAGATAAATTGACTATTATAAATTTGGTAGAGGAAATATAGACAATTCTAATAGAAGAAAAAAATCTCAAAAGCAGTCTTGAAAAATAAAGTGACAGGAGCAAGTATACAGTAATAAGAATTTTTGTATTGTTTTGTTTTGTGCAGGTCTGGGGGCTTGAACTCAGGGCCTGGGTACTGTCTCTCATCTGAACTTTTGTGCTCAAAGCTAGCACTCTACCACTTTGAGCCACTGTTCCAATTCTATTTTTTTATTTTAAGGAGATAAGAATCTCACAGCTTTCCTGCTCAGATCCTCAAATCCCAACCTTCTGAATAGCTAGGATGAGCCACTGGTGCCCAGTTTTTTTTTTTTGTTTGTTTTTTGTTTTTGTTTTGTCAGTCATGGGCTTGAACTCTGGGCCTGAGCACTGTCCCTCAGCTCTTCAGCTCAAGGCTAACGCTCTGCCACTTGAGCTACAGCGCCATTTCTGGTTTTTTCATGGTTTATTGGAGATAAGAATTTCACGACTTTCTTGCTCGGGCTAGCTTTGAACCGAGATCTTCAGATCCCAGCCTCCTGAGTAGCTCGTATTACAGGCATGAGCCACCAGTGCCCAGCTTGGTGCCCAATTTTAAAGTATCTTAGGAGCTGCTTCTGCCTTGTGAATAGCCTTAAATAATTAGAATTACTCACATGGTCAAGAAAAATGAAAAGTCAGATATGCCAGAGAATACTTTTACAGGACTACTAACTTCCTGTGGAGGAGAACCTGAGGAAGAGCCACAGTGCCAGGCCAGAATCTTCCAGTCGACTGGCACCTGGGAGCCTCCCAGAGCTTTTGAGCAGAACTTGGATATAGTTCTGGGATGGTGGCTACAGCATTTGTGGGGAGGGAGGGAGGGAGGATCAAGTATACAGAGGAGAGGACAGCTGATAAGGAAGTGGTGAAGCAATGTGAGATCCACTGGATTCAAGTCTGAAGAACAGCAGAAAAATTTTAAACAGAAAGCAAATATCTACTGGAGCAAAGAACAGGGAATGGAAAGGTAGAGAAATCAACACTGTAGTATCCTTATCCTTATGAAATATTTCTCAAGACTCAGTGGTTGCCTTAAAATGCAGTTAGCACCAGATGTCATAATTTACTACCATTTCCATCTTAATGTACTTACCATGCATTATGGCCATAATGTTTGCAGCTTGAGATATAGTAGCAAAATTTGTTTGAATTTCTTTTTTGTTTTTTTTTTTTTTTCCACAGAGGAAAAAGATTAATTCTTGCCACAAATGTTTTATTGGGGGCAAGGAGGACATGGTCTTGCTCTGTGACCCAGGCTGGCCTCAAATTTGTGAGCCTTCTGCTTCAGCCTTTAAGTGCTAGAATTACAGACATGTGCCACCATACCCAGCACAAATGTTTTTTTCTTTAGGTGGAGCACTTTTTTCTTTTTAGTTGGTATTTCTTTGGCATATCCAAATTGCTGACATCACTACTCTTGTACTTTGGGGCCATTTTTAATAAAATAAAAATTACTTGAATACAAGCATTACAGTATAAAGACAGGTATACCACAAGTAGGCAGCATATACATCATGGATTTGCCAGAAAGGAATTATTTGCTCATTCATTCATTCATGTGCAAGTACTGGGGCTTGAACTCAGGGCCTTTCAGTCTTGCTTTCCCTTTTTACACTCAAGACTGGTGCTCTAGCCAGTGCCAGTGGCTCATGACTGTAATCCTAGCTACTCAGGAGGCTGAGATCTAAGGATCATGGTTCAAAGCCAGCTCAAGCAGGAAATTCTGTGAGACTCTTATCTCCAATAAACCACTCATAAAACTGGAAGTAGCACTGTGGCTCAAGTGGTAGGATAGAGTGCTCACCTTGAGCTGAAGAGTTTAGGGACAGCACCTCAGGCCCAAGAGTTCAAGTCCCACGGCTGACCAAAAAAAAAAGACTGGTGCTCTAACACTTGAGCCACACTTCCACTTCCTGGAAAGGGATGATTCTTATCCCAAGTAGAATAGAATGGCTTGAGACTTTATCACACTAGTCAGAAACATTCCAAATGGATTCAGGGTGGAATCAATCCTCAAAGATAAAGAATTAAAAATAAAAAGTAAAACTAGTCTGGAAGTTTATGGAACTGAAATTACTTTGCCTAATAAAAGCCTAAGAAAGGATTGATAGTTTTGTTATTTGAAGCTATCCATTACAGTATTCATAGATTGTGGAGGAACTATTGATCTTGTTTTTGAGGACATAAGATAACTCTTATTGGGGCTGGGAAGGTGGCTCAGTGGTAGAGCACTTGCCTTGCATGCATGAGGCCCTGGGTTCGATTTCCTCAGCACCACATAAGCAAAAAGGGAAAAAAAATCCTGAAATGGCGCTGTGGCTCAAGTGGTAGAGCACTAGCCTTGAGCTAAAGAGCTGAGGGACAGTGCCCAGGCCCAGAGTTCAGGCCCCATGACCAGACCCCCCCCCAAAAAAAAAGATAACTCTTATTTATTTCAGCAAGGAGATTTGAACAAAACCTAAATATAATCTATGCAACTTATTAAACATCAGCCTGTGTTACCAAGGGAAGGAAAATCTCTCTCTTGAACACTGAATGAATAGGACATAAAATCACTCAGTGGGAAAAAGGACAGTATTTTCAACCAGTGGTGCTGGGAAAACTGAAAATCCACATGTTATAAAGTTGAACCTTTACCTTATGTACAAAATTTAACTCTTGGCTTAGTGATAAAGTACTTAGGCCTTGTATGTATGAAGACCTGGGTTCAATTCCTCCATATCACATAAACAGGAAAGTGGTGCTATGGCTCAAGTGGTAGAGCACTAGCCTTGACCACACTACCACTTGAGCCATAGCACCACTGAATTCAAGCCCCAGGACCCGGGGGAAAAAATGCTTGGCGAATTAAAGACTTCAGTGACCATAAATCATAGGGGAAAAATAATATCACATTGCATTTGTCAGCAGTTTCTTACGTATGATACCAAAAATTACGAACAACCAAAGAAAAAATTGATAAATTGAACTTTAGCAAAATTTTAAGCTTCTGTGGATCCAGAGACATTTAGCAGAATGAAAAGGCAACCTATGAAATGGGAGGAAACATTTAAAAATAATTATCCAATAAAGCATAGACTAGAATTTACCTCCCCTCCCCCTCATATAAAGGTGGTTTGTTATTTGTTTCTAGTAATAATGGGATTTGAAATCAAGGTCTCACACTTATAAGAAAGGGATTCTGTCACTGAGCACATCTCTACTCTTTTGTGCCTTTTTTTTTTTGGTTGGTTGTGGGGCTTGAACTCTGTGGGCCTTGGCACTGTCCCTGAGCTCTTTAGCTCAAAGCGAGCTCTCTAACACTTGAGCCACAGTGCTACTTCTGGTTTTCTGGTGGTTATTTGGATATGAGTCTCATGGACTTTCCTGCCCAGGCTGGCTTTGAGCTGTGATCCTCAGATCTCAGTCCCCTGAGTAGCTTAGGATTTATAGACATGAACCATGGGCGCCTGGGCATGTGCTTGTTTTTTTTTTTTGGGGGGGGGTCCGGTCATGGGGCCTGAATTGGGTGCTGTCCCTCAGCTCTTCAGCTCAAGGCTAGCACTCTACCACTTGAGTCACAGTGCCACTTCCGGCTTTTTTTCTTTTTGCTTATGTGGTGCTAGGGAATCAAACCCAGGGCCTCATGCATGCAAGGCAAGCGCTCTACCACTGAGCCACCTTCCCAGCCCTACTTGTTATTTTTGAGATAAGGTCTCAGGCATGTTCCTAGAACACAACCTGCTTTGTTTTAGGTTTTATGTCAAATCTAAGTATGGTGATACACATGTATAACCCCTGGAGATTGTGTCAGTATTATTTTCAGCTTCAAAACCAGCCTGGACTACATAGAATTTAGGATATAAGAAATTGTGTATTTTTTTAAATCCACAAAGGAAATACTTGGTTAAATATTTTCCAAAATATTAATAGTGGTATCTTTTAAATGGTTGTCTCATTATCTTTACTTTTGCCATTTTTTTGTGTGTTTGAAACTTTTTTTTTTTTTGATTGGTTGTGGGGGCTGAACTTGGCCTGGACGCTGTCCCTCAACTCTTCAGCTAAAGGCTAGTGCTCTACCACTTGAGCCACAGCACCACTTTCTGTTTATGCGGTGCTGAGGAATCCAACTCAGGGCCTCAAGCATGCAAGGCAAGCACTCTATTACTGAGCCACCTTCGGAGCCCTATTTGAAACTTTTTTTTTTTTTTGGTTGGTTGTGGGGCTAGAATTCTGGGCTTGGGTGTGTCCCTGTGCTCTTCAGCTCAAGGGGAGAGATCTACTGCTTGAACCACAGCACCACTTCCCCTTTTCTAGTGCTTAGTTGGAGATAAGAGTCTCACTGCCTGGGCTGGCTCAGATCTCAGCCTCCTGAGTAACTAGGATTACAGGCATGAGCCACCTGTGCCCAGCTGAAACTTTTTTTTTTTTTAGAATATATTTTTCTAAAAACAGAAAAATTATAAAAGCCCCAGAATTCATAATTAAGCATGCAAGAAATACATGTTGTTACGCATTTATCTTTTAAAAAATATTTGACAGGGCTGGGAAGTTGCCTCAGTGGTAGAGTGCTTGCCTCGCATACCTGAGGCTCTGGGTTTGATTCCTCAGCACCACAAAAGCAGAAAATGCCAGAAGTGGCATTGTGGTTCAAGTGATAGGGTGCTAGCCCTGAGCTGAAGAGCTGAGGGACAGCGCCCAGGTCGAGTTCCACCCCCACAACTGACCCCCCCCAAAAAAATTGACATTTTATTTCCTGGGAGAATATGTTTCATATTAATTCTTGCTGAAGAGATGTCCTTCAGTGATGACTCATGGAGAATCTGTTTTTACTTGGTCATCTATGGAAGGGGTTGCATATAATCTAGCTCATCTCCTCTCAGCTGTATATTCAGTGACAGAGTGAAAAGAAAAGACTGTGATATAGATACAATCTCTTAAAACATTAGGTACTTAGACAATAGTAACTCTGAAAAAAATGTACAAATGGAAAAATCCCTTTTGTCTAAATTTGATCACAGTTTTTCTTTTTGGATTTCAGGAACCAATAAAATCACGTGCTCCACAGCTTCATTTAGAGTACAGGTTTTATAAACAGCTTGGCAGTTCAGGTAAGTCATCTTTTTTTTTCTTCTCCATTTTCTTAACATATTGCCTAGCTACAAACCCTAAAATATGCAAGATTTTTGTCTTGTTTGTTCTTTTTACTAGACCATATATCTAGCCTGCTTGTTGGGTAAGTAGACAATAGCCATCCATAAAGCTCTTTACTGTCCTGTTCCTGGAGTGAGTACTCCAAATACACATGCTACGGGGCTTTTTCCTCTTAATAGTTCATTGTTCTTTTCATTTTGTTATGTACATCGAAAGAAATGAGACAAGGTACGTATTTTTCAAACTATTTTTTTCCAGCATTTGCAGCACATTATGAAATAGCACAGCACTGTCAAAATCTATCCATAGACTTAAATTCTAGCTACTCAGGAGGCTGATATCTGAGGATTGAAGTTTGAAGTCAGTTTGGGCAGACATCCAAGAAATTAGTATCCAAATTACAAGTAAAGAGCAAGAAGTAGAAGTATGGCTCAAGTGGTAAAGTGCTAGCCTTGAGTTGGAAGCAGGGATTTGGGATAGTGGTAGTAAGAGACAGTACCCAGCTGGGCATCGGTGACTCATGCCCATAATCCTAGCTACTGAGGAGGCTGAGATCTGAGGATCACGGTTCAAAGCCAGCCTGGGCAGAAAAATCCGTGAGACTCTTACCTCCAATAAACCACTCAGAAAACCGGAAGTGGCACTGTGGCTCAAGTGGTAGAGCACTCACCTTGAGCTGAAGAGTGTAAGGATAGTGCCCAAGCCCAGAGTTTAAGCCCTATGACCAACTAAAAAAAAAAAAGAGAGAGACAGTACCCAGGCCCTGAGTTCATACCCCACTATTGGCACACACACACACATACACAAAGATGTAAAAATTTAGGACTGGTATATAATGTAATATAGCTTAGTAGTTAAGTACTTAGTTATTATTTGAAAGGCCCTAGATTCAATCTCTAGCAATGCAAACAAGTTTATACTTTTTTTTTTTTAAATGTCTATTTTTCTACCTGAAAGCTCAAGTTACTAAAATGCCTTACTGGCTTACTGAAAAATATTTTTTTAATTTTTTTATTGTTATTATAAAGGTGATCTACAGAGGGGTTACAGTCTCATAAATCAGGTAAAGAGTACATTTCTTTTTGCTTATGTGGTGCTGAGGAATCGAATTCAGGGCCTCAGGCATGCAAGGCAAGTGCTCTACCACTGAGCCACCTTCCCAGCCCCTGAAAAATATTCTAATTAAACAAATGTTACCAACCTGAAATAGACTACATCTATAGTTCATCTCTCTTAGAAGATGAAGTATTTCGGATCTGGTTTAATCACAGAACAGTCGAAATTCCTCTCCTTTATACTTCCTTCAATGTGACAGGTTTTTTTTTTTTTTTTGTTAATCACTGCAGGAAGGCTTTTATTTTCAAGTATCACTATTAAAGGTACTATTAAAGGACTTTTGGTTTAGTAGATTATAGAAGAGAGCCACTATTTGTGATTTTGTGTGTGTGTGTCTGTGCCTACTATCCTGGTGCTTGAACTCTGGGCCAGGGCACTGTCCCTGCGCTTTTATGCTCAAGGCTAGGGCTCTTCCACTTGAGCCACACCTTCACTTCTACGTTTTGAGTGTTTAATTGGAGTTATAGGAGTCTTGTAGACTTTCCTGTCCAGGTTGACTTCAAAGTTTGATCCTCAGATTTCAGCCTCCTGAATAGTTAGGATTACTGGTATGAGCCACTAGCACCCAGAATTACTTGTTAATTTAAGTCTTAAAACCTAACTGTGCTAATATCTACTATAGTCCTAACCTAGGTGGCAGCCACAATGAGTATTTACCTTCATTGAACTTTAGCCTGTGCTGTTGCTCATGGTGGCTTGTGGGTATGTGTTAAATGACTGTTCCATATCCTTGAACACAGAGTGTTCCTGGATAAGACTTGGAACTTAGAAGCTGGGTTTGCAGGGCTCTTTTTTGTGGGGAGAGGGGTGGTTCTGAGATCAAACTCTGGGGTTTTGTGTGTGCTAAACAAATACTCTATCACTGAACTATATCCTCAACTGTAATCAGATTTTTTTTAGAAATCAATTACATTATAAATATAACCCCAACAAAAGGAACATCCAGTGATTAGTGAATCAAGAGAACCGTGTATATGTTTTCCTATAATGAGATGGCAAGGCTGGGAATAGATTTTTTACTTGTAAACTGTAGTTGAGATTATAGTGTGATGAATTTCTGAGTTCAGTACGAGGAAAAACAAAAAATTTTAAATGTGACATTGTATGTAAAGAATATGAAACATGGGGGGGAAGAAGGGGGGGAAGGAGAAAGATTGGGATTGGGGGAGTGGGGGGAGGCTGGGAAGGGATGTGAAGGATAAACAAAAGGAGGAGGCTGCAATGCTTGGTAAGAAATGTACGCATTATCCTGCCCATGTAATTGTAACCCCTCTGTACAGTATCTTCACAAATAAAATAAAAAAAAAGAATATGAAACATTATTGTTTTCTTTTCCTTACTGATAAAAAGTCAAAAGTTTAGACTTTTTTCCTCTAAGCCAAATATATTCTTTGCAGTTATTTATTTATTTGTTTATTTATTTATTTTGGCCAGTCGTGAGGCCTGAACGCTGCTGTCCCTCAGCTCTTCAGCTCAATGCTAGCGCTTTACTACCTGAGTCCCACAGCACCACTTCTGGCCTTTTCTGTTTATGTGGTACTGAGGAATCAAACCCAGGCCTCATGCATGCAAGGCAAGCACTCTACCACTGAGCCACCTTCCCAGTCCCAAAGTTTTTATTTTTGCTTCATTTCTTCTTATTGTTGAGAAACAGGACTTTGATGTTTTCTTTTCAAGTCTAGGTTATACCAATTGTTTTGAGTATGCGGTATTAGGTATCAGATTTAGCGATGACTTCTGGATTCCCTATAATTTACCCTAGTAACTTTCCCTAGTAGCTTCAATATTTAGTACAATGGCTCAGTTAGATCACAAAAACAGCAGTATTTAATCATAGGAATTAAAAGCTGTTTTTAGTTAAAGTCATCTTCCTTAGTTATTTACCTTTTTTCTTTTTCAGTTGTTAATACTGGGTTAGTTGAAGTCACCAGGAACAAGTTCCAAATTTACTTTCATTTTATTAGACTGTTTTTAGATTTCTCTGTGCCCTTCAGAGCTTTAAACTTATGAAGACACAAGTTACTTTACATTATTTTCAGTCCATAAACCTTTTATCCAGCGTACCTCTATTTTGTTCACATTCTAGTACATCCAGAAGTAAGAGTTGGTAGATGACAAGTTTAGAGAGAGGTAGGCAGGACCATCTACGTTGGGGTGGAGAAGACCCATCATTGAATATGGGCTGGCCACATGATAAGAACCATATATATGTTTGTAATTGAGAAAAGGATAAATTAGCCAGACCCAAGCATAGCTGAAGTAGGTGGGAAGAAGTGGTGAGCAGAGGGAAGAATGAGTCAGCTAGGGCAGGAACAAAAGAAAGGATGGGACAGGGCAGGTAGGCAAATGGTGAGAAAATTGTGCTCTAGCTGCACAAATGAGAATGCAAATAGATAAATATGATGGAGACAGGGACTGGGAAGGTGGCTCAGTGGTAGAGCGCTTGCCTTGCATGCATGAAGGCCCTGGGTTTCGATTCCTCAGCACCACATAAGCAAAAAGAAAAGAAGCCGGAAGTGGCGCTGTGGCTCAAGTGGTAGAGTGCTAGCCTTGAGCTGAAGAGCTGAGGGACAGTGCCCAGGCCCAGAATTCAAGCCCCACGACCGGACCCAAAAAAAAAGAAAATATGATGGAGACATATGATTTAGCCTGAACCAATAAAATTACTTTTATGACTGTTCTCAGTCAAGCTGTCCTCCTTAGGAATAATAGAGTAATGGTTGTGAAAAATAGCTTTGACATTTTTAGTATAAGGACCTAGAGTAGCTTATGGTCAGATCCCTCCACTGGGATTTGGAAAGGACTAATTATAACAGAAGAAACTACAATGATCTCTCTACTTCTAGATCCTTCTTAATTGTACTGAATGGTTCTAAAGAAGGGGTGGAACTCATCTTGCTCTTGTAAAACACTTAATTCCACATTTACACAGCAACTTGCCTGGGAGAAACTCTCTATGGCTCTAGTCATCAATATCATTATTTAAGTCTGGACTGTTCTGTCCTGGCTTTCTAGCAGCCATTGTAATCTGCTAATAGCTATTCTGCTTTGGATCTATTGTAAAGGAGATACTAATCCTCAGATAAAGAAATGACATTAAGATTCTTACTGAAACCTAATAATGCAGCAAAGTCCAGGGTAAAAATGTTATTTTTACCTGTAAGGAAAAAAAAGTGAACTTGTTAAATACCAACTGGCATTTTTTTTTTTTTTTTTTGGTGGGGGGAGGTTGGTCATGGGGCTTGAACTCTGTGGGCCTGGGCGCTGTCCCCTAGCTCTTCAGCTCAAGGCAAGAGCTCTACCACTTGAGCCACCGCACCATGTCCAGTTTTCTGGTGGTTAATTGGAGATAAAAGAGGCTCATGGACTTTCTTACCCAGGCTGGCTTTGAACCATGATCCTCAGATCTCAGCCTACTGAGTAGCTAGGTTTACAGGTGTGAGCCACCAGCACCCAGCTCCATCTGGCACTTTTTATGATTATTTACTTTTTTCCTTTGTGAAGCATAGAAAAGTTTGGTAATCTATCCAAGGTCACATTGTAGACAAACCTGAATGAGAAATGTGTTTTTCTCATGTTTTTATACATACTGTACAGATTTTTGTCTTGGGTATTCATGTATATGCAGCAGGTGCCTGGGGCTAGCCACTCCTTTTCCCTCACCTACTATAAAATAGTGGTGGAAGATAGTCATAAAAATCTGAGTTCTTGGAGCTGGGAAGGTGGCTCAGTGGTAGAGCGCTTGCCTTGCATGCCTGAGGCCCTGGGTTCGATTCTTCAGCACCATATAAGCAAAAAGAAAAAAGCCGGAAGTGGTGCTGTGGCTCAAGTGGTAGAGTGCTAGCCTTGAGCTGAAGAGCTGAGGGACAGTGCCCAGGCCCAGAGTTCAAGCCCCACGACCGGACCCCCCCCCAAAAAAAAAAAAAAGAAAAGAAAAATCTGAGTTCTCAAAGATCTGGAGCCTTTCTACTTTCTCCATGAAAAAGGAAGACTTTTATATAGTACTTCAAATCTCCTGACTTAAAAAGCTCCTTGTTGCCAACCAGGCCTTTTCATAAGCTTTTCTGGTTTTGAAACGTTGTCCTAAAATAAATGAATTATTTATGTTGAATGTATTTACCTTTTGTACAACTGAGTGGCTCCCATATGCAAGCCATTTTTACCCTCTGAAATGTTTAGGCTATGAAGAAAGTAGAGCCGATCAAGTTGTATAATTTAAAATGGTTTTATATGCACTCAGAAAAGATAAGAAATGCTGATTAGTACCAAAAAAGAGCTTGGAATCTGGGCATACATTAAACTAATAGGAATATGGTTCAGGAATAAAGCCTAAATCTGAGACCTTGTTAGGCTGGGTGCTGCGTTAGTAACTCATGGCTATAATCCTGGCTACTCAAGAGGCTGAGATATGAGGATCAAGGTTCAAAGCCAGACTGGGGAGGAAAGTTTATGAGACTTTTTTTTTCTTTCTGGTCCTGGGGTATGGACTGGGTGCCATTCCTCAACTCTTCAGCTCAAGACTAGCGCTCTACCACTTGAGCCACAGCACTACTTCCAACTTTTTCTGTTTATGTGGTGCTGAGGAATCGAACCCAGGGCCTCATGCATGCAAGGCAAGCACTCTACCACTGAGCTACCTTCCTAGCCCTTTTGAGACTTTTATCTTCAATTAACTACCTAAAAATGAGAAGTGAAGCTGTGTGAAGTGTTAGAGCACTAGCCTTGAGCAAAAAAAGCGCACAGGGACGGACAGCTCTTAGGCCCTGAGTTCAAGCCCCAGGACTTGAACCAAAAAAAAAAAAAAGAGAGAGAGAAAAGAAAAGAAAGACTGGAAAGTTAATCATTTTAGTTTTCAGGAACTTTTGATGAGTTTTCAAGCAATCCTAGAGTAATACTAGCAAATCCTTTTTCTGACTCATTAGATGACTATTCTAGCTAAAGTAAACCCACCTCACAGATCATGAAAGAAAGGTTTCTGTCTTTTCCTCAGAGAAAACATTGAATGTGCTCGTTTGAATATAATTATGCTCACTTGAGTCTTTTTTGTGATAATGGACACTACTCCTACAACCCCACATCCCTTTATGCCAGTTTTGGGCAGAGGGCATTTATTTGACTTAAGACATCTTAAATAATTTCCTTAAAGAACCTGGGGATGGAGGGGCTGGGAATGTAACTTAGTGGTAGAGTGCTTGTCTAGTATACATGAAACCCTGGGTTCAATTCCTCAGTACCACATACATTGTGCTGTGGCTCAAGTAGTAGAGTGCTAGCCTTGAGCAAAAGAAGCTCAGAGACAGCACCTAGGCCCTGAGTTCAAGCCCCAGGACTGGCAAAAAAAAGAAAGAAAAGAAAAGGACTACTTAAAAAAATTTATTGTAAAGATACAGTACAGAGGGGCTACAGTTACGTGAGCGAGGCAATGAGTACATTTCCTATAGAGCATTGTTACCCCCCTTTTTGTTTTTCCCTTATTATCCTTTCCTCCCCACCTCCCCAACATCTCCCTCCTCCCCCCCCCCACATTGTAAAGTTCATTTTCAAAATAGTGTCTTCTAATTTTTGTTTTGTAGAACTAACTTGAACTCATTAAGTTTAGGACTAGGCCAGTTTGTTCAGTTAATGTTTGACTCTTATCATAACTGAATTCATTTATGAATTCTCAGTTACAGTAGTATTTCTGTGTGGGACAACACTGAGATACTAACATTAGAGTATAATGCTGTGGTCTGCATGAATATTAGTTGAATATTATCACTAATCCAAATAAGGGGGCTGGGAAGGTGGCTCAGTGGTAGAGCGCTTGCCTTGCATGCATGAGGCCCTGGGTTCGATTCCTCAGCACCACATAAGCAGAAAAAGCCAGAAGTGGCGCTGTGGCTCAAGTGGTAGAGTGCTCGCCGTGAGCTGAAGAGCTGAGGGACAGCGCCCAGGCCCAGAGCTCAGGCCCCATGACTGGCAAAAAAACAAATAAGGAAGGCTGGATATATTTGGATACCTTCTGCCTCTGATGTGAAAGATGATTTGCTTGTAAAGCCAGATAGAGAAAGGACTAGAGGTAATCAATATTTTAGCTTTGTGGGCCTTGCCGTCCTAATGGCAGCTATTTTACTTTGTCCTCATAGCACAAAAGCAATCATAAGCAACGTGTAAATGAATGATTGTTTATAGGCACTGAAACTTGAATTTTATGAATTTTGGTATGTCCAGAGCATTATTATCCTTTAGATGTTTTTCAAATATTTAAAAATATAGAAACCAGATTATCATTTGTTTGGTAATTTCTGCTCTAGCATAGCAGTAGACAAAACACTTTAAAGAGAAATCTGTCCATTTGATTTATAGAATACAAAATTTACCTCAAGGTACTGTCATTGTGCATGCTTCTGAGTGTAATATGCTGCTGGACTATGAGCTTTTTTTTTTTCTTGCCAGTCCTGGGGCCTCTCTATACTCAAGGCTAGTGCTCTACCACTTGACCCACAGCACCACTTCTAGGTTTTTCTGAATAGTTTATTAGAGATAAGAGTCTCAATGGAGGGACTGGGAAGGTGGCTCAGTGGTAGAGTGCTTGCCTTGCATACATGAGGCCCTGGGCTCAATTCCTCAGCACCACATAAGCAGAAAAAGCCAGAGCCTTGAGCTGAAGAGCTGAGGGACAGTGCCCAGGCTCAGAGTTCAAGCCCCATGCCCAACCAAAAAAAAAGGCTCAATGGACTTTCCTACCTGGGCTGGCTTTGAACTGTGACCCTCAGATCTCAGCCTCCTAAGTTGCTAGGATTACAGGCATGAGCCACAGGCACCCTGCTCCACTTCTGGTTTTGTGTGATTAATCAGAGATAAGAATCTCACAGGGACTTTTCTGCCCAGGCTGGCTTCAAACTGCTATTACAAGTGTGAGCCACCAGCGCCCGACTTGGACTGTGAGCTTTTTAAGGACAAAAATCATCTTTTATTCATCATTGTATTGCTTTCTTATCACTTTATTCAAAGAAGAGACTCAACAAATGGTGGTGGGTTAAATTGATGAGTTCTCAGCATGTAAACTCTTGGAGCCATATTTTACTGGCAGAGACAACCACCAAGTTGTAGCTTCTGTCTGTCTGCATATACACTGTCCTTTTCATTGCCAACCTCTCTTTTTGCCTCATTGTGTTAAGGAAGCAGAACACAGAGAGATGAATGACTAATTCAGGATATTAAAGTTTCCCAATTACTTCTATAAAGATTTAATATTTAATAGGTTTACACATTTTCACTATTACTTATGAACTCAGAGCAGCCAAGAAGACCGTGGTGAAAGTTCTGAAATGTAGGCCTATTGAAGGTAGGAATTATGCATGCTTCTCAGCACTACAATTGCAATGAAGGACTATCAAATTGCAGATCATTGGACATA
This sequence comes from Dipodomys ordii, assembly GCF_000151885.1. Taxonomy (NCBI): domain Eukaryota; kingdom Metazoa; phylum Chordata; class Mammalia; order Rodentia; family Heteromyidae; genus Dipodomys; species Dipodomys ordii. Next base: position 3,150,522 of record NW_012267227.1, read on the forward strand.
AATGACTCATAAGTACCTGGCAAATTATTTGGACACAATCACATTGTTATTTTTGCTGAGCCTCTACTCTGAACAGTTATTGGTTAGCAAATATAGCTCTCTAAACCTGCTATTCTGCTACATAAAAAGTGGAAATAGCATAAGAGAGTGTTTGTATTCTATCTTTAGTTTGCTAAGAGGTAAGGGGAAAATTTAAAGAAGTATTTTGGAAATTTGAGGTAGTGGGGGAACTTACATCTTTAAGATTCAATACAGAGCCGGGCGCTGGTGGCTC
>NW_012267227.1:3151435-3157550 GCF_000151885.1 Dipodomys ordii
GCTGTCCCTCAGCTCTTCAGCTCAAGGCGAGCGCTCTACCACTTGAGCTACAGCGCCACTTCCGGTTTTCTGGTGGTTTATTGGAGATAGGAGTCTCAAGGTCTCTCCTGCCCGGGCTGGCTTTGAACCTCGATCCTCAGATCTCAGCCTCCTGAGTAGCTAGGATTACAGGCGTGAGCCACCAGCGCCCGGCTCCCAGCTTAGTCTTTTATACACATATTTCATCACAATTTTTTGGATGAATATCTGTTTATCAACTAAGGAAGGATAAATTTCAAAGGGCTGAGGTCTTCTAGCTTTATTATCCAGTATGGCTTTGAAAGTAAGATACAGAAGGGGTAAAATGAATGAAAGAAGTTGAGTGTTATTATTTTAAAATAATTGAAATGTTGAAAAACTGAAAACAAACCAAGGAGTACAAAGAAGGTGGCTCAGTGGTAGAGTGCTTGCCTTGCATGCATGAGACCCTGGGTTTGATTCCTCAGCACCACTAAGCAGAAAAAAGCCAGAAGTAGTGCTGTGGTACTAGCCTTAAGCTAAAGAGCTGAGGGACAGTGCCCAGGCCCAGAGTTCAGCCCCCAAGATTAACCAAAACAACAACAACAACAAACAAAAACAAAATATCTAAGACCCATCTATGTGCTATTTTGTTAAATTGCCTAGATTGAGGTCTTGTCACTATGAGCTTTTGAAAGCAAATCTTAGGTCACTACACTGAGACTTGAAACTTTGTACAAAACAATAGAGCACCATATTTCAGGTCAGCTTTTCGGATAACAATAGATAACTAGGTCAACCGTTAGTTGTCACAGATCACATATTAAGTGCCTTATTTATAATATTAGGATGTCAAGGGTGACATTTCTTTCTAAGGAATCAAGCTGTTAATAAGGTGGAGTCACATGAGAGGCTGGGATCTAAAATTAGAACATAATGTGAAAATCATAGATAATCAAATTAGCTTTGAAAGCACCTTTAAATTTCCCATGTAGTCTTAACTTGGTTTATATAGATGATCATATTCAATAAATATGTGGTATACGATATCATCAATGTATAGCAATATACACAGCATAGTTTGTACAGTGGCATAAAGTTTAATAAGAGACACATCTGTAAAATAGTAGCTTTTGATAGTTGTTAGGTTTTGTGAATTTTTTTGCCAAATATGTATGATTGATTTGGTTTTTCTGTCACTCTACATTCCCCTTCTTTTCTATTCTACTGTTAAGAAAAACTTGATCTTCTAGAACCAAGGTAATGTTTACTTCTCGTTTCTCTCTACTAGCAGACCCTGTGTCTTTATCTTCTTTTCTCCTTCCTCCCTAGGAGGCTCATATAATGTAGTACTTTGATTAGAGGAAGCTGATCAGCAGGATGTGTTTCTGTGTTAGTCATTATAGTTTTGACTGGAAACAACAGAATCTATTCAAATTAGCTTAGAGTTAAAGGCCTTATGGAAAACTTCAGAGCTGTTTTAGAGAGAACGAAGTGGGGGAAATATTCACACCTCACTAGAAATTAGAACAAAGCACTTGGGAATCCTCTAGAGACCAAAAGAACTACTTTATCCCTGGCTTTCAGTTTAACTCCTCCTGTTTCTAACATTCTCTGATTTTGTTGTTGTTGGTGGTGGTGGTGGTGGTGGTCATGGGGCTTGAACTCTGGGCCTGGGTGTGGTCCCTCAGCGCTTCAGCTCAAGGCAAGCACTCTACCACTTGATCTACAATGCCACTTCAGGTTTTCTGGTAGTTTATTGGAGATAAGAGCCTAACAGACTTTCCTGCCTGGGCTGGCTTTGAACCACTATCCTCAGATCTCAGCCTCCTGAGTAGCTAGGATTGCAGGCTGCCCAGTAGGCTGGAGTCTCTTATGTCCTGTTTGCAAGTTCCTAAGAAAGAGACTGGTTGATCCAGTTTGAATTAGTTTGTAGTCTTTATCTGGTTAGCTTATTCAGGGGCTACAGAATCATGTTGGCCCCAGAACTCAACAAATCAATTCTCTAAGGATGGGACTTAAGAACTGGGAGAAGCAAGACATGGTGCCTCAGTTGGGAAGCTGAAGCGGGAGGATTATGAGTTCAAGGCTGGACTGGGTTACATAGGGAGACCCTGTCTTGAAAGAAATCAAACACAAACCTGGAAGAAAAAGGGGGAAAGTATGACAAGTAAATGGTAAGCTCACAGACCTACTTTTTTCTCTTCATGTAACACTTGCTCTAAAACAAGACATTTTGCCTTAAGACATTTTAACATCTCACAATGTTAAAATGAGCCTAACAGAACATCTGTGTAGGACTGGGATGTAGCTCAATGGTACAAGCAGTAACCTGGCATACACAAGACCTGAGTGGTATACTAGTCTACATGAATGATTATTTCCAGAAAGAAAACTGTCCTATTTGTAATGTATAATGCTAAGAGAACTGTGTGGGGCCTCTGTTTTAGGGCAGCCACCCCTCTTTATTGTCCGAAGGGCTCTAAAATAATGAGTTGAGGGGCTGGGAAGATGGCTCAGTGGTAGAGTGCTTGCCTTGCATGCATGAGGCCCTGGGTTCGATTCCTCAGCACCACATAAGCAGAAAAAGCTGGAAGTGGGGCTGAGGCTCAAGCGTTAGAGTGCTAGTCTACTGCTGAAGAGCTGAGGGACAGTGCCCAGGCCCAGAGTTCAGGCCCCACGACCAACAAAAAAATAATAATAATAATATAATGAGTTGAGATTTTATAATTACACTGAAATTTTTCATCCAGTAGGACCTGTTCTTTTAGTAGAATTAGCCTATTTGAAATAAGTAACTTAGCCAGGCGCTGGTGGCTCATGCCTGTAAGACTAGCTATGTAGGAGGCTGAGATCTGAGGATAACAGTTCAAAGCCAGCCCAGGCAGGAAATTCTGTGAGACTAATCTCCAATAAACCACCAGAAAAGCAGAAGTGGTGCTGTGGCTCACCTTGAGCTGAAGAGCTGAGGGACAGCGCCCAGGCCCAGAGTTTAAGCCCCACAACTGATAGAAAAAAAGAAAGGAAGAAAAAAAGAAGTAACTGTAAGGACAACAGCAGAAACCTCATATACAAAAAGGGGTGGGGGCTGGGTATGGGGCTTAGTGGTAGAGTGTTTGCCTAGCATGCACCAAGCCCTGGGTTTGATTCCTCAGTACCACATAAACAGAAAAAGCCAGAAGTAATGCTGTGGCTCAAGTGGTAGAGTGCTAGCCTTGAGCACAGAGAGACTCATGGACAGAGCCCAGTCCCTGAGTTCAAGTTCCAGGACAGGCAAAAAAAAAGTGGGGGGGGACCAGTGGCTCATGCCAGTAATCCTACCTACTACTCAGGAGGCTGAGGTCTGAGGACCAGAGTTTGAAGTCATCCCAGGCAGGAAACTCAATGAGACTCTTACTTCTCATTAGCCCTGCAAAAAGCTGAAGTAGAGCTATGGTTCAAGTGTTAGAGCCCTGAGTTTGAGTCCTAGGACTGACTGCTACGCACACAGAAAAGTTATAATCCTGTCCACTCTAGATGAGGAGCAGGGTGTTTGAAATGCCTTTGCAGAAGGAGCCAAGTACCAATATCACAGTTGCTCCTCTTAGGGAATCGAACCTAAATATAGAGCTGTGCCTGGTGAGTCAATAACAGGAACCTGAGAGTGCTATATGAAAAGCAGTTCTGGGTTACAGTAATTTAGAACAGACTTCAGATAGGCAGAAGTGTATGTGGCTGTCAAAGGGGGGAGGAGGGAAGTGGGGGAGAGAGAGAGATCTGAGAGAGACCAATTGGTTTAAAGTCTACATGTAGCCTAGAAATTATTTTTAAAGGACACGTAAATGCTTTCATTGATGTTACAGTATAAGTCAGATCAGTGACTAATGCTTGATTTGGTGGGGGAAATCCAGAAAGGTTGTCTCATCTACTAGACTTAGGTGTAATTCACATACTCAGCATTAATAATTGCTAGCATTTAAAAGAGTTAAAATAGTGACATTCTGCATTTCCATCTGTTCTTCCAAGGATGAAACATAGCATTAACTTTTATTAACTACCTATACTACTTTGCCAAAAAGAACAACTGATGTTTCTGAAGCCCAGCACTTCTAGACCAGGGTAAATTCTGTGATTGTGAATTCTCTGTGTATATGTTTCATATTGTAGAGCTTTGGGATTTGTCTTTATTCTGTATTGTATAGCAAAATATAAGCAAAAACAATTCATATGTAATGCTATAAGATACTTAGTTTATCTGCTAAAGCCAAATACCATATGGCCTTTATTTGCCTCTTAAAACTTTCAAACGAAGCTGGATATGTTGTGATGTACCTATAATCCCAGCACTCAGAAGGTAGAGGTAGTCGGATTGTGGGGTCTGCAGCAGTGAGACCCTGTCTCAAAAACAAAACCTTTCAAATACCTCTCACATATTTCATCAGGCATATGAAGTAATTACTTTTAATTATATGAAGTTTTAGAAAATTAATCTTTCTCTTAGAAAAGAAAACATTTTTATTTTACACATTTTGAGTCAATAATTTCTTTGTTTTTTAATTTTTTTTTGATTGATTGTGAGACCTGAACTCAGGGCCTGGGCTCTGTTCCTCAGCTCTTCAGCTCAAGGTTAGCGCTCTACCACTTGAGCCACAGCGCCATTTCTGACTTTTTCTGCTTATGTGGTGCTGAGGAATCAAACCAGGGCCTGATGCATGTAAGGCAAGCACTCTACCACTGAGCCACCTTCCCAGCCCGAATCAATAATTTCTTTAATTGAGAATAGCATGCTTTAAGTTTATTATAGAAATTGTTTGGCCTGAATACACCTCACAGTAACACAAAGTGCTAACACCTTTTCAGTGCATTACTTTGTAAAATGCAGAACTGCTAGAAGTGTTTTCTTGGTGTGAAGGCAGCATTTGTGACTTAGATTTCATCTTATACATGATGCATGGAAGGTACAATTTCCAAAATAGGATCAGAGGCTTATATGTAAGTGAACTGGATTGGAGAGTTATTATGAACTCCAGAAAACTGATAGGGTGTTGATTATGCAAGCAAAGATTTAATTGAGTCTACCAGTGGGAATTTGCATATAAGTTGACACAGAAGCCTAGATCTGGTGCTGGCCAGAGTGCTGGTGACTCCTACCGTAATCCTAGCTACTCAGGATGCTGAGCTCTGAGGATCGTTGGCTCAAAGCCAGTCTGGGCAGGAAAGTCCATGAGACTCCTATCTCTAATTAACCACCAGAAAACCAGAAGTGGATCTGTGGCTCAAAGTGTGGTAGAAAGCAAGCCTTGAGCACAAAAGCTCAGGGACAGCTCCTAGGACTTGAGTTCAAGCCCCACAACCCCCCACCCCCCCAAAAAAAAGATTTTGGTGCTATTTTTTTCTGTTAATTACAAGTCATACTTGACCTTTTTCTTCTAAATCTTTACTCACATCTTCCTATTGTGCGCCTGCAGTTTCTTTTTCTTCTCTATCCTTACAGCCATTCTTTGAACATTGAATAAGGTCACTAAATCATTAATAACTTCCTTTAGGGAATGCTTCTTCCAAGAGATCATTGTTAGGGGAAGACTCAATCCAACATAAAGGCTAGATAAGAGAATAAGATCAGGGGCTCTCCTAGGAGTCACCACTGCTCTCAATAACTCCCCTTTCTCACTGACGGTATGTGAAGGTTTTAGAAGGAAAGTAACATTTAACATCCCCAAGGCTATGTAGTACTATGAGGGGAAAAAGAAAGATAAGTCATTGAAGTCAATTATTCCTATGGGTTAAGAGAAAGTGGAAGGTATCTACTGCATTTTTTTTGCCCCCTTTTTCCCTGTCTCTTTTTATGATGGTATTAAGGATTGAACTTAGCCCTCATATATGCTAGGCAAGTGCTCTACCAGTTGAGCTATCTTCTGCAGGCCTCCACTGTCTTATATTAAGACTAAAACCAGGGCTGGGAAGGTGGCTCAGTGGTAGAGTGCTTGCCTTGCATGCCTGATGGTTCTATTCCTTAGCACCACATATGCAAAAAGAGAAAAGCCGGAAGTGGCGCTGTGGTTCAAGTGGTAGAGCGCTAGCCTTGAGCTGAAGAGCTGAGGGACAGCGCCCAGACCCAGAGTTCAGGCCCCATGACCGG
>NW_012267227.1:3160445-3162183 GCF_000151885.1 Dipodomys ordii
GCTGAGGGACAGCACCCAGGCCCAGAGTTCAGGCCCCACGACCGGACCCAAAAAAAAAAAAAAAAGAATTTCATAGACTTTCCTGTTAGGCTGGCTTCAAACTGTGATCTTCAGATTTCAGTCTTCTGAGGAACTAGGATTACAGGTGTGATTAACCAGCAACTGGCTTGAGTTATCCCTCTTTTTGAAAGAGAAAGGATCTTTCTCTCACTTTCCTACCGTCAGTACCCAGCACATACTTTCATTGTTTCTGTGATGAGTTTTTATTTTCCTGAGGCAAAGTCTGGCTGTAGCCTAAGCTGGCCTGGAACTGATAATTCCACCTCGGTGACATTCCAAGGTGTGGGGCTTACATGTATTAACTATCATGTCCCATTTACACAACACACTTAAAAACAAAAAAAGGAAAAAAAAATAAGCCACAAAGGACTAGAAAGGTGGCTTAGTGGTAGAGTGCATGCCTAGCATGCATGAAGCCCAGGGTTCGATTCCTCAGTACCACATAAACAGAAAAAGCTGGACGTGGTGCTGCGGCTCAAGTTGTAGAGTGCTAGCCTTGAACAAAAGAAGCTCAGGGACAGTGCCTGGGCCCTGAGTTCAAGCCCCAGGACTGGCCAAAAACAAACAAACAAACAACTTTTGTCCTTAGGTGTTAGAAATCTGTTCTGTCTTGAGCTTTCTTTTCTGGTTTCTTTCCATAAATAAAATTTGGAACCTGATTTAAGGCTCAAGGCTTTGGTGATGTGTATGTAACAGAAAGGGTACAAAGGCTCAATTTCGGTGACTCAGAAATGTAAGCTAGGCTGGGCACCAGTGTCTTAGGCCTGTAATCCTAAGAGGCTGAGATCCGAGGATCATGGTTCAAAGCTAGCCCAGGCAAAGTCAGTGAGACTCTTATCTCCAATTAACCACCAGAAAACCGGAAGTGGCACTGTGGCTCAAAGTAGTAGAGCCCTCTCCTTGAGCTGAAGAGCTCAGGAACAACGCCCAGGCCCAGAGTTCAATGAAGCTGCAAAACTGACAAAAAAAAAATAAAGAGAGAGAAAAGAAAAATAGAAATGTGAGCTACTCTTCTCCTCTTGCTTTTCCTTACCACCTCTTCCACAAAGCAGATCTGAGTTTGTGTCAGTAGCATATGTCTAGCAGTACTCCAGTTCTCAGGAGGCCTGTGAGCAAGATGATTATGAAGTACTTACCATTGTAGGGCAGTTATCTTGATTCCTTAATTCTGGGCCTATGGGCTGGGAATGTGGGTTAGTGGTAGAGTGCTTGCCTAGTATCCATGAATCTCTACATTCAATTCCTTAGTACTATATAAATAGAAAAAGCCAAAAGTGGCGCTGTGGCTCAAGTGATAGAGTGCTAGCCTTGAGCAAAAGAAGCTCAGGGACAGTGCAAAAAAAATTTCTGGGCCTAGCTGCTTTGTTTTTAAATCATTTTGAGGAGATTGAACTGGTTTATATGGCAGAGAAGGTATTTTTCAGTCAAGAGAAATGAAAGGAATTCTGTTGTGTGTTTTTTTTGGTTATTTTTTTAAGAAGCACTATGTATTATCTCCTCTCTTTGTAATAATGCATTGTTTTTATAGTGACTCTGAGTTTTAAAGGCTGCTTTTGTTTTTCCTTATCTCTACTTCATAGGGAATGTTTTATAGTTTATCTGTCCCTGCTTTCCTCCTTCTTTGCCCTATGACAATTGTCTTTGTATTCTTTTTTGTTTTTTTTTTGAGTCTGGTGGT
>NW_012267227.1:3164093-3191962 GCF_000151885.1 Dipodomys ordii
TGGTAGAGCGCTGGCCTTGAGCTAAAGAGCTGAGGGACAGTGCCCAGGCCCAGAGTTCAGGCCCCATGACCGGACCAAAAAAAAAAATATATATATATATATATTATTGAGGACTGGGAAGATGGCTTAGTGGCAGAGTGCTTGCCTTGCATGCATGAGGCCCTGAGTTTAATTCCTCAGCACCACATAAGCAGAAAAAGCCAGAAGTGGCACCATGGTTCAAGTGGTAGAGTGCTAGCCTTGAGCACAGAGAGGCTCAGGGACAGTGCCCAGGTCCTGAGTCCAAGCCCCAGGATTGGCATTTTCAAAAAAAAACCACTATTGATAGATGGATAGTCTAATTCAGGGGCAATATGTACAATATATGTAGTATATATGTAGACTTGTGATTTGAGTTTTTGAGAGATTGAACATAAAAACTATTTCTGTACAGGTTACCAATTTAGGTAATAGATCTTGTTAATGGATTATTTCAAGAGCAGATGAGAGATTATACACCTACCTTAGTTTCTGTTATAAAATAAGTCAAAGAATACAATATCTACCTACCTACCTTGCCCAACTTTACTATTCTGTTCCCTGATCACTTAATAGAAGCATCTTATTTATCAAATGTATAGCTTGTGCTATATTTAAGGCTCTGCCCTAAGAGTCTTCACAAAGAATTCCGTAGCATATTACTGATCAATTTAAGGTTTCTTAAGCAGTAGTTCTGAGGTGGGTATGCGAAATACGAGTGAAACACATAGGATTTTTCATTCAAATGCAGCTCAAGTGATAAACCATTACTGTGTAGCATTCTCTAACCAAAGAGTTCTGGTGGTAAAACACCAGCTACTTTATAGGCAGTGATGCGAAAAAACAAACTTAGGTGGGCATCTTTGTGTATAAGCAGTTCTAGTGAATTACATGTCCTGGAGAGACTTTTAATCTTAAAATTATTCTTTTCAAAAAGTATGGAGTCCAGTTCTGATCTGAAAGAATTTTTTGTTGTCAGTTGTGGGACTTGAACTCAGGGCCTGGGCACTATCCCCCGAGTTTTTTTGCTCAAGGCTAGTGCTTTACCACTTTGAGTCACAGTGCTACTTCCAGTTTCCTGGTGGTTAATTGGAAATAAGAGTCTCATGGAGTTTCCTGCCTGGGCTGGCTTTGAACCACGATCCTCAGATCTCAGTCCTGAGTAGCTAGGATTACAGGAATGAGCCACTGGTACCCATTTTGAAAGAACTTCTTAAGAAAATTGGTTTGTCAGTGTTCCCTGAGTCTTTACAATATATTAGTGATAAAGCAATGCCTTTTTTGGTCTACTTTCTAGATGCAGTTTTCCAGCTAAAGTAGCCTATCACTTGTAGACACTATGTTTGCTTCTACTCCTAGAAATTCTAATTTAGCAGGTGTAAAGTCAGTCCATCTGTTTTTGTTTTTAAGTTTTCAAGATGTTTTAAGTAAACACACTTTCAGATGAGTACCACTACCAGCTTAATTTGATTTGTGACACCACACATAATTTGTATAACATGGTGGTGAGTTTTATTCATCCTGATTTTGTGGCTTTACAAAGAAGAATCTAGAAGGAAATCTTAACCTTAAACAGAATGTAGATTTTAAAAAGGAATCAGTTTAAAGGAGCCGGACGCTGGCTCATACCTGTAATCCTAGCTACTCAGGAGGCCAGAGTTCAAGTCCCATGACCGACAAAAAAAAAAAAAAAAAAAGGAATCAGCTTAAATCTTTCACTCCATAGAAGAAAAGGCCAACACCCAGAGAGAAGCAAAAGTATTTGCCAGAATGGGTGGCAGAATCAAATACCAGATCCAAGACTGAATTGAGCTTTTTCTACACTAGTATCTTGGACCTCATATCTCTCTTAGAAATGCTTCAAAGCTTCTAGACTGTGTTTAATACATCAAAACTTTCCAGGGCCATTGTGCAGCTTCAGGGTATTTAATAAAAGGCAATCATGCAGCAAGCAGGAACTCCTTATTTCCTAGGCAGGAGTTATAACTAACAGTGTAGCTAGAAATTACAGATATTACCCCCAAATACTTTTGTGGATTCTTATTGAATGTGAAAACTCCTGGCAAGAGATACCTAGATTTGATATTGAGGATTATTGAGAACAAGATGATCATTTGTCTCATTTTAACTGATCTTTGAGTACTGGCAGCAAGTCTGGGACATTATGCTAATATTACATTTCTAAGCAGGCCTGACTTTTAGCTTGTACTCTAGAAGGAGGATATTGTACCCAGATTTTCAAGTTAGCCAACAAAAGTCATGCTTATTAATTAGATTATATTTGGCTGTTTATATATGTATATATATGTGTATATATACAGATACATATATACACACATGCATATATATGTTTACACACACATATAGTTCAGCTAGTTCGACTAGTTCAGCTAAGATAGAAATTTTTTTTTCTTTTTTCTTTTTGTGATTATGGGGCTTGAACTTGGCCTGGGCGCTGTCCCTCAGCTCTTCAGCTCAAGGCAAGCACTCTACCATTTGAGCTACAGCACCACTTCCGGTTTTCTGGTTGTTAATTGATGATAAGAGTCTCACAGACTTTCCTACCCAGGCTGGCTTTGAACCATGATCCTCAGATCTCAGCCTTCTTAGTAACTAGGATTATAGGCATGAGCCACCAGCACCCAGCTTATTTTTCTTTCAGAGTAGAAAAACCTAGAAGAAACAGAAGTCAAACATTGCATAGTTACTCTGCAGCTGTCAGGTACTCAAATTCTTCTCATTTTGCTCTGTCCATTCTTTTTGTTTTTGGCTGATTATAGGGCCTGAACTCTGGACCTGGGCACTGTCCCTCAGTTCTTCAGCTCAAGGCTAACACTCTACCACTTAAGCCACATTGTCACTTCTGGCTTTTTCTGCTTATGTGGTGCTGAGGAATTGAACCCAGGGTTTCATGCATGCAAGGCAAGCACTCTACCACCGAGCCACCTTCTCAGCCCTGCTCTGTCCATTCTTTTCTTTTCTTTCTTTTTTTTTTTTTGCTCTGTCCATTCTTGTACCATCTTATATCCTTAAGGTACCTGGTTATTCTAGATTGCTTCTGGATGTCCAGAAGCATCATATTTCTACTGAGTCTGCTCTCTTAAAAGAACTTTGGTCTCTTACTGTTTTTTTCTCCCTCCATGGTTTTGTTTTTTGTTTTGTCGGTTGTGGGGCTTGAACTCTGGGCTTCGGGTGCTGTCCCTGCACTCTTCAGCTCAAGGCAAGCCCTCTACTGTGTGAGCCACAACCCTACTTCTGGTTTTCTAGTGGTTTATTGGAGATAGTCTCACGGCATTTCCTGCTCTAGCTGGCTTTGAACCGTGATCCTCAGATCTCAGCCTCCTGAGTAGCTAGGATTACAGACGTGAGCCATGGCACCTGGCTCCCTCCATTGTTTTTTAGACAGTAAAATCCTCTCTACCTTCCTTCCTTCCTTTCTATCTTTTTTCTTTTTCATTCTTTCTAGTCCTGGGCTCCAGTTTTTGCTCAAGGCTAGTGCTCTACCACTTGAGCCACAGCATCACTTCCAGCTTTTTCTGTGATTAGCTGGCTTCAAACCATTATCCTCAGATCTCAGCCCACTGAGTAGGTAGGATTACAGGCATGAGCCACCAGCCCTGGCTTTTTTTTTTTTTTTTTTGTATGGGTGAAATATAAGCAGAGGTAATATACATTCAATTCTTTTTCCCAGGTTCTACAATTAATGTGAGAACCATTGCTATGATGTATGCATATGTAACTTCGTGAAGTGAAGTATGATATTATTATTTTTTTTGGTTCCAAGACCAGGACTTGAACTTGGTACCAACCATTTTTACTCATTGTCCTAGTGTTCTACCAACTGAGCCAATCCTCCAATCCAATTTATCTTTGTGTGTGTGTGTGTGTGTGTGTGTGTGTGTGTGTGCCATGCCACATTTTAGGGCTTGAACTTAGGGTTTGGTTGCTATCCTTTAGCTTTTTTGCTTAAGCTTTTTCACTTGAGCCACAGCTCCACTTCCATTATTAATAAAAACAATATAATACAAACAACTTGAGTGTTTTCTGTCAATATGTTCATTCCTAATTTTGTATAATCGAATATAGTATATATACTCCACTCTTACTAATTTATAGTTGTTTCCAGTCTATCTATATCCAAAGAAAAAATGGATTTAATTTGAAGTGCCCTTTTTTTCCCCCCAATTATTTTGAAGAGCTCATTTTTCAGTTTATTTGAAATATACAAAACCTGACAATGAGTCTTGCTGAGAAATCCAATTCAGAACTCTATCCTAGAGATTTACAGATTTTATTTATCAGATACATGGCAGGTGGGATTTAAGAATATTTTTATTTAAATTTATGTTCTATATAATAGGGTTTTTTTTGTTTTTTTGTTTTTGTTTTTGTTTTTTTTTTTTGGTCCGGTTGTGGGGCCTGAACTCTGGGCCTGAGCACTGTCCCTCAGCTCTTCAGCTCAAGGCTAGTGCCCTACCACCTGAGCCACAGCGCCACTTCCGGCTTTTTTCTTTTTGCTTATGTGGTGCTGAGGAATCGAACCCAGGGCCTCAGGCATGCAAGGCAAGCACTCTACCACTGAGCCAACTTCTCAGCCCCTATAATAGTTTTTGACATCACTGAAATTTTATTTTCTGAATGTATTTTATCCTTCAAGGCTAGTTGCGGTAGAGTCTATTCCTTGCCTGCCTACTATCTATTTTTTAGTTTTCCCTGTTTAGTAACAAGCAAAAAGCAACCTGGGCATATGTAACTTTCTAGTTTCCCTAGGATGACAGATTTGAAAAAGAGGCATTGGGTAGGGTGGTTCTAGAAAAGGAGGGTTTTTCTGTTTGTTTTTCCTCACCAGTCCTGGGGCTTGAATTCAAGGCTTGGGTACTTTTTCTGAGCTTATTGTGCGCTCAAGGCTAGTGCCTACCACTTTGAACCACAGCTGCACTTCTGGCTTTTGGTGGTTAATTGGAGATAAGAGTCTCACATCTCAACCTCCTGAGCAGCTAGTATTACAGATGTGTGCCACCAGTGTCCAGCTTAGAAAAGTTATAAAGTTCTAAAAGTTCTGTAAATGTGTGGGATACAATTTTTTTCTGTATGTTAGGATGAAATTTTTAGAATTAGTAGTTGCATCAAAACACAATATGTGTGTCTGAAATAATTATGGTGAACCCCTTGATGCAATCTTAATACACACTGAAAAAAAAACACAGGAAACTAAAATAGGCTCTGTTGAGGGCAGTGGGTACCTGCTGAGATACCTCTATGGGGATGAATATGTTCTAAGATAGTTTTCTTACATGTATGAAAATAGAGCAGTTAACCATGTTGAATTTTTTTTTTTTGGTCGGTCATAGGGCTTGAACTCTGGGCCTGGGCACTATCCCTCAGCTCTTCAGCTCAAGGTGAGGGCTCTACCATTTGAGCCACAATGCCACTTGTGGCTTTCTGAGTGGTTTATTGGAGATAAGAGTGTCATAGACTTTCCTGCTTGGGCTGGCTTTGGACCGCTATCTTCAGATCTCAGTCTCCTGAGTAGCTAGGATTACAGGTGTGAGCCACCGGTGCCCAGCTCCATGTTGAAATTGTTTAAGAAAGAGGGAAAGAGATAAAAGAGAAAAGGATAAGATTGATTGGACCATATTCATGGTCTCATAACCATTTACTGTTCTCCTGGTTCCATTTAACACATTTATTGAATGTCTCATATTTGTAACACACTACCAAAAGAAAATCAGAGCTAGGGCTGGTGGCTCATATGTGTAATTCTAGCTACTCAAGAGGCTGAGATCTGAGGATCAAGGTTCGAATCCAGCCTGGGCAGCAAAGTCCCCATGACATGGTTAGCTCCAGTTAACTGCTCAAAAAACAAAGTGGAGCTATGGCTGAAGTGGTAAAGTGCTAGGTAGCCTCCTTCCCCACTTTTTTTTTTTTTTTGCCAGTCTCTAAGCTTCGTTTGCTCAAGGCCAGCACTCTACCACTTGAGCCACAGTACCACTTCCAGCTTTTTCTGTTTATGTGGTACTGAGGAATTGAACCCAGGGCTTCATGCATGCTAGGCAAGCACTCTACCACTAAGTCACATTCCCAGCCCCTAGCTAGCCTTGAGTGAAGAAGATAAGGGACAGTGCCCAGGCCCTGGATTCAAACCCCAGTATTGGTACAAAAGTAAGGAAATTGACTCACAAGTTGTAATTTAGGTGAGAAAAATCTAGTTTGACTTCTTATAACCACAAATTTCAAATCTGGAGTAAACCTAGCTTTATTGTTTTTTATATTTTCGTTCCTCCTGTTCCTTGCATAATTACTTATCAGCAACTAAATGCTAAGTGTCAATTGACTTTTCCAGTTGATAGAAAACAGAACATTGTGTAGGTTCCCTGTGAGAAGGGACCAGTTGTGCTGGCCTAGGGCCAGCTGCACCCTTTTTGGCCATGTTCCTTCCGTCTGAACTCTCTGGAGTAGCAGTTACAGACAACTCCATGTAGCTAATGAAATCAGCTAATGTAGCAAGGTCTGTAGCCTGGCCTTTGAGCTCATCGAACCGTCCTTTGAACCTTTTATGATATTGCACTTTCCAGGCATCCTTTGAGAAAAATAGTTTGCATGCTGATCCAATAATGGATCAGGGACTATTCTCTTTTATATATAGTAGTAGTGGAAATGCTTTTGGCACTCTAATATTAAATAACTGCTCATCTGAACATATTGTAAAATGACTTAGCCCTTTCGACCCATTAATAGTTCTCACTGACACTATTATGCTCACTCTAACTTTTCTAATAGGACTATAAAAGGAAACTGAAATCTCTCCAATTATACTTAATTAATGTCATAATCATTGGTGATGCAGTTATCTTATATGTTTGTTTTTGTGTTTCCTACTCTACCCCATTTCCTCTCTTTTCAGGTGAAGGTCTCCCACAGGTATACTACTTTGGGCCGTGTGGGAAATATAATGCCATGGTGCTGGAGCTCCTTGGCCCTAGCTTGGAGGATTTGTTTGATCTCTGTGACCGAACATTTACTTTGAAGACAGTGTTAATGATTGCTATTCAATTGGTAGGTTGGCATTGGTTATTCCAGAAGATAGGCAGCTTTCCTAACCAGGACCCTTGTAGGCCTTCTGGTGTCAATTTGTTAGCTGTAGTAAATACCTAGTGAGTTAGTACAGGATTGATGGAATTTTAAGAAGCTAGTTGAGGCAAATAAGAAATGAAGGAAGAGAAGGAGGAGCAGCGAGGGAGGGGAGGAAGGAGGAGGAGCAGATGATTTACTCAGAGCTCACACAATCTGTAGTTTACTTTTAAGAGTTTGTGCATTGAAGCAATACCTTGCTTAACTTAATTGGAAACATGCAGTTTTTTTTTATCAGGGAAAGAGGATGATTGGGTGGAATTTGACAAATTCAGATAAATTCTTCAATGTTTCATTTATAGCTCTCAAACACATAGAATTTATATCATGTATTCCTAAGATTGCAAATTCCAAAATATTGACAATACAACACAGTGGATTAACCTCCATTCAAAGTTGGGTGATGAAGTATTTGCCTTAGTTCTTTAGTGTATTATATACAATGGTTGGCCAAGGGCAGTTGTGACAGTTCTTTTGAGAAGTTTGTTAGGCTCTCAGAAGAAAGACTCAAATATATCTTTGTTTGAAGAAGTGGTGATTGACTCACCTATTACTCAGAAAACATTTGGAACTACTAAAAGATGGACTTTACTTTTGAATTTACAATCTAATTGCTTAAGATTCCCTTTTATACTAAGTAGAACAGCTTAATGAAATTTGAAATAATACTGGGTGATTATTATTTTAGGTTGTATTTACTATAACATAAAAACTGTAGTCCTGCTTCTGTTATTGACTGACTGATGTCAGGCCAGTATTAACTTCTCTGGCCCTCATTTTTCTTAGAACTTTTACAACAAGTAAATTAGGCTAGTCTTGTGCAGGAAGGAAGGGAAAGAGGGAAGAAAGGACATTTTAAAAAATATACTTATTTAAAGTATTTCTATCATGTTTTTTTTTTTTAGCTTTCTCGAATGGAATATGTACACTCAAAGAATCTCATTTACCGAGATGTCAAGCCAGAGAATTTCCTGATCGGCCGACAAGGCAATAAGAAAGAACATGTTATACATATTATAGACTTTGGACTGGCCAAGGAATACATTGATCCTGAAACCAAAAAACACATACCTTATAGGGAGCACAAAAGTTTAACTGGAACTGCAAGATATATGTCTATCAACACACATCTTGGCAAAGGTGTGTTTATTTTCTTCTCCATGAACGGGGCAGGTCATTTGAACAGCTTTCTGTTCCAATAACACTTTTATCCCCATGCATTACAACTTGTGGTATTTGTTGCTTTAAAAGGTAAGTGAATTTTATTTTTATTTTTTGCCTTATGCATGCTCAACAAGCACTCCACTGAACTACATTCCTAGTCCAAGGTAAGTGATTTTTATATTTGAGAAGTTGAAATGGTAGTTAATAATTTTACCAGTTACCCTATTGATTACTTAGGAATTCTTAATTCTTCACATATGGTTCTAGGTACCTCATTTCTCATAGTGTGAGATTGTGGATTATTGTAACCAAATAATAGTATTTGAGTGAGTATAATTGTAGGTCAGGTACTTATATATGTAAAGTCCTCATGTATTACAGTCCTGAGAGAGAGGGCACCAGGCTAGTGTCTGTTTTGAGAAAGAAGGCTTCACTAAGATTGAGTAGGTCTTTTTTTTTTTGGGGGGGGGGTCAGTCATGGGGCTTGAACTCTGGGCCTATATGCTATCCCTCAGCTCTTCAGCTCAGGGTTAGCACTCTACCACTTGAGGCAGAGCACCACTTCTGATTTTCTGAGTGCTTTATTGGAGATAAGAGTCTCACAGTCTTACTGAGCTGTCTCACTTTGAACTGTGATCCTCAGAACTCAGCCTCCTGAGTAGCAAGGATTACAGGCCCTGGGTTTGATTCCTCAGCACCACATAAGCAAAAAGAAAAAAGCCGGAAGTGGCGCTGTGGCTCAAGTGGTAAAGCGCTAGCCTTGAGCTGAAGAGCTGAGGGACAGCGCCCAGGCTCAGAGTTCAGGCCCCCACAACCGGACCCAAAAACAAAAACAAAAAAAAAAAAGAGTTTGGGAACAGTGCCCAGGCCCTGAGTTCAAGCCCCATGACTGACAAAAAACAACAAAAGAAAAGAAAAACTATGTGTAATGAGAATATTATCAGTTTCTATACTCTTTGCAGAGCTAGTTATGTAAGATTTATAAATGCAAAGCTGTTACATACTAGTAAGTATTTTGAAGGCCACTATAGCGTCTACTAAGTTGCCTCATCAAATAAATTTTGCAAGTATTCAGGTCAGGATTCTAATGATGGTTAAAAAAAAAAGAAGACATTACAAATAGTATGATAAAAAAAACAGTTGAAATAATGAATACTGTCAGAATGTTTTCAACCATGTGGAAATCCTCTTTATTAAATGTGATTAGACTGGAAGGTTGTCCTCATTTTCATGCCAAAACAAATTGGTTAGTTTGGGGGCACTGGTTGCTCTCGCCTGTAATCCTAGCTACTTAGGAGGCTGAGATCTGAGGAAGTGGTGCTGTGGCTCAAGTGGTAGAGCACTTGCCTTGAGCTGAAGAGCTGGGAGGCAGCGCCTAGACCCAGAATTCAAGCCCCACAACAGGGGACGGGGGGATGGTGAGGGGGGGTGGCGAGTGGAGAATTATCTGCTTATAGGAGAAAGACTGAGTCTTACGGTAAAGTCATAAGTGTTTAACTGACAAACTCTAGAGGTTATGGATCTAATCCATGCTTCCTGGGCTTCTATCCTGATTTTATTATTATTGTCAGGAGGATCAAGAATAGATACAGGATTGTTATCTCCTTAGTTTATATAAGGTATGCTTCAATGATTAAGAAAAAGAAATATAGGGCTGAGAAGGGGGCTCAGTGGTAGAGTGCTTGCCTTGCAAGCATGAGGCCCTGGGTTCGATTCCTCAGCACCACATAAGCAAAAAGAAAAAAGCCGGAAGTGGTGCTGTGGCTCAAGTGGTAGAGCTCTAGCCTTGAGCTGAAGAGCTGAGGGACAGCGCCCAGGCCCAGAGTTCAGGCCCCATGACCGGACCCCCCCCCCCCAGAAAAAGAAAAAGAAATATAGATCCTACCTGGTAGTAGTTGTGATTTTGGTCCTGTAAAGGTCCTCCCTCAGCTTTGGTTATCTCATCTATAAAATGGATGTGAAAATAGTTCTTTTAACATACATCCTGTATAGTGATTAATATGCATAAACATAAGGTTTGTGGAATAATGTATATAAAAGTGTTTAGCCTAGTGCCTGATAATAGCAAGGCCACTCCATATGGTAATCATCCTTATTATTAATTATTCAAAAAAGTCTGTCCTAAGCCACCTACTCTGTATCAGAGTAGGGTCCTTCATTTCTTCTTGTGCTGTCATTACTGCTATCTAGAACTTTAAATTTATCTCAGACTTGGATTGATTTCCTCAGATACAGTTTTTCAAGTCTGATCCAACCCACCACCATGCTTTGTTTCCTCCACAATGCTGAGAATAAGTATTGCTACCCTTTAAATTCTGTCTCAGGTATCAAACCCCAGAGGTCTGCATAGGAGCTCTAATTCTATTGATTTCTAAATATGTTGCATCTTTTATATATAATGAGAGGGAAAAAACATGGAGAGATGTATTGTCCAATGACTTGGAGAGAACTGCTCTTTTATAATGGAGCAGGACATGGGAAAAAGCTCCCCACTCTGACATTCCCAAATTAGATAAACTACCTTCTCCGCTGTCTAAGCCCTGATTGAGACAGCCTAATTTGAGGGATGTTGTAGTTAAAATTAGGGTAAGAAATAATGGGTTACAATCACGTCTTTCTTTGAACAAAATACATTTAATCTAAAATCGTATTAAAATTAAGGATAAATCATCAAGCATATCTTTCTGATCATAAAGGATGGTGTGAAGAACCCTTTTTTTTTGAAAATGAAAATGACTTCCCAGAACAAGTGAAGAGGGCATCTGGAAATATTGAATAAGAAAAAGTGTTGAGAACCATGCTCCAGTGGCTCTCAACACCTGTAATCCTAGCTGTAGCAGGAGGTTGGGAATCTGAGGATCATGGTTTAAAGCCAGTCTAGGCAGGAAAGTCCAGTAAGACTCTTGTTTCCAATTAACCACCAAAAAAAAAAAAAAAGTAAAGATGTGACTCCGGTGGTAGTAAGCTAGACTTGAGCAATGTAGCTCTGCCACAGTACCCTCAGGCCTTGAGTTCAAGCCCCTAGGACTGGTACCCACAAAACCCCCAAAGTGTAAAAAGTATGTTCCTATTTTTCACTCCTTTTTTTAATGTCCTAGTTGTTTGTCATTAATTATTTTAGAATTTTAGACTATTTTAGATGAGGAAATTGAGGGCCAAAATTGATGACTTAATTAATGACTTAATTTAATTGAGTTAAATTAATGGAAAGGATGAGCCAAAACCAAGGTCATTGATCTGATTTAGTAACTGTTGTTTTTCCTGTTATTCAATTTTCTATAGCTATTTATTTATGGTTCTCAGGATTTTAAATTTGCTGTATTATTCTACTTAATTTGAATTTTTAAAAATTCATTTTATAATTGACTCTGCTATGAAATTTTCCCTTGTTAATTCTGAAGATGTAGATAGTTCGCCCTCTAGTGCTCAGCTAAAATTCAGCCATTTGTTTAGTGAATATTTTATTATCCAAGGACCTCTTGTCACAGGAAGTAGATATAAAAATGGAGAGATGATAAGGAATGATTCAGTCTGAGAATTTGCTACAGTTTCTGCGTTGCTTTATTCTGTGTTGCTTTATTTGTACAAGGTATTAGAAACTCACACATACTGCTTTTCAATTCTGTTTATGTTCTGTTAACAGTTTTCATCGAATTAGGTTTGTTTTCAATTAAACACACACTTTTTTTTTTTTTTTTTTTGGTTAGTTGTGAGGTTTGAACTTGAGACCTGGCTGGGCACAGTCCCTGATCTACACTTTGCGTCACAGTGTCATTTCTGGTTTTCTGGGGACTAATCGAAGAGTCTCACGGACTTTCCTGCCTGGTCTGGCTTTGAACCACAATTCACAGATCTCAGCTTTCTGAGTAGCTAGGATTACAGGCATGAACTACCAGTGCTTGGCTTTTCAATTATATATTTTTTATTGCAAAAATCATACAAGCCGTGTAGGCCAGGTCTGATGTTTAGTTTGTGTGTGTGTGTGCGTGTAAACTACTTTTTTTCTTTTTTCCAGTCCCAGGGCTTGAACTCTAGGCCTGAGCACTGTCCCTGAGCCTCTTTTTGCTCAAGACTAGTGCTCTACCACTTGAGCCACAACGCCACTTCTGGCTTTTTCTGTGTATGTGGTACTAAGGAATCAAACCCAGGGCTTCAGCATGCGAGGCAAGCACTCTACTACTAAACCACATTCACAGCTTCATTTTTTTTTTGTTAGCTTGTTTTTATTTTCTATGGGGGTGCCTGCTTTCCTTTTCTTCCTCTCTTTTTGTGTGTTGGAGATCAAACTCAGAGTCCTGTGCAGGCTAAGCAGGCCCTCTACCCTGAGCTACATACCTAGTCATAGGGACCTCTTTCCATTATGAAAGTTTTCTTTCTTCATCTAACCTATGGAGTTTATTCATTCTTTCTTACACAAATTTCTTATAATTTCATGAAGCAATTAAACATATTGTGCTTCTTTATTTTGAGTTTAGTTTGGTAGCTTTTCCTCCTATGTGACAGTCTTGGGTTTTGCTTTCTGCACAGCTGGGGGAACCCCACATCAAGGTGAAGGTAGTACCTGGCCAGGGTAATGGTGCATGCCTATAAACCTAGTGCTTGGGAAGAGGAAGCAGAAGGTTGGAGGCCATTCTGGGCTATAAACCAAGACCCTGTCTCAGAAATAAAAATACAGTTGGAGGTAGCTTCTTAGCTTTGCTTTTATAATTTCTTTTGCTAAAACCCTAAACATGATTTTGAAAAATGAACACATAAAACATATACCATGAATCATAATTAGCAAATCAGAAATAAAGGCATATACTAATGTTCAGTCTGACATCAAAAGAATGTTTAAGGTATTTTCTGAGATGAAATTGCAAAAATGTCTTAAATATTCTGCCATCATCCTCACTCAGGTTGTTTTAATTTCCGAGAATTCCCAAATTGTTTTATGTCTCCACAACACAGATATGAACTAAGAGAGGATGCACTGGTGTTTTCTTTAATGAAACTGAGTTTTGAAGTATACACTTGTATGATGGATATAAATTTGCTGATGGGGCTGGGAAGGTGGCTTAGTGGTAGAGCGCTTGCCTTGCATGCATGAGGCCCTGGGTTCAATTCCTCAGCACCACATAAGCAAAAAGAAAAAAAAAAGCTGGAAGTGGGGCTGTGGCTCAAGTGGTAGAGCGCTAGCCTTGAGTTGAAGAGCTGAGGGACAGCGCCCAGGCCCAGAGTTCAGGCCCCACGACTGGACCCACCCCCCAAAAAAAATTTGCTGAGCATGTCCACCAGGCATTTCTATGGCTTGTATCTTTGCAGGCCTTGCCAGAGTGGACTATTTTAATAGCTTCAGCTGCTTAATCTGCTGCTTCCTTTCCCTGTGAGTAACCAGAGAGAGAGGGTAATTGTAGCCTATATACTGGAAATAGCATTTCATTTTTGTTATCTCACTTTCTGGGCAGGTGATAACATCGAGTGAGGAATAGTTTACTCACTGTTTAGTGAGTAGAGTTTGGCTTTAATTTAGGCTTTTTTTGTACTTGCTATTTATCTGCCAGCAACTGACAAAAGGAAGTCTACATTTGTTTTTGGTTTTGATATAAAGTACCACTCCTGATTTAGATATTCAGAGAATTAGTCAGCAGAGCCTTTCCAGAGCAGAAGGGTTTCTGAAGGGATTACTTGGTTTTGAACCTCCTTCTGCTTTAATAACTGCCAACATAACGTGTGATCTGTCTTCCCTTTTAGAGCAAAGCCGGCGTGATGATTTGGAAGCCCTAGGCCATATGTTCATGTATTTCCTCCGAGGCAGCCTACCCTGGCAAGGACTCAAGGTATCCTTGAAAGTGCTCAGTTGTAACGGCAGGGGCTGTTGGCTTGGTGTCTCAGAGAAACACAAAGGGGGAGGTTGTCTGCAGAGATGAGAAACAGACTGGTTACATTAGCCTACCTTGGAAATGCCCACCTGGGCTTTGAGAGCTCTGTGCTGTTCACATTTGTCGTCTTCACATTCTTACTCCTTTCCTCTTTGTGTTTAGGTTTTTCATAATCTTTCCTCTCATTGTCTCACAGCCTTGGCAGTGCTGCTTTCTCTGTGCGATGCTATCCCAGCAGGAGGAGTGTTCCCAGAATGTCAGGGAATTTCTGGAACAAATAGATGACAGCAGCTGCTACACATTTTACCAGAAAAGCTAGCAGTGTATGCTTCTAAGGGGAAATGGAAACTATTTGTTCATCCTGTGAAGGCTGTGCACCCACCTGACTAAAATGAAAGTCCAGATTTAACATTGCTGTTCAAATGCATTATTAAATAAATATACCATGTTAGACACTAGCTATTACTTGTAAGATGTATTGGAGAGGTATCAAAACAGTGCTTATATTTCACAGTTTTTTGTTTTTTGTTTGTTTTTTTTTTTGGGTTGTGGGGCCTGAACTCTGGGCCTAGGTGCTGTCCCTCAGCTCTTCAGCTCAAGGCTAGCGCTCTACCACTTGAGCTACAGCGCCACTTCCGTATGTTTCACAGTTAACATAGCCATAAACAGTATAATTGCTGTGTCTCTTAACTAGGAAATGGTGAGCTTCTAACCATCTTAAGTCTTTTTTTTTTTCCCCAATATATTAGTGTAGAAAGAATCTGTAGCTTGGAGAACTCCTACACCGTCTCTCTCCAGAGGGTAAAATGATTCATTGCTTTTGCTGTGCTTTCTAGGACATTGTCTTAGAAAGTAAGGTTTCTATATCCTCACCCTCCACCCCTCTTTACTATTTGAGTGATAGGGATCAAATCCAGTGTTTGACACATGCTAGGCAAGTGCTCAACCACTGAGCCACAATCTCAGCTCCTCATTCTCTTCAATAAGGTTTTATTTCCTTGCCCTCAAGTTCCTCTCCTTATATCTCATCCCAATGTCTTCTAGTCATACTCATATGCATCTTCTCATTGATAGTGACAGAATTTTTTTTTTTCTTTTTCTGTCATGGGGTCTGAACTCTGGGCCTGAACACTGTCCCTCAGTCTTCATCTCAAGGTTAGCACTCTATCACTTGAGCCACAGCGCCACTTGCAGCTTTTTCTGCTTATGTGGTCCAGAGGAATCAAACCCAGGGCTTCATGCATGTAAGGCAAGCACTCTAACACCTTCTCAGCCCCCAGAATTTTTTTGAGTGACCTACCTTCCTCCTTCTTTTCCTTCCTTTCTCTTTTCCTTCAGATTGAACCCAGTGCCTCTTGCTTGCACTACTTGAGCTACATCCTAGGCCCAACAGCTTTAAATATTTGCTCATCATGTAGCCAAAACAAAGACATTATTGTTTGGTATTACTAATTGCTTGAAACTCTCTCATGGTTCATGAATTATTTTAGTGGCAGTGATAGATTTTAAATCTCTTCAACTTTCTTTAGCAACTGTTATTGCATAATTCTAGATGAAGCAGGCTAGATGAATATTCCTCAAGAGACCATTGTTGGTCCATGGACCATATGCTCTGTGTAGTGTCCCAAAGCGTACTATATATTTCAGCCTCTTCAAGGTCCTGACATACCACACTTGCCATTAGCCACAACTATTCCACAAATAATTATTTCTCTTTTGGATTCACGTTATTGAAGAGTCTTTTTTTTCACTTCTGGTCTTTTTTTTCCTATTCAACTTTTCAGTATGTATATAGTGAAACTGCATTTGTTTTGCTCACTTGTATTAGACAGTGCTTTTTAGATTAGGACAGCTATATTTACTGAGTTTCTTCAGCTTTGAAAATAATGTGACATATTTCTGTTTCCTTGTCCTAGCTAAACTTAATCTCATACTTAATGGCATTTATCTGAAAACACAAGACAAATTTCCAAGTCACTTTCTAGAACCCAGTAAACGTTTGCACATATCTAATGTTTGCACCATCTCTATATATACTTATTTGTTAGTGTTAGAAAAAAAATATGAGATTGACTAAAACACATCTTGCCGATTTGAATAAAACAACCATTATGTCTGAAAAAATTGAACCTCCCATACCTAGTACCTCCTTCTGAGTAACTTCCTTTCTTTACTTTCCACAGGCCGATACATTAAAAGAGAGATATCAAAAAATCGGTGACACCAAAAGGAATACTCCCATTGAAGCACTCTGTGAGAACTTTCCAGGTAGGATGCTAAAAGGATACTCAAGTGTGATTGAAGCTTCAAAGTAGACCAAGTCCACTACTGCAGTAGAATGCTTTCCACATAATTTATATTTGCTTTTATTCTTAATCAAACCAAGGTAATTGTATCACTTTTATGTGGTCCAAAAAGAAGTTACTGATTTCATGCAGTTTCTGCAAATATCCCTGTGAGCCATACCTTACCTCCATGGGAAGCATTTAGCTAAGAGCATAACCTTTTCAAAATTCTTTCCTTACAGAGGAGATGGCAACCTACCTTCGGTATGTTAGGCGATTAGACTTCTTTGAAAAACCTGATTATGAGTATTTACGGACCCTCTTCACAGACCTTTTTGAAAGAAAAGGCTACACCTTTGACTATGCCTACGATTGGGTCGGGAGACCTATTGTAAGTGTCTTTTTACCCCATAACTTCCTTTCTCAGACCAGCACTGCCTCTCTTGCCCATCTTTCTGCTTTTAGTATTGGGGAGAGAAATTGCCTTGAGTGTAGACTTTACATTTGTCAGTCTTTTCAGGTTGTTGACATAAGTTGCTTTCATAAGATTTTGGAATTAGGAGTTAGTTTTTTGTTTTTTTGTTGTTGTTTTTTTTTTGTCAAACTGGGGTTTGAACTTAGGACCTGTACTTGTACTCTTCCCACTTAAGCCACATTCCTAGCCTCTTTTGTTCCTCCGTACCCAATAGGTCTTACATTTGTAGTCTCAAACTTCAAACTACATTCCTCCCAATCTTCAACTTCTAAGTGGCTAGGATTACAAGCATGAGCCACCACACTCAGTGGAATTGTAAAGAAACAAGGGCTCACTGTGTTAGCTCATACTAGCTGCAAACTTCTGTTTTATCTTCCAAGTGCTTAAGCCAATTTAGTTTGGTTCCATTTGTTTTTTTTGTTGTTGTTTTTTGTTTTAGATTGGGGGTGGTGGGGAAGGTTGTCAGTTCTATTTGAACAATTCACAAGTTAGTACTATGAAGGTACTTGCCTTCTCTAGAAGTAGAACCCAGCTCCCTAAGATACTTGAATTCATAGTTCTTCCCAGTGCCCCACAGGACCTCTATGTAGCAGATACTGAAACAGGTGAATAGCTGAAAAATATTACTAATATCCTGTGAGACTTAGAATGATACTGTCCCTTACACAGACAGCAGGTTGGACTTGTTTTTCCTATTTGACTGTTATCTTTTCAGCCTACTCCAGTAGGGTCAGTTCATGTAGATTCTGGTGCATCTGCAATAACTCGAGAAAGCCACACACACAGGGATCGGCCATCACAGCAACAGCCTCTTCGAAATCAGGTATATGTTGGTTCTTCATTATTTCAGCCAAGCCCATTCTTCATAGCTAATATTAAAACCTAACTTGTCCATCTTCTCACTATTATTGTCTATTCTGGAGTTAAAGAAGAAAAAGATTGCCATTTCTCACAGGTTTAATGTAACATTCTAGTAACCTTCGGGCCATATGTAGTTAGATTGAGATAGGGGAAAAGGTACCTTTTATGAGGCATATAATCTAAGGACTCTAGGCCTGACAGAGTATGCTGATTGAAAGGAACTGGTTGTGTTTCAGGATATGAGGCAGTCTGTTACTAGCCCAATATACTAGCTAGTCCACTTGGTTTCATCTGCAATTCAATCTGAAGCTTATGCCAATTCTGATCTGTTCTAACTGATTAAGAGAGGGGAGGGGGAAGATAATTTGAATTTCCAGCTAACCTGGGTATAAACTGGAATCTTCACACCACTTGTTGCCACTGTTCCCAGATTAATTCTAGAGGTGGCAGGTATCATGACAGACATGATCAGAAAAGACCGTGTTAGTGTTATCTGTCCTTCAGTACTAGTTGTTTAGAACACTAGGGATCTAGAACATTTTTAGAAAGGGCTAAAGGGTGTAGTTCAGTGTTGGAGCACTTGCTTGCCTATCATGCTTGAGGTGCTGAGTGTAGTTCTCAGCACTGCAAAAGAGAAAAATAAGGGGAAAAAGGACTAAGTGTCTGTGAAGTAATATAACAAAAGTTTTTAACTCTGTATTTGTGTGTGTGTGTGTATTTGCGTACCTGCGCGCGCATGTGTCCAGTACTATGACTTGAACTCAGGCCTTGCATTCTCACTTGGCTTTTTTTATTTTTTTTTTGCTCACAGCTGGTGTTCTGCCATTTGTTCTTTAGTTCTGAATTTTTAAATTTATGTAATCTAAATCAATAAGCAAAAACCTAAGCATCAATAGATAAATGAAGAAAATTATAGATTATATAATAACTGTTAACACACAACAAATTAGCTTGCTACCCTTCCTCTTGACCCCATTCTTTTCATATGAACAGACATTTTACAAGAAAATATTTAAAAATATATCTCATAGATGCACAGGCTCAAGTATATAGGTGAAGAATAACAGAAATGCATACATTTATTTGGCACCATTGACTCACTTCTGTAATTCTAGCTACTCTGGAGGCTAACACCCAGCAAGGACATGAGACTTCCCAATTCTCAATGAACAAAAACTGTCAGACTAAAGCCAGGCACCAGTGGCTCACTCCTGTAGTCCTACCTACTCAGGAGGTTGAGATATGAGGATTGCAGTTCAAAGCTAGCCCAAGCAGGGAAGTCTGTGATACTCTTCTTCTAGTTAACTACCAGAAAACTAGAAGTGGAGCTGTGGCTTAAAGTAGTGGAGCACTAGCCTTGAATGAAAGAGCTTAGAAACAGTGCCCAGAGCCTGAGTTCAGGCCCTACGACTGATCCCCCAAAAGTGCTGGACTAGTGGCATGGCTTAAGTGGTAGAATGCCAGTTGTGAACAGAAAAGCCCCTGAGTTTAAGCCCTTGTACCAGCATCAAAGGGGGGAGGAGGGGAGGGAGAAGAGGTGGGGAAGCCTGTACTGGTGGTTCACACCTGTGATCCTAGCTACTCAGGAAGCTGGGATTGCAATTTGAAGCAAGCCTGGGCAAGAAAGCCCATGTTACTCTTACCTCCAACTAACCACGAAAAACCAGAAGTGAAGTTGAGACTCAACAACATTAGCCTTGAGCAAAAGAAGCTCAGGGACACACCCAGACACTGATTTCAAACCACAGGCCTGGCACAAAAAGAGGGAAAAAAAACAGATGCTAGAATTCCATTTACCAAGAATGCAGAGTTCTGCTGGGAAAGATCTTGAGCCAAGTGTCCTCTTTAATGTATAGTTTTTTGTTGTTGTTGTTATTGTTTTTTTTTCCCACCAAGCCATACCGTTTGCCAAAGGTACATAGTTATCCCTATTTGAGCTTGAGAACCTGCTCTGATAAAAGTGTCCTGTGGATAACAAGATAAGAGTTCTTGTCTTCAAAGAGCTGACAAGTGGATAAGCCAGGGAGCTAGTTAAGTATAACACAAAACAATAGAAAAAGCATTGTGAGTATTGTAGTCAGAGCATGACAGACTATTTCATGACAGAAGTTGTATGAAATTATCTCAGAAGAATTAATTGGTGACAGCCAAGGCATTCCAACCAGATAGAATACATGAACAGCAGCAAATGTGTCTAGTTTGATTTAGCTAAAATAGTTGATATGAATAAAGGAATCCTAGGCTAGGAAAATGGTTAGGACTGTTTGAAGCTCCTGTAATGCTGGGGTGGACAATTGGTTCTTAATTTCAGAAGGAATATAAGATCTAAAGATTTTGTGTGGGCTGGGAAGTTGGCTCAGTGGTAGAATGCTTGCCTTGCATGCCTGAGGCCCTGGGTTCGATTCCTCAGCACCACATAAGCAAAAAGAAAAAAGCTGCCGGGCGCCGGTGGCTCACGCCTGTAATCCTAGCTACTCAGGAGGCTGAGATCTGAGGATCGCGGTTCAAAGCCAGCCCGGGCAGGAGAGACCATGAGACTCCTATCTCCAATAAACCACCAGAAAACCGGAAGTGGCGCTGTAGCTCAAGTGGTAGAGCGCTCGCCTTGAGCTGAAGAGCTGAGGGACAGCGCTCAGGCCCAGAGTTCAAGCCCCACGGCCGACCAAAAGAAAAGAAAAAAGCTGGAAGTGGCACTGTGGCTCAAGTGGTAGAACACTAGCCTTGAGCTGAAGAGCTGAGGGAGTTCAGGCCCGGAGTTCAGGCCCCACGACCGGACCCCCCCCCAAAAAAAAAAAAGATTTTGTGTGCGGGTAGGGGAGGGGAGTCATGGGGCTTGAACTCTGGGCCTGACCCCTGTCCCTGAGCATTTCAGCTCAAGGCAAGTGCTCTACCACTTGAGCCACAGCTCCACTTCTGGTTTTCTGCTTATTGAAGATAAGAGTCTCATGGACTTTCCTGCCCAGGCTGGCTTTGAACTGGGATCCTCAGATCTTAGCCTCCTGAGTAGCTAAGATTACAGGCATGAGCCACTGGTGCCCAGCAGGTCTAAAGATTTTTAAGTAGTTCTTTTATGTGCAGAAAGTGGTAGTAGCCAGGCAATGGTCTTGGAGATTAAAAAGAATTCAGGGAAAACAAAGGAGGAGGCAACAATACTCAATAGGAAATGTACTCACTACCTTACTCATGTAACTGTAACCCCCTCTGTACAGCATTTTTACAATAAAAAAATGTACCAAAAAAAGAATTCAGGTGTGGCTCTGGTGGTAAGAGCACCAGCCAGTAAATTGTCAGTTACCAAGTTCCACTTCCAATCTCAGACCAAAAAAAAAAAGACTTTCAAACCATGTGTATATTAATAGATTGAAGGAGAGCCACACTATATTGGCTCATACCTATAATCCTTAGCTACTTAGGAAGCTGTGAGCTGAGGATTGAAATTCAAAGCTAGCCACAGAAAGTCCTTGAGACTTTTTTTTTTTTTTTGGTTATGGGGCCTGAACTCTGGGTCTGGGCACTGTCCCTCAGCTCTTCGGCTCAAGGCTAGCACTCTACCACTTGAGCCACAGTGCCACCCACTATTTTTTTTTTTTCTGGTGGTTTATTGGAGATGAGTCTCACGGACTTTCCTGTCCGGGCTGCCTTTGAACCATGATCCTCAGATCTCAGCCTCCTGAGGAGGATTACAGGCGTGAGCCACCGCAACCAGCTCCTTTAGACTCTTATCTCCAATTAACCATCAAAAAGCTGGAAGTGGAACTCTGGTTCAATTTCTGTGGAGCACTAATTTTTTTTTTTTTTGTCATATGGGACCTGAACTCTAGGCCTGGGCGCTGTCCCTCAGCTCTTCAGCTGTAAACTAGCACTCTACCACTTGAGCCTCAGCCCCACTTCCAGCTTTTTCTGCTAATGTGGTGCTGAGGAATCAAACCGAAGGCCTCATGCATGCAAAGCAAGCTCTCTACCACTGAGCCACCTTCCCAGCCCTTAGGGCACTAACCTTGAGCAAGAAAGGCCAAAGAGTACAAGGCTCTGAGTTCAAACCTCGATAACAGCACAAAAGAAAAAAAAAGAAGGTTGAAAATAGCTTGCTGTTGTTGGGTTCTGTTGCCTCGAGCTAGTAATCCCAGCTATTTGGGAGGCTAAGTTAGTGAGGATCACGGATCAGGGTGGGGGTGGGGTGGAGAAAGTTCATGAATCCCCTTCTCAACCAGTATCCTAGCTTTATAGAAGTGTAAATAGACAGATTGAAGTCCAAACATTCATCTCAGTGGAAATGAGACCCTCTCTAAAGAATAGCCAGGCCAAGCTGTACACAAGTGGCTCAATCCTATGATCCTAGCTAAATAAGAAGCTAAGTTTGAAACCAGCCCAACATAAAAATTCATGAGAAATCATCTCAGTAGTGGTCCATACCTGTTCTCCCAAGCCACTGAGGAAGCACATGGCTGGGAATATTGGTACCCATCTGTCATTCTAGCAACAAAGGGAAGCACTAAATAGGATTGCAGTCCAGACCAGCTTGTATATACAACAAAACCCTATCCCCAAAATAACCCAAGAAGAAACTGAAACAGCAGCTTAAGTATGAATGCATGCATGGCATGGCATGGTTGGGCAGCAGAGCACCTGTGTAGCAAGTGTGATGCCTTGAGTTCAAGCCTCAGTACTACCAAAAGTAAAAAGAAAAAGGATTTACTATTTTCATTAAAATAAAAATCTTAATTCTTCCAACAAGTTAGCAGAAGTTTATATAAACAAGCTCTAGTTATGTTTATTTCCGTAAGAATGGAAATACTATTATAATATAATTATTAATAATTGATCATCTCTCTGCCTTTTGGAAAGTTGGTACTGTGAGGCTTGAACTTAGGGCCTCTTAGGCCCTCAGCTTGATTGTTCATGGCTAGAACTCCTCCCTTTGAACCAGCCTCCAGTCCAACATTTTGCTAGTTAATTGGTTTCTCAAAAACTTTTCTATGGGCACCAGTGGCTCGCGTCTGTAATCCTAGCTATTCAGGAGACTGAGATCTGAGGATCGAGGTTCAAAGCCAGCCCAGGCAGAAATATCCGTGAGACTCTTATCTCTAATAAACCACGAGAAAACTGGAAGTGGCACTGTGGCTCAGGCGGTAGAGTACTCGCCTCAAGCTGAAGAGCCCAGGGACAGCGCCCAAGCCTAGAGTTCAAGCCCCACAAGCGACAAAAAAAAAAACTTTTCTGTCTTTTTTCTTCTGAACCAAAGTCCACCAGGTCTCTCTCACTGGTACCTGCCTGTAGGGCATAAGAAGGTTAGTGGTATAATCAGTGGTAGAATACGTGCTTAGCTTGCAGAGAGAGCTTGTTTTCCCCACCAATACACATACAAATTAGTGTATGTGTTTTTATGTTTTCAGCCCATTCCGATACACACACACACACACCCCACACCCCCCCACACACACCCCGTTCTGGGAATTAAACCCAGGGCTTATATAAGCTAGACAAGCACTCTACCATTAAACTATATCAATTTTATCTTTTTTCAATTTTATCTGCCTGAAAAATCAATGTATAAACAGTATTCATGAGAGAATCAGTTGAGTTATTTGTATCATAGAACTCTTAAAGAACACTAAATAGCTTGTAAATAAATATCTGGATGCTTTGTTCAAGACTGGGACTCAAACTCAGTTATTTAATTTTATTTATTTTTTGTTGGTCATGGGCCTTGAACTCTGGGCCTGGGTGCTGTCCCTCAGCTCTACACTTGAGCCACAGTGCCACTTTGGTTTTCTAGTGGTTTTATTGGAGATAAGTCTCAGGGACTTTCCTGCCCGAGCTGGCTTTGAACAGTGATCCTCAGATCTCAGCCTCCTGGCATGAGCCACCAGTGCTTGGCTCAAACTCAGTATTTCTCAGGACTTTTGCTCATTGGCTGGCAGTCTACCACTTGAACCATACTTCCATCCCCTGTCTAGGTGTTTTTTAAGTATTTAATTTTTTTGACAACTGACAGAATTATATAATAATTCAGGAGCTTAAAATTCTTTTGAAATATTACAAAAATATGAAGTCTTAAATGGAACTGAAGAGACTTATCACTTATAGATTCTAGTTTTCTGAGTAATATCTTTAGATTTTAATTCTAATATTAAAAGCAGATTTAGTCTCAGATCCCGAGTCATCTGAATAAATGAGATTAAGAGTTCTGTGGACATAACACATTATTTCAGTAAGTTTATAAAATAGTGTGAATATGATATACACTGCCACCTTATTTTGGAAAATTAAACATCTGAATGAATGTCTATCAATCAGCATGGTAGTGCATATCTGTAATCCCAGCTTGCGAGGAGGCTGAGATATGAGGATTTCAAGTTAGGAGTCAGCCTGAGCAATTTAATAAGACTTAAAGTGCGGGGGTGGAGGGGAACACAGGGAGATTGCAGAGGAGACACTGGAGTGTTCTGACTTTAATGTTAGACTATCAGTACAAAACCAGACAGACCCCTCTTTTGTAAAATTTCATAGCAAGCAAGTTAATACAGCTGCTTTCTTATATAATCTACTGATTCCCTGAGCAGGATCCTTTACAATGCTGTCACCTATGTGACTTCATATTCCATTAATAATGACCAAGTTACACATGGTTTATGGGAAATACCTTTGAGGTGACTTAAAGGTGAGCTTTAAACAACTCTTGTCTGTCAAGTCCTGGAGATAGATAGTGAATATAGAGCCTCAGACCACTACATCCTTTCTTCCTTTTCTTTTTTTATAGAGCACAACATTAATGGTTATGAAAATATCTAAGATTTATAGGCTTCTTACTGGTTTTCATGCAGAGCAGCAATCTCCATCCTATCCCCTGCTGCTATTTCTAATACTAGCAGCAATTAAAATCTGATTTACTAATCCCTCACTGCTGCCTCTCCAACTACTCATTTTTCATTTTTGTAGAGCCTTAGGACTGTAACAGCTGAGCATCATGATGCTAACACCTCCTCAGCCAGGGGAAGAGGCACCTAATACAGATTCTTCAGAACAAAAGTCACATATGAGCAAGATCAGAATAGTATGAGATCTAAAAAACAGGTAAAGAAGGAATGAAGAGAGCCTGAGTGGCAGCAAAGGTGGACGCAGTGTCCTTTTACTGAGAAAAGATTTTCCTTTTGCTTTCTGCAAGATAATTCATAGTGGTCATGTCAATTAGGAAACTCTTTTTCATTCCAAATTAGAGGTTATAAGTTAGAAAAACAAGAAAACAAGCCTTTTTTTGGGGGGGGGGTCATTCGTGTGGCCTGAACTCTGGGTGTGGGCACTGTCCCTCAGTTCTTCAGCTCAAGGCGAGTACTCTACCACTTGAGCCACAGCACCACTTCCAGCTTTTTTTGCTTATGTGGTGCTGAGGAGTCAAACCCAGGGCCTCCTACATACAAGGAAAGCACTTTCTCACTGAGCCACCTTCCTAGCCCCAAGCCTTATTTTAATTCGCCATCTTTCCTTATTCTTGACAAATGAACCTGCTTTTGAAAAGATAATTTGTACATTTTCCATAAGAAAACATATTTCAGCCACTGCTGATTTTATCTCAGTAGAAAGTCTCATGGAGGTTAATCTTGAGAGTAGTAGCCTCCGTAGTTAAGGAAAACACATTATTTTATGCTAAATGCAGGAATTTTCTCCGCTGACTGCTGTCTAGGCAGATAGATTTTTGGTCAGTGAAATGACTGTTTTAAGGTTTTGTTTTGTTTTTGCCAGTCCTGGGGCTTGAACTTAGGGCCAGGGCACTGTCCCTGAACTTCTTTTTTTTCTGCTCAAGGTTAGCACTCTACCACTTGAGCCACAGCACCACTTGGGTCTTTTTCTGTTTATGTGGTACTGAGGAATTGAACCCAGGGCTTCATGTATGCTAGGCAAGCACTCTACCACTAAGCCACAATCCCAGCCCTGTCTTTAAGAATCTTAAAATTCTAAGTATGATCTGCTTAGTGACTCCTGGAATTTTAACCAGTATGGAAGCTAAAAGGTGATTCCAGCTTTTGGTTGGCTGCCCCTCCCCTTTGGGCAAAACTTCTTGTGTATCTGGATGAGGATGATGTGGTGTAGACTTGAGTATTGGCTCATGAGGCTGAAGTGAATGTAGCCACACTAACTTTCTCTCAGTGCTTTGCAGCAGTTGTTAGTTTAAGACCTAAAACAAAAACCAAAACGCTACAGGGGCACTAATGTACTTGATTTTGTTACTGCTTGCTGTTGCTTCACCTTTCCTTCCATATCTTGCTCTTATGCTTCCTAATGCCTGAGCAGACTGCATCGTCAGAGCGCCGAGGAGAGTGGGAAATCCAGCCCAGCCGGCAGACCAATACCTCATACCTGACGTCTCACTTGGCTGCAGACCGCCATGGGGGATCAGTGCAGGTACTTACTGCCTTTATTTCCTTTTCCTGGCCTCCCCAGCCTGACTTGATAGAATGCTGGCTTGCTTTGTAAACTTGGGCTCCTTTTGAATGGACACATAATAGCAAGGGTGAACTGCGTCTATCTATAGTTAGCTGATTATGCACTGATTTTTGCCCAGGTTGACTAGAGTAAGAGTCACTTAGTGAAATAATTGCTTCTTGTTGTCAGTGACTAAGAAACATCTATGTGATTTCTAATCATTGAGTTAACCTAGCCCTACAACCTTGATCCACGTATAATAGACTACAAAAATAACAGCAAGGTAGAAATGTGTTGGGTGTCAAGCCTGTGAATGTTAGAGTCCTGAAGCATATCAGTATTTGGGGGATAGAGGTCTAGAGGACTGCATATCTAGCTCAGTCCATCATGCTGTGTGCTTTAGTATATGATAACCTGAGATTATTTGTTGTTGTGAGTCACTTGTTTCTGAGTGGGTATCCAAGAAGTTGGAATTGGGGCTGGGAAGGTGGCTCAGGGGTAGAGCGCTTGCCTTGCATGCCTGAGGCCCTGGGTTCGATTCCTCAGCACCACATAAGCAAAAAGAAAAAAGCCGGAAGTGGCACTGTGTCTCAGGTGGTAGAGCGCTAGCCTTGAGCTGAAGAGCTGAGGGATAGCGCCCAGGCCCAGAGTTCAGGCCCCACAACTGGACCCAAAAAAAACCAAACAAACCAAGAAGTTGGAATTTCCTTTTTTCTTCCTGGAGTAATAGTGGTTTTGGAAAATTATTTCTGATTTCATTTGGATTGGTTTAAAATTTTTCTTCTCTGTTTAGTATGAGGACCCTTTTGTGAATCCTTTTTTTTTTTTTTTTCTTTTTGGACTTTTTTAAAGTCTTGAGTGAAATCCAGTTGAGTACAGTGAACTCTTCGTGGGTGGAAACATAGCTTGATAGGCTGGGTTGTTAGGAACAACAAGTGATTCTCTGAAAGTTCTTATCATTCAGAGGAACTGAAAAAAGAAAGCCTCAACTAAGTTAGAATAGAAAGTTGAAGAAGTTGGCTAGGCGGCTAGGCTCGGGTGGCTCCTTCCTGTAATCCTAGCTACTCAGGAGGCTGAGATCTGAGGATCGCAGTTCAAAGCCAGTTGAGGCGGAAAGTCCTTGAGACTCTTATCTCCAATAAACCACTCAAAAACTGGAAGAGGCACTGTGGCTCAAGCAGTAGAGCGCTTGCCTTGAGTTGAAGAACACAGGGACAGCGCCCAAGCCCCACAACTGACCAAAAAAAAAAAAGTCTTCCAAAAAGAGATAGATTAAAAATAGGAGAAATTAGTATAAGAAGATTGAAGAGTCAGGCGCTGGTGGCTCATTCCTATATTCCTAGCTACTCAGGAGGCTGATATCTGAGAATCGCTGTTCAAAGCCAACCTGGGCAGCCAAGCCCATGAGAGTCTTTATCTCCAGTAAATCACCAGAAAACTGGAAGTGGCACTATGGCTCAAGTGGTAGAGTGCTAGCCTTGAACTGAAGAGCTGAGGGACAGTGCCCAGACCCAGAGTTCAAGCCTCACAACCAACCAAAATAATAATAATAATAAAGATTGAAGAGCATCAAGGAGATTTAATTCAAAGGCGTTCCAGAGATAGAATAGAAAAACTGAAGGAGGGGCTGGGAAGGTGGCTCAGTGGTAGAGC
>NW_012267227.1:3194247-3204130 GCF_000151885.1 Dipodomys ordii
CAAGGCGAGCACTCTACCACTTGAGCTACAGCACCACTTCCAGTTTTCTGGTGGTTTATTGGAGATAGGAGTCTCACAGTCTCTCCTGCCCGGGCTGGCTTTGAACCGCGATCCTCAGATCTCAGCCTCCTGAGTAGCTAGGATTACAGGCGTGAGCCACCAGTGCCCAGCTTGTTCTAATCTTCTTAATGGGGAATACCCATCTCATTCCCATCCTAGTATTTCTACAAATCTCTTTTGTGTGGAAAACCTAAATTCAAGAAGAAAATACTGGCCTGGGAATGTGGTTTAGTGGTAGAGTGCTTGTCTAGCATGCATGAAACCCTGGGTTTGATTCTTCAGTATCACATAACAGAAAAAAGCCAGAAGTGGCAGTGTAGCTCAAGTATAGAGCCACTAGCCTTGAGCACTAGCTAGCCTTGAGCACAGAGAGGCTCAGGGACAGAGTCCAGGCCCTGAGTTCAAGCCCCAGGACTGGCCAAAAAAAAAAAAAGGAAGGAAGAAAGAAAAAGAAGACAATACTATTTTTCTTTTCCAAAGATTACTCTGGCTGGGCGCCAATAGCTCATGCCTGTAATCCTAGCTACTCAGGAGGCTGAAATCTGAGTATTGCAGTTTAAAGCCAGCCTGGGTAGGAAAGTCTGTGAGACTCTTATCTCCAATTAATCACCAGAAAACCGGAAATGGTTCTGTGGTTCAAGTGGTAGAGCACTAGCTTTGAGCTGAAGAGCTGAGGGACAGTGCCCAGGCCCAGAGTTCAAGCCCCATGACCGACCAAAAAAAAAAAAGTTATTCTGAAGTTGTTTATATTAAAATACATAAGAGGAGATGGGAAGGTGGCTCAGTGGTAGAGCGCTTGCCTTGCATGCATGAGGCCTTGGGTTCTATTCCTCAGCACCACATAAGCAGAAAAAGCCAGAAGTAGGGCTGTGGCTCAAGTGGTAGAGCACTAGCCTTGAGCTGAAGAGCTGAGGGACATCACCCATGCCCAGAGTTCAGGCCCCACAACCGACAAAAAAAAAAAAAAAGTCTAGGACCAAGGAATGACTTTGGTACACAGCTCTGATTTTTTTCCTGCTTTGACATTTTGGAAAATAGGACATGTAACTTAAAGTTTTGAAATTCCTACAAGGAATATTACCAAATTTAAGGAGTAAAAATCAAAGTAGTACTTAATCTTTCTCCTGGATTACCCATATGAGCTTGTGTAATATAGCTAGAATAGTGGTATAAAATGTGTTCATAGTAATTATAGCCCAGGCAGGAAAGTCAGTGAGACTCTTTATCTCCAATTAGCCACCAAAAAGCTGGAAGTGGAGCTGTGACCCAAGTGGTAGAGCACTTACCTTGAACAAAAGAGCTCAGGGACGAAGCCCCATTACTGACACCAAAAAAAAAAAAAAAAACTATGAGTCTTTTTTGAAGTGTCATTTCTAGAAGTCCTATAGGATATCCTACACTTTTTTGTCTAATTTTTCAAATAATGATTAGATTAATAAGAAAACTTTTCTTATTTTTCCTTTTTTTTAATGTCAGTTCTGCAGCCTGAACTCAGGACCTGGGCACTGTCTCTGAGGTTTTTTTGCTCAAGGCTAGTGCTCTACCACTTAAGCTACAGCTCCACTTCTAGTTTTTAGGTGGTTAATTGGAGACTTTCCTGCCCAGGCAGGCTGTGAACCATGATCCTCAGAACTCAGCCTTCTAAGTAGCTAGGATTACAGGCATGAGCCAGTGGTACTTGGCAGGAAACCTTTTTATTGCAGAAGGAGAATACTATTTTGTATAGTATTTATTATGTCAAGATAAGGTCAGGATGGGCTCTACATTTTGTGAATATGGATCATGATGTATGGTACATTAAACAATAAAAAAAGATAAAAGTCGGGTTTCTTACAAATCAGATACTAACTTTGACTTAGAGAAGTTTAGCTCTTCCTTTAACCAATCCAGATTTAATAATGTAGATATTTTCTGCTGACCACACAGTATTATTTAAAAATTTTTCTAATTTATGTTCTTAATAAGAACCATAGTTGGGTTGGGAAGGTGGCTCAGTGGTAGAGCGCTTGCCTTGCATGCATGAGGCCCTGGGTTCGATTCCTCAGCAGCACATAAGTAGAAAAGGCCAGAAGTGGCACTGTAGCTCAAGTGGTAGAGTGCTAGCCTTGATCTGAAGAGCTGAGAGACAGTGCCCAGGCCCCAAGTTCAGGCCCCACAACCGACCCCCCCCCAAAAAAAGAACCATAGTTATTCTAATTTAAAACATGGCGGCTGTAAATTGCTGGTAGGTAGTATTCACCATCTCTTGCAAAGACTATATGTACTAAACAGTTCTCCCACCTCCCTCTATGATTGTTGAGGAATGTATGCAAATTAGCTGCTAGTAAGGACACCAAAACTAGAGACAGATAAGAATAAATATTTGTAAAGTCAGGCACTGGTGATTCACACTATAATCCTAGCTACTCAGGAGGCTGAGATCTGAGAATCGTGGTTCAAAGTCAGCCCAGGCAGGAAGGTCCATGAGACTCTTATCTTCAATTAACCACCAGAAAACCGGAAATGGCGCTGTGGCCCAAGTGGTAGAGCACTAGCCTTGTGCTGAAGAGCTGAGGGACAGCACCCAGGCCCAGAGTTCAAGCCCCATGAATGACAAAAACGAAAAAAAACAGCAAAAGTAGACAAATGCAAGAAATTCTTATTTCCAGTTAACAAGCAAGAAGCCAGAAGTGAGTAAGTAGTTTAAGCTGTGGAGCTGTGAGCAAAAAAAGTTAAGGGAGAAAGGCTCTGAGTTCAAGCCCTAGTACTAGCCCATCTACACACATACAAACACACACCAATTGTAGCCCGTGATTAACAATGAGATAAACATTTATGGAGCTATTACCATACATCATGACATATCATAGCCCTGGATAGGCATTTTTTTGTGCATTATTTGTACTGCAACTCCAGTAGGTAAACAGCATTGTCCCATTTTACAGACTAGGAAACTCAGGCATAGAAAGATTGTGGACTTTGCCCAAGGACCCACAGCAAGTAAGTGGTGGGAATGAGGTTCAGACCCAGAGCTGACTAATTCTGGAGCCCAGTTCTTATTTGCTATATCTTGCCACCTCCATTATTATATACCAGGTATATTATATTCAATACTGTCCTATACATTTTTTATATAATTCTTTCAACTTGTAAGAACAATCTCAAATAGAAGTTATTTACCCAAGGGCTTACGACATTCGAACCATTTATCCTATTTTGTGGTTCTCTCCCATGTTTCAGCCAAGATCTTTAACAGCAGAATGGTTTGTCCAGCGGGGTCCCTTTTCCCACTCCCCAGCACCCACATAAACAGGAATCATGTGCTGGAAATGAAACCAAGTGGCAGAAGCAGCTGCACCAGCAAGAGAAGCCTGATCGGGTCCACATTAACCAGATGACAGGAGTGAGAGCTTCCATTTACAGTCCGGGGACCATCAGTGAGGAGTGGGATGACATTGAACCTGAAATAAAAGTCGTTGAAATAAGACTGGCTTTCCAAGGGAAAGTGTTTCCTTACCATCTTCCCTCTCGCCAGAGAGGACAAGCCAGTCTTGTTAAATAACTTCAAACCAGTGGTCAAAAGCTATGAAGAAATTTCAAAGGAAAGTGTGATTGTTTATTATCTCTGATGCCTACTCTTGGTTTCCTTTTCAGAATTTTTTTTAAAGTTCATAATTACTGAATCTATGAACTTCTAAATTGAAAGGAGTAGAATTTATCCACTATGTTCAAGAGAATAGAATGAGTTTAAGTCAGCTGTGACACCAAACATTGTGGTTTGTGCCTGCAGTCCCAGGACACAGGTGGTGACACAGGAGAACAGCAGGTTAAAGGCCATCCTGGGCTATGTAATCAGTTTGAGGCCAGCTTGGGCTATATAGTGAGACTGGATTCAAACAAAAAGGAAAATATGACAACTATGCAGTTGCATTTTAATTTTCAATTTAATAAAACACTATTGCATTTTTGTAATATGTAAAAAAAAAATCAGTTTAGAACAAATTTCTATCCTGTAAATCTACAATGACAACTCTTGGTTAAGTCATTTCTTAGTGCTTCCATCCATTAAAAGAAAGTAATAGGATTAAAAAAGGTGGAAATGTCATTCATAGGACAACTGTCCCCTATAGACAGATGGAACTTCAGGCAATCCCAGCCTAAGAGCTACTCCTAAACTTCTCAGGAGTGGCTAAGAATACCTAATCATAAATCAAATGAATAAAATAACTAATAATAAAAAAGTGAAAAAAATGACCTCTTCATAAGGTTTTGAGCTTTAAATTTATACACATGGAGCTAGTGTATCATAGTGCCTGACAGAAAGTAGGTACTCATTGTGGAAGTTACTGTCATCATTCTATGATGGGATCTTGCTCTAAATTAGGACAACAGGCCCCTGAGGGCAGGAAAACAAACATTCCTGACCCTGACTGGCTAGTATCTAAGCTTGAGATCAGATCCCCCTTAGTGACCTGCCCTACCCCTGGCAGGAACCTCATGTTGCCTTGGTGCTTGTCACAGTCTACCTTTCTGTTTCAGGTGGTTAGTTCAACCAATGGAGAGCTGAACGTGGATGACCCCGCTGGAGACCATTCGAATGCACCAATCACAGCTCATGCTGAGGTGGAGGTAGTGGAGGAAGCTAAGTACGTCCATCTTTCAAGGGGGCTCTGGAACTGTGGGTTGGAAAATGTTTTCTGTTTCTGTGTGCTGCTCATCTCAGACTAGATTCCTCATGCTTGTGTCTACAGCTTTCTTCCTTTGACCACTTTATTTTTTTTGCATGGTACCTTAAGGCTGCTGCCACCTTTAGCTATGATCTCTGGAAAGATAGACTTAGTGAAATAAAATAATTATGTTATGAGGGCTACAGAAGATAGTAACCATAAGCTTCCTGGTACCCTGGAGGGGTTTTTTTTTTTTTTTGCTTCCTATTGGATGCAGAGACAAAACTTAGACCATGGCCATGGTGACTGATATTAAATGTCTGGTTGATAGCGGACATCTCTGGAAGGGTTTCATGGCTGTTTCCCTCTCAAATGATTCTAGACTTAGAAAGAGTAAGTACATACGTCAGGCAAGAAAAATCCATGTCTGTGAGAGTCTTGGGTAAGAAAAGAAGTACTCCTAGTCCCAAGAAAGTGGGGTGGCCACCTCACTTTCTTTTCTGCTTCTCTTGCATGTGTATGTCTTGCCCTGTCCATACCCTTGGCCCCTTGATGTTCTCTGCATGGTCTGTGTTTAAACTCTTAAAAGAGTCTGGGGTGGAAGGTGAAGTGATTGTTGATTGTACTGCAAAAGCAGCATTTCTACCATCTCTTTCCCTTTTTCCTCATTCCAAACTCAGATCAAATTCCAAGAAAATATCACATAGGGAGAAAGAGAATCATAATGTAGATGACTTTTCTTGTAAGCCTTTTTAGAACATTCAGGACATACCAGTAACTTGTTCTCCCTGAGCAATGTATTTGTAGTACTAGTGTGCCCTACATGGTCTCTTGAGCACCTATATAGTCCAAATACAAGCCACCTTTGGGCTTAAGTCCACAGTGATGCCTACCAAGAGCTGAGTTCTTCCTCCCAGATACATTTTGCATGCTTTTGCCCATCTATTTGGTGAGCTTGCTTTGCCTTCAGGAAGTCCTATCCAACAGATGAGAAGCAACTGAGAAAGACTTGGGCTCTTATTGAGCTCCTGCTCAGATACTCTTCTCCTGGCCCATAGAGGCACTAATATCTGAGGCAGGCGAGGAGCGAGAGTGGTGCCCCAGGTTTTTCAGTAAAGAAACTTGCTCCATATTCTCAGAGACTTTGGAGATTTTAATAGGACTCAAAATGTTTCTGTCATGCTCCGCTACTAGCAATATGATGCTCCCACCTCTGGGCTCTTAACCTTCACTGCGCTTTAGAGTAACCTGGGACAGGTTAGAAAATAGAAATGCCTGAGAGATTCTGACTTGAAGTTTTGGTATCTGGCCTGAACATCAAAAAATTTAGAAGTTTACACAATTCTGTTATATAGCCAAGTTAGAACCACTGTGCCACACATGCCGTGATCATGAAAGAGAGCTGTACCAACCCCCAATTTATATTTGTAGCTCTTTTTAGAACTTTATCTAGTCTAGTCCTCTGAGAGAGTTTCATGGTATACTTTGAATAATAACAAGACCAAGGGGATCTTTTAGTAATATGATATGCTCTAGACAGGCTTATTTCTTGGACGCTTTCATTTTGTTCCATCCTGACAAACGTGTACACTAGTTTTGTATGTGAGTGTGATGTTTGTCCTGTGTGTAAGATAGAGGATCATTCATACAAAGTTTAACGCAGTGTATTCTGCACACTACCATCTGAAATATGAAAGGAGGTTAAATTCTTTCCATTTAGCAAATAGAACCACTGGTCTCTTTGCCACCAGCTGGAAGTTTGGCTCTTGGAAAGGTGTGGAGGCTAAAAGAAGCAGTTGCATTTGCTTAGGGCATTTTGTGTGCGGATTCCCTACTGGTTTTATAAGTTGCCAATTCATCTTGCTTAGGGAACTGTCAGGACTCAGATGTGTTATTCTTCTTGGCCTTCTGTGTGTATGGGGGTAAGAACAGGATAGCCATGTGTCTGATCATTTTCCTGGGAAGAAGTCACAGCTAGAAAATCCTGAGGCATCCGCCTCATTGCTCATAGCTGTGATGCCATTTGTGCCTCTGGCCCTGGGAGGGAAGAGGTTAATAATGGTGTTACCCATATTTCAGTTCAGCTTGGGTATTGGGGAGACTGAAGCTTTTACTTCCAAGCTTTTGATTTGGGTTTCCTCACCCAGCTTGTATTGTGTAAAGGTGAAAAGAAATGACAGGGTCTTGGTTATCAGATGACTCTTTGACTTTCCTGTTTCTCCAGCTGCAGGACAGCTACAGTATAGTTGGAAGAGTGGTAAGGGCAGGCA
Organism: Dipodomys ordii; assembly: GCF_000151885.1. Taxonomy (NCBI): domain Eukaryota; kingdom Metazoa; phylum Chordata; class Mammalia; order Rodentia; family Heteromyidae; genus Dipodomys; species Dipodomys ordii. The sequence continues at coordinate 3,201,224 of NW_012267227.1, forward strand.
GCTCTTTGGGTGATTTTGATTCTAGTAAGAACATAGGCATTTTTCTTATCCAGACTTCAGTTATAAGTTAACAAATCGAGGTCTCATTTCTCCAGAGAATTAATAAGCATAGACGTTAGTTCCTTCTCTGCTAGGTATACCCAACCTTCCTCTGCTTCATCTTCTGATAAAATACAATGGTCTCTTAAACTTTTTCCCTCTACTGGAGGAGTTAACCACTAGCTGCTTTGCTCAGGCATATTGTGCTTAAAAAAAAAAAAAAACTTAGGGATAGGTTTCTCTTAGAATAGGGAGGTTGCCTCAGCCCTGTATAACTTCTTGCCCCCACCTTGTGTTGGGACCAAATGACTCAGGTTTGGTGCTTGATGAAATTCTCACAGGGAAGGTCATTTTGCTCCTTTCCCAGCTGCCTTCCTGGAAGTTGTCTAGCAAAGCCCGCTTGAGGCTCCCACCCCTTCTTTTCTGTTTTGTCTTCCCACTGAAACCCAGCTTCCAACTTAATGCTGTCAGTGTCCCTCCCCTCGACCTCCACGTGGGGACCCAGTGGCCTGCTCACCCTCGCTCAACAGGAAGAAACTAAACACAGACACATTCTGCATGTTTGCATGGCTCGCAGGGCGTGCCTTCCATCTCACCTCTGTGGACTAATATCTCTTTCTCTCTCTTCCTTTCTGTGTTTTTCTCTTTACATACTCTGTAGCTGCCTGAAAATGCTCAACCTGTGGTGAGTCCTCTCTCCAGTCCACATGCAAGGGGAGCAGACCAGACTAGGCTGGGATTGGCAAAACCAAACAAAATGCCTTAGAGTCATTGAATGGCTTCCACCACATGCCTCCTTGTGCCCTAAGCCACCTAGTTGGGAAACTAGATCCACAAGGTGGGAACGGGGCAGGCCTGTACCCAGGAATTAAGTCTATTCCATCTTTCCTTTCACACCACCTCATTCATCTCTGCCTCCTCCTGCCAAAACAAGAGCACAAAGTATCCAGGATCAGCTCTTTAGTGATAGCTAAATGGATTTTCTCCCAAATAATAGGAGACAGAACCAAGGTAAGAGGGTAAGGTTTCTACATGAGTCATTTAGAAAGCAGTTGTTTACTTCCACTGCAAGGACAGGGTTGTTGCCAGATAACCCCACATTCTGCAGCTTGGTTTCTAACTTAGAAACTGGCTTTTCTGGAAAAATCTATGACTTTTCTTTTGGGCTCAGCTAGCTCTTCCATCTCTATAGAGTATAAGTCTTTGAAAAAAAAGTGAATTCCTGGGGGATGAGGTGGACATTGTGCTGCCCTGTGGGGGTTTGTTTGGTCTGTTTTCCATTTATTGTCATTTTCTTTGTTCCTATAAGAGAGGATAGTGGGCCAAGGCTGATGACTCAGCTGAGGGAGATACTGGAGACTCCTAGAAAAGACTCCTCAGATGGATTCTTAGGAACAGTAGAGGTATATGCAAGAAGTGCTAACTGATTCCTGTTGGTGAGGAACTTTCTTGCTGTACGACAGGGTCCTCTCACTAGCTTTATTCCTGGATACTGCCTGTGGTCTTCCAGGTGCCCCTGAACTTGCTGGTTTGTTACAGTCAGGAAGTCTAACTCTTCTCACACAGTCTGTACACACAGGCTATGTTTTGTACCACACTACCAGCCTGCCGCATTCTATGACTACCTCATTTTGGTGTCACTCCAGTTCCCAGGTTGGGCACTGATTTCTGAGGCCCTAACTTATCTAAGCCAAAGAATGCACAGGGGTTTCCCTAGGAATGAGGATGTGTAATATGGATTTTCTGAAGATGAGATTTGTAGTCTTTAGGGTTTCAGAGTGTGTTTGGCCTATTGGTTTTGCAAATATGTGTGTATGTCATCCGACATTTGTCATGGTCTACTTTTTTCCTCTGAGTTGCCAGGTCACTAAGTAGTATTATGCTTCAGGGAATATTGGGTAGTATTATAATACTACCCTAAGTAGTAGTATGTTCATCAAACCCTGTGCTTGGCACTCTAGGGGGTACCAAGTCCTGCCTTAAGAACTTAGGTGCAGAGCTGGGAATGTGGCTTAGTGGTAAAGTGCTTGCCTAGTATTATGAAGCCCTGCCTTTGATTCCTCAGTACCACCTAAACAGAAAAAGCCCACAGTGGCTCTGTGGCTCAAGTGGTATAGTGCTAGTCTTGAGCAAAAGAAATCTCAAGATAGTGCCCAGGCCCTAATTCAAGCCCCAGGACTGTCAGTGGGGGGCAGAGGAGGGGCAGGAATGCTGTCTTGCTGGAGAGACATAACAAAGACATATGAAAGAACCAGAAAATATGCTAGGACCCTTATGTTATCATTCCCAGAAGATTGAAGAGGTGAGAGGTCACTGTGAGTGGTCAAGAAAGAACTGATAGGAACAGCAGGACTGGAGCAAAGGAAGAATGTACCAATATGGTAGAGAAGAGGAACACAGCAAGGCAGTGGCTGTGAAGGGAGAGAGAGCCAGGATGCAGTGAAGAAGCAATCTGAAAAAGTGCTGGGCAGAGGTCTGTAGGAAAAGTGCTTGATGCTCAGAAGTAGGAAATCTTGGACTGCAAACAGGAACCTAAGACAAGAATAACTGATCACCTGCCCTTACTCTCCTCTGAGAGTAACAGATCTGTTCAGTCTATTGGTGGACTTGGTCTAGAGTTAGCTCAGTTTAGTGGATCCTGTGGCTAGTATTTATCTCTGAAACCAAAGATTTAAAAAAACAGATTGTGGCCGGGCGCCGGTGGCTCACGCCTGTAATCCTAGCTACTCAGGAGGCTGAGATCTGAGGATTGCGGTTCAAAGCCAGCCCCGGCAGGAGAGACCGTGAGACTCCTATCTCCAATAAACCACCAGAAAACCGGAAGTGGCGCTGTAGCTCAAGTGGTAGAGCGCTCGCCTTGAGCTGAAG
>NW_012267227.1:3204180-3206040 GCF_000151885.1 Dipodomys ordii
TCCTCAGCACCACATAAGCAAAAAGAAAAAAGCCGGAAGTGGCACTGTGGCTCAAGTGGTAGAGCGCTAGCCTTGAGCTGAAGAGCTGAGGGACAGCGCCTAGGCCCAAAGTTCAGGCCCACGACTGGACCCAAAACAAAAAAAAAAAAGAAAAACTGAAGGAGGAAATCATTAGCAAAGTAATTTCCAGAACTGTGTTTTAGTCTTATGTCAAAAGTCATATATACCCCAGCTGTTTTTAAATGTTTAAGAATACATGCAGGGCTAGGAATATGGTTTAATGGTAAAGTGCTTGCCTTGTGTTCATGAAGTCCTGGGTTCAATTCCTCAGTACCATATGAACACAAAAAGCTGGAAGTAGTGCTGTGGCTCAAATGGTAGAGTGCTAGCCTTGAGCTAAAGAAACTCAGGGAAGAGCCAGGCACTGGTGGCTCACGCCTATAATCCTAGCCTCTCAGGAGGCTGAGATCTGAGGATCGTGGTTCAAAGCGAGCCTGGGCAGGAAAGTCTGTGAAACTCTTTTACTTTTACTTTTTTTTTGGGGGGGGGGTCCAGTCGTGGGGCCTGAACTCTGGGCCTGGGCGCTGTCCCTCAGCTCTTCAGCTCAAGGCTACCACTTGAGCCACAGCGTCACTTCTGGCTTTTTTCTTTTTGCTTATGTGGTACTGAGGAATCTAACCCAGGGCCTCATGCATGCAAGGCAAGCACTCTACCACTGAGCCACCTTCCCAGCCCCCGTGAAACTCTTATCTCCCGTTAACCAAGTGGCTCAAGAGGTAGAGCACTAGCACGTAGGGACCGTGCCCAGGCCCAGAGTTCAAGCCCCACGACTGACAACAACAACAGCAACAAAAAAGAAACTCAGGGACAGTGCCCAAGCCCCTCAGTTCAAGCCCCAGGACTGGCAAAAAAAAAAAACAAAAACAAATAAAAAATCATGCACAGGACTGGGAATGTGGCTTAATGGTAGAATGCTTTGCCTAGCACACATGAAGCCCTGGGTTTGATTCCTCAGTATCACGTAAACAGAAAAAGGTGGAAGTGGCACTTTGGCTCAATTGTAGAGCGCTTGACCAAAAGAAGCTCAGGGACAGTCCCCAGGCCCTGAGTTCAAGCCCTAGGATTAACCAAAAAAGTAAAATAAAATACATGCACAGGAAAAAAAAAATGTTAGTATAGGTGACATACATAGCCAATAGGCCACATCCTGCCTTCAGCCTTTGTTGTTGTTGTTGTTGTCATCAGTCATGGGGCTTGAACTCTGGGCTTAGGCATTGTCCCTGAGCTCTTTTGCTCAAGGCTTGTGCTCTACCACATTAAGCCACAATAACACTTGTAGGTTTCTGGTGGACTTTCCTGCCAGGGCTGACTTTGATCCTCAAATCTCAACCTCCCGAGTAGCTAGGATGACAGGCATGAACCATTTAGCACCCACTCTGCCTATTATTTGATAAATATCATCAGGCAGTAGCCTTGCGCATATATTTATATACTTACTATAGCTGCATTTGAGCTATGATATTAGGCTTGATTAGTTTAAATCTTATTACCTTTGAAGTCTAAAATATTATCTGCCCCCACTGATTTTTTTTTTCCCCCAGTGTCAGGGTTTGAACTTGGTCTTGTGCTTGTGACACAGGCTTTCTATCATGTGAGCCACACACCCACCCCTGCTTCTCTCACTGGGCTTAGTAATGTCCAGCCTCTTAGTGGTATAATGCCCTAAAAATCACTTGGTATACATCTGCTTCTTATCCATTGCGCTTAGCCATATGCCTGCAGTGATAATTTTCTTAGAACTTGAACAGTTCAAATCAGAACCAATTAGTGACTCTGGCAATTTTTTTTTTTTTTTGGTCC
>NW_012267227.1:3207405-3218469 GCF_000151885.1 Dipodomys ordii
CGGAAGTGGCGCTGTAGCTCAAGTGGTAGAGCGCTCGCCTTGAGCTGAAGAGCTGAGGGACAGCGCCCAGGCCCAGAGTTCAAGCCCCACGGCCGACCAAAAAAATAAATAAATAAATAAAATAAAAAAAACAGATTGTGGGTATAATTAGTAGCTTCCACTGTTGAAGCTTTATAGTTACTAAGAAAACTTGAGGGCTCTAAATTTAAAATATATACTTCTGAACCACAGCTAACACTTTTCTCCAGTGAGTGATTCAGCATTGCACATCAAATTATGTTTGTAGGCAGACATTAATTCATATGATTTGTCTTGGAGGAGTAAAAAGAGATGTAATTTTGTACTTTGAGATGGATCCAGTATTTTTGCTTTTTTTTTTTTTTTTTTACTGCTTTTATTTAAAAGCACATAAAATCATTCTCTTAGCTGAAATCTTAGCCTCCTGAACTACAGGCAAAGCTCAAGTGGTAAAACATTTGCCTAACAATCTTGAGCCCTGAGTTCAATTTGTTAGTACCACCAAAAGAAATGAAAAGGAAGAAAAAAATGTTAGTAACGCCATTCTTATGAGAGAACAAGAAGATGTTGAAATATTGGTGCTCCTATGAAAATTTGTCTTCTTTTCTTTTGCTGGTCATGGAGCTTAACCTTAAGGCCTGGGTGCTGAGCCTGAAACTCTTTGTGCTCAAGGCAGTGCTCTGTCACTTGATGCACAGTGCCACTTCCAGCTTTTTCCTTCTTTTTTTTCTTTTTTTTGTCCGTTGTGGGGCCTGAACTCCTGGGCCTGAGCACTGTCCCTCAGCTCTCCAGCGCAAGGATAGCACTCTACCACTTGAGCCACAGTGCCACTTCTGGCTTTTTCTGCTTATGTGGTGCTGAGGAATCGAACCCAGGGCCTCATGCTCGACCACTAAGCCACCTTCCCAGCCTCCCTGCTTCTTCTGAGTAGTTTATTGTAGATAGACTTTTCTGCCCAGGCTAGCTTCTAACTGCAGATCCTCAGATCTCAGCCTCCTGAGTAGCTAGGATTGCAGGCTTGAGCCACCAGCACCCAGCTAAATTTGTCTTCTTAACTATTAATTTCTAGACATTCAACTTGGAAAATGTCTATTTCTAATATGTATGGATAGCTAAAAAGATCTCTTTAACTCTTTCCAAAGGTTTCCATTAAGGACTTTTTTTTTTTTTTTTTTTTGGATCCGGTCATGGGGCCTGAACTCTGGACCCTGAGCTCTGTCCGTCAGTTCTTCAACTCAAGGCTAGCGCTCTATCACTTGAGCCAGAGTGATACTTCTGACTTTTTTTTTGGTTTTTGTTTTTTTGTTTTTTTTCTGCTTATGTGGTGCTGAGGAATCAAACCCAGGGCCTCATGCATGCAAGGCAAGCGCTCTACCACTGAGCCACCTTCCCAGCCCTCCATTAAGTACTATTTTTAAGCAATCAAAAGTATTGATTATTTCTACTTAAAAGAATTTGTTGGGGCTGGGAAGGTGGCTCAGTGGTAGAGCGCTTGCCTTGCATGCCTGAGGCCCTGAGTTCAAGTCCTCAGCACCACATAAGCAAAAACAAAAAAGCTGGAAGTGGTGCTGTGGCTCAAGTGGTAGAGTGCTAGCCTTGAGCTGAAGAGCTGAGGGACAGTGCCCAGGCCCAGAGTTCAAGCCCCACAACTGACAAAAAAAAAAAAGAATTTGTTCCATTTCTATATATATATATATATTTCTATATATATATGTGTGTGTGTGTGTGTATGTATGTATGTATGTATACACACATATACACATATATGACACTTGCTTAGTTAGTTAAGTATATTCACACCCATTAATAATAGTACTTAAAAAGATGATGGTGGGTTGGAAGTGTGATAGTAGAGTACCAGCCAGTGGGTGAAAGTGTCTGATACTGAGTTTGAGTCTTCATCTCAAACAAAAAAATGTTTGAAGAACCTCTTTGTTGTTTTTTCTTTGTTTTATTTTGGGGGGCAGGGGGTCGTGGGGCTTGAACTCTGGGCCTGGGCACTGTCCCTGAGCTCTTCAGCTCAAGGCAAGCGGCGTTCTACCACTTGAACCACAGCACCACTTCTGGTTTTCTGATGATTAATTGGAGATAAGAGTCTCAGGGACTTGGCTGGCTTTGAATTTTGTATCTCAAATCTCAGCCTCCTGAGTAGCTAGGATAACAGGCGTGAGCCACCAGAGACCCTTTTTTAAAACTCCTATTTTTAGCTTGGAGGCAGAGGCGAGGCTCAAACACATACTAGGCAGGAACAAGGCCAAACCCCAGTACTGCCAAAGAAAAACTCTTTATGTCTACAATTTCCAAGTTTTATAATTCATCTAAGTACAATTCAAGCCCACCATTGTTTGTTTGTTTATTTTGGCTGTGGGGCCTGAACTCTGGGCCTTGGCACTGTCCTCAGCTCTTCAGCTCAAGGCTAGCGTTCTACCACTTGAGCCACAGCACTACTTCCAGCCTTTTCTGCTTATGTGGTGCTGAGGACTCGAACCCAGGGCCTCATGCATGCAAGGCAAACACTACCACTGAGCCACCTTCCCAGCCCCCCATTGTCTGTTTAAATGTTTATTTCTTCTAAGAAACTTTGTGTATGCATCCATTGGTTATAGCAATGCTAAGTCGTCTGCATGGAGAAGAACTCTTGGTTGTCATAGAGAACCTGGTCAGGGGTTTTGGAAGTGAGTACTAGTTCTTTATTTCTGTATGAATATTCCTTTCCTTAAAACTGAAAGGATAGCCAGGTGCTGGTGGCTCATGCCTGTAATTCTAGCTACTCAGGAGGCTGTGAAAAGAGGATCCCAGTTCAGGGCAGGAGCAGGAAAGTCTGTGATACTATTAACTCTAGTTAACCACCTAAAAACTGGAAGCCCCGCTGTGGCTCAAAGTTGGTAGAGCGCTAAGCCTTGAGCAAAAGAGCTTAAGGACAGCACCTAGGCCCTGAGTTCAAGCACCATGACCGGAAAAAACAAAAACAACAACAAAAACAAAAATTGAGCAGATTTGGTGAAAGATATTAAAGATAGTTTTTTAGAAAAGATTTTCTTTCGAGGTCAAGCAAGTCTGAGCTTACATTTGTAACTTTACTCTTGTCTCATCTGGCTTCTTTGACTCATCCACCATCTTCTGCCCCTCATGCTCTCATTTTCTGTGTCAGTTCCTGGAAAAGACCCTGTTTTCTGTACCAGTCTTCATCTGGATTATCTAAGCAAAGCCATGTTTCCTAGTCCAGAGGCCAGAGTAAGAAAGGGCTCTTAGGCTTGGGAAGAGGGATGTCAGAAGTGAGGCTGTTTCTTAAGAGGTAGCCCTTGGGGGAACCCCAACCTCTACTGTAAGTAAGCCTTCCCTAGCCTGCTCTGCACAGTAGCAGCAGTCTCTGGGAGCTGAGTGGGGACTTTCTGCATCCAGAGAGCCTCGTAGCGATCAGCTCCCCCGATGGACGTTGGTCCTTCTAAGAAAGTTTCTCCTGCCTACTATGCAGCTGCACAGGAACAGGAATGGGGCAGAGAGATGCTTTAATCCTGGGGGGTAGCACCATGAGATCCTCTATGATTCCAAACCTTACTCGTTTGCCTTGCTTTGACCTCTTTACACACTGACTAGTGAGTGGCTCTAATGATCCAAGTTACAGGCAATGCAGACTATTTTCATGCAACCCTGAGGATCCCCAGCCTTGATTCTAGACAAAGGTGGATCGTCTGGGTTGGGTTTTAGACTAGGAAAGAAGCCTTCTTCATGTTCCTTCCAGAATACCTTCCATACCTACCCTCCAGCATTTTGGTGATTAGGTTGGGTATCTGCAAATTAAAATAAAGCAGTTCAGTTCTTTCCCTTGGCTTTCCTGGAAAACACTGCCTGCCACCTCTTGTGTACCCGCCCGCCCATTAGAGATGGTAGGCGGCTCTGTGGGTGGGTACCAGGGGAGAAATCCTACTCTATTCAGTAAGCACAATCAGGCTTCTAGCATTGACTTGCAATGTTCCTTGTGCTATAGGTGCTGCTGTTTCTTTAAGAGGAAAAGGAAGAAGACTGCTCAGCGCCACAAGTGACCAGTGCCTCCCAAGAGTCCTCAGGCCCTGGGGACTCTGACTTGATTGCACCTGCAGCTCCTGCCATTTCTCATTGGAAAAGACTCCTTTGTGGGGGAGGATAGAGATCCAAACCAAAAAGAAGAAAACAGATGCCCCCAGAAGGAGCCAGTGTGGGCAGCCAAGGCCCAGTGGATCAGTGGCCATCCCAAACCTGTCTGACGCTCTGAGCAGGTCCCAGAGCTGCTGCTCTTACACTGCTTGCCCATGGGGCTGCTTGGTCAACTCTCCTTCCCATTGTTTACAGTGAAGGTGTCATTCACAAAAACTCAAGGACTACTGTTCTCTTCCCACCTCTTCTTTTCTCCTGGTTCTTGTTCTACCCTGCACCCTCTCCAGGATCAAAGCTAATGAGCAGAAGGCCTTGTCTAAGGAAAGGGGCTCAAGAGGTTGGGGGTATTGCCAAGGAGGTAGGAGGAAGATGGTAGACCCGGGCTGGAGGAGAACCTTCTCCGGTGCCTAGGTGTGTCTGGCAGTTTGGCTTCCTTTCCCTCTGCGCCTGGGCAGCCGCTAGCCCAGTGGCCAGGTTCCTTCTTCCTTCCCTCCTGCAAAATTACACTGTAGGACACAAGCTGTGAGAAATCTGCAGTCTACTGTCCCTGTGTGTTGGCGTTCTTAGCTCTTTGGACAAATTCCTTTCTCCAGGCAGTAGTAGGACATGCAAATTGCTCTGAGCAAAGGAAAGAAAACGGACTTTTTTGCACTTTTAGTTTTTTTTTGTTTTGGTTTTTTAAAAAAAAGAAAAAAGAAAAAAAAACCACGGCAGATGCATATTGTGTCTGGTTCTATTGGGGGTTTTATTTTTTTCAGTTGTGAGGGAACAGGCCAGCCAAGCCATTCAGAGAGAACCTGGGTCCAGAGGACAGACTCAATGGAAAGTTCGACTTGCAGCCCCCGGAAGAGAAGAAGCCAAACTCTGTCACACTGAGTAAATACTCAGGTTGACAAGGAAACATACTTGAATTTTCATTCATCTTCTCAGCTGCTGAAGAAAGTCCCCACCAGAGCCTCTTGACCTAATGAGCCTGCAGTTTGTAAGCCCAGCTCTCCTGCATGTGAAGTGAGCAGCCCAGCCAAACTGACCAGGAGACAGCCCGTCCCAGAGAGCAGATGCTTAACAACAAGAAAACAACACAAATGTCTTTTTCCTTCACTGCCAGGGACTTCCTACTAGATAGCCATGTTGACTTTCTGGTGACAAAATTACTGATTAAACAGCCACTACCACATTGCCACTAGTGGACAAAAAGAGTGAACCTGCCTTCCAGCTAACTGCCAGAGAAGCCTTGGGGTACAGCATCATATGTCCAGGAAAAGAAAATTGGTAATACCCTGGCTGCCTCAATACTGAGCTGTAGCATTCAGGCTGGCCTGCCTTATCAGAAACAATGCATACAAAGATGTCCAACCAGGTCTGTAACTGCAGGTTAGAACTTGGCACATATGGCTGCCAGTGACCAGGAGGGTAGGATTGGTTGGTGCTGGAAAAGGTCTAAAATTATGTTCAGTTGAACACAGACTTCTTCCAGATCAGATGGCCATGCATCTACGCACGTTTTTTTCCAGTGCACCATCTCTACCCGCCACCATGCCGTATTTGCATGACGTGCTTACAGCAGAAAATCTTGGTTCCTCGTTCCCTGTTTTGAGGACCTAATAATATGTGGGGTAACTCTTGTCCTGCTCCATTTTCGTTCGAGTTAAGTGGCCTTTCCAAACAGTGACTTCTCATTCCAGATGTGACCGAAGGGATTTCTCACATCAGGAAAAGAGGTCTGGTATCTGAGAGCGAGGAGCTAAGCATGCAGGGCAGTGGCTAGTGACTTGGGGAACACAGAAGTTCTTGCCTCTGGCTTGTGGAGGGCTGTCTTTTGAACTGGAGTGTGGGGATATTTTCTGGTAGTTGACATTTCCTGACACATCACTGGACGTAGCTTACATAGAACAGAAGTAGCATTCTTGTAAGTCAGCCATTGGCCTTCACCTGTTCCATTGAATCTTGACTAGGGAATAATCTCTTCACTGGCTCCCGCCCTGCTTAGCTCGCTATATAAAGACTGCAATCTGCCATTTCTTTACAAGGAATGTTTCTGCATATGAAATAGTGGCAGGGAGAGACTGTCACACCTTTCCCCACAGGAATATTGGAGTCTGCTTCCTTGTTCCTTCCTAGTGCTTAAGGTCCATCACCAAGATTTTATGATCTCTCATTTGGCATTTGGGCAACTTTTAACTCCCCATGTAGAAACTTTAAGCGTCCTCATCCCAGCATAGAAAATGCCTTGCCTCTCAAAGGAGGGCAGGGGAAATGGTGGCAAAGCCTGGAGCATCCTGGCACTCTGTATCCCCCCTAAGTGCCTCCCCCCTCCCCCCTGCATGCGCAGGAGAAAAAAAAAGTCAAAGACAGTAAGCAGCTTGGCTTTGGGACTGTCTTGCTGAGCTCTTTTTTCTTTTGTCTAACTTTAGCTTGACTTGTTAGCAGGAGTGGGGAAGGGTGCTTGCTACTGTATTGTCCTCACCCTCCAGCCCCTGCAAATTCCCACCTTACTAGACGTTTAGGTTTTCAAGACAAAGCTGAAGAGCTCTAGGTCCCTTTAGCATGCAGGGTAATGGTGATTTTTTTCCAAGGCCATTGACACTCCAAGGTGGTCTCAGACCTAAGATACTCTTGTTTTGATTTCCTTAAAAAAAATTTTTTTTTAAAAACTAAAACCCCTCAAAACCAAGGACCCCAGCAGCATTTCGGCCATCAATTCCATTCCCACCAGCACACCAGCTCCCACCCCTGCCCTGTCCATTTCAAAGGTAATCCCTCTCCCTGCCTCTGCCCTAAATCCACTTGAACTTAGTTAAGAGTTGTCTCCATTTCACAGCTGTGATGCCTGAGGATCATTTTCTTTTGAGAAGAATGTCATCATGTTAAGGCTCAGCATCTGTTCATTGAAATCCATTAGGAGTTCTCTCAAGCCCTCGCCTCCCTCAGGTACTGAAGCCTGCATAGACTGGGGCAAACAGGCCAGGAAGCCACCGGGACTTAAGCCTGTGCAGCCACGAGGCTCAAGTGTGAATCACTTGGCCTCTCATACCATGGCACTTTCCTGAGTTCTGACTCCAGACTTCCTACTAGAGAGAGTGGAGCGTCCCGCGAGCGGTGAGCATTCAGGACTGCCTTAATCACCATTCTGTGTCAGCGTCTGTCTGAGCCCAACAGGGTTCAGGAAGATATGTAATGATTAGATTAGCTGCTAGTTCAAGAGCTGCTGCAGGCAGCAGAGATCCTGAGGTTTCAAGTAGAAGTGTTGATTATTTATTTGCAGAGAGCTCCAAATATATAGAAATGGTCCCTGTCCATCTTCTCTAAAGTAACTTTTTCAAACTTTCACCCTAAATCAGTAGAAACGTGCTACTAGCTCTGCTTCAGTGTCAATTTTCAGTGTTAGTAATCACTTTAATGCCTGAAAAATATGCAAGTGGTAATGTTACATTAAAGTGATCTCTAACATCATAGCCTTAGCTTTTTTTTTTTTTTTCCCAACATGGATGATAGAATCCCTTCCTAGTGAGCAAGCATGGCTGCATTCCTCAATGAGCAAGCAGCCCTTAAAGGAACTTGATCCTCTGATGCATCCCTCCCAAACCTACCTGCCTCCTGTATCCAGGCCATTGCCACCAGTTTTCCATTCCCACCAAGTTGCCCTGACCTGACAATGTTCCCCAGCGTCAGAGCCACGCTGGGGCTAGGGCTTCTCATATTGGGAGTTTGTAAGGCCATACAGCCAACATTGCCTTTGCCAGGCCACTGCCACCATCCCCATGGTTACCCCTAGGTGGTGAACGAATTACAAAGACCCTCAGGGAGCCAGGAATACTAGGTACTCCATCTGGATGGGCCATGTGGATGACAGGCATTTAGCTATGCTGTTCTTGGTTTTGCAGACTCCAAGGAAGTCCCATCTAGAGACTGATCACCATGACTTCCCCCGTGCTGGGATTTCTTCCTTTTGAGTCTGGGTTTTTTGTTTTTATTTTTTTTAATTTTTGGGAGGGTGGGTGGAGGCTGATTCTGTGAAAAAGAAGAGGCAAATGGCCATTCTGTTAGCTTTGTAGAGTTTTGAGCAGTGTTTTTGCCATAAGTTTTGGAGTCTTTGGCCCAATCAACAGTCTTAAAAATGTGTTCCCTTACTCCTTTTGCACGTGACTTAGGTGCAGAAGACTAGGTTTCTCATTGTATTCAGAATAGTAAATAGGTCCCTGATATAGGCAATAGTAGTTGACATATTTTCTCAAAAACTAACCAGGAAACCCACTCCAGTATTTGTAGGTCAGCTTACAAAGGAAAAAGTAAGCATGTATTCCATAATGTTTCTAGTCTGATAACCAAACTTGATGTTATAAAGAAACCCCAGTTTAATGTAGACGGGATTTCTTTGACTTGTTTCTCTCTTACTCCTCACAATCATTTTTCCGGTGCCATCACCACCTTTCAGGTCTTAGCAGTGGGTTATCCACAGTAACAAATTGGGGGTCTAGTGCAGCCCTCATCCCAGGAATGCACAAGGGGACCATTGTCCGGACTGCCGCCCCTCCCCCCCAACATGTGTTTCAGGGTAGGTGAGACATTTTCAGTGTTCCTCTTCTTGGGCTCTAGACCAAATCCCAGGCCAGCGTTTGCACCAAAAGCCTTTTAGAAGGCTTATCAATCTATTAGGAGTGTCTTGGGAAAGATGAGCCATTTCTTTGGGAATAAATATATTTATAGGTGTGTGGGGGGGGTAATGATTGCATGTGTGTGTGTACTCATCTGTGTGAATTTCACTAAGACAGCCAGGCAGCTGGGAGCCAGGAGTTCCCAAGTATTTGCAGAGGTAAATCAAGTGTCTAAGCAAGCTGGCTCTGGGAATGAGGCCCTTTGTCAAGCAGAGAAAGTAACAGCAGAAAAGATAAGATACAAAACCAAAAATATAACTCCCCAGTGGAAAATAATGATGATTTAGTAATTCCCATTGTATATCTTACGTGATCTAATTTATTATATTATTATTTGTCTGTTTCTTTCATCTTTGCCCATTATACTCTTGAAAAGATGTTGGAATGTTGACTGAATTTTTTTTAACTAGATAATGTATAAATCAACTGTGGAAATTAGTTTTAATCGTGTGACGTGTCTTGTAAATGCCTTTTTGTTTTTACCTTTTTTTTTTTTTTTTTCCTTAAGATATGTAATGTTTCCTAAACCCTGGCACTGGTCAGTCTCAGCTGTGAAATTGAAACTTTGTAGTATTTTAAACCATGAATGTCAAATTTCAGGTGTATTTGAAATGGTTCCTCCAAGAGAGAGATTTGTAGAGTATTGGGGAAAAAAAAAGATCTGCAGAGGAAGTAGCTGCCTTTGGAGAAAATAGAAAATGGGTCTTGATGCATTATCTCAGAGTAGCCCATCTCCTAGGGCACCATGGAAAACACAAATGGGATCTTTAAGTATACCTCTTCCCAATTTGGGGAAGAAAGGACTCAGTTTGCACCCTTTTTGTATGTACAATAAAATGTCTTACCTTTCTTGGCTACTTTTACTTGCTTGGTTCACTGGTTTTTAGTCTTCCCAGGCTCTTTTCTAAGAATTAGATTAGGACTAAATTTGATGGGGGAAATAATACTGCATGATACTTCTTTTCTTCATTCTTTTCTTCATTCCTCTTTGGGTTGAATTTTGCCTTCCTTGAGTCACTTCAAAATTAAATATTCTTTTTTTTTTTTTGTCGGTCGTGGGGCTTGAACTCTGGGCTTGGGGGCTGTCCCTCAGCTCTTCAGCTCAAGGCGAGCGCTCTACCACTTGAGCTACAGCGCACCACTTCCGGTTTTCTGGTGGTTTCTTGGAGATAGGAGTCTCACGGTCTCTCTTGCCCGGGCTGGCTTTGAACCGCGATCCTCAGATCTCAGCCTCCTCAGTAGCTAGGATTACAGGCGTGAGCCACCAGCGCCCAGCTTCAAAAGTAAATATTCTGTGGGGGATGGGGGGGGATTTGCACCAATGGCTCAGGCCTGTAATCCTAGCTACTCAGGAGACTGAGATCTGAGGATCGAGGTTCAAAGCCAGCCTAGGCAGGAAAGTCTGTGAGACTTATCTCCAATTAACTACCAGAAAATCAGAAGTGCCTTGAGCTGAGCTCAGGCCCAGAGTTCAAGCCCTACAACCAAAAAAAGAGATTCCTAGAATCTAGACATTATCAACTTACATATTACCATCTTTGGATCTCAGCTTCCTGTGTAGGATTACAGGTGTGAGCCACCAGCACCTGGCTGGTAGCTTTATAATTCTATTCTGCTAATGAGGAACTTGTGTACAGGACAAGATACAATATCACAATGATGTGGGGTTGGGAAGGTGGCTCATGGTAGAGCGCATGCCTTGCATGCATGAGGCCTTGGGTTCAATTCCTCAGCACCACATAAGCAGAAAAAAGCGGAAGTGGTGCTGTGGCTCAGGTGGTAGAGTGCTAGCCTGAGGGACAGCACCCAGGCCCAGAGTTCAAGCCCCAAGACCGACAAAAAAAAAAAAAAATATCATGATGATGTGCAGTGTTGCCACCAGTGCAAAAAGAGAACTAACTGACCACATGATTGACTGGTTCCAATTTTTTTTTTAACTACTCAATTACTCCTTATAGTAGGCAAATGGGAACAGAAACATAGTTGCTTGGTTGCTGGCCCCAAACTCAGGATCTGTTATTTCAGCCTCCTGAACATTAGGATTATAGGCAGGTACCAACACCATGCCCAGGAGGAGGAAAAAATATGTTTATCATGAGAGAAAAGTTGTACACCAGACATTTCATCTACCAACTTGATTTGTTTTCTTTCAAAAGAAGGTTGAGGGGCTGGGAAGGTGGCTCAGTGGTAGAGCGCTTGCCTTGCATGCATGAGGCCCTGGGTTCGATTCCTCAGCACCACATAAGCAGAAAAAAGT
>NW_012267227.1:3218899-3268476 GCF_000151885.1 Dipodomys ordii
GATTCCTCAGCACCACATAAACAGAAAGGAGCTGGAAGTGGTGCTGTGGCTTAAGTGGTAGGGTGCTGAGGGACAGTGCCCATGCCGAGTTCAGTCCCCATGACCAACAACAACAACAAAAAATAATATGTTATTAAGAATCAGTTCAAAGCCAACCCAGGCAGGAAAACCCATGGGGTTCTTATCTCCAGTAAACCACCAAAAGATCTGGAAGTGAAGTTGTGGCTCTAGTGGTAGAGCATTAGCCTTGAGCAAAAAAGCTTAGGAACAGTGCCCAGGCCCTGAGTTCAAACCCCAGGACTGGCACAAAAATAAGGATTGAGAGGCTGCTTTTATGCCATTTTAATATTAGTTCTTCATATGCAAGACAGCTGCTTTAAACACATGAGTTCATAGACATTTTTTCTCAGCTGTGGGCAGTGTGGGAAATATGTGATTTATATGTACATTAGAGAATCTGCAGCCTGATTATAATGATGAATGTAATACAAGGATACATTAGGCAATGCCAGTGGCCACACATAATTCAAACACAAGTCTTCAGTCACCAAGTTGCATAGTTCACCTATGAAAATGGAACCTATGTATACAACTGGGGCGATGACACATTAGAATTTCTACAGTTAATCTTTGAAAATTGGTTACTAATACTAGCGTCATTTTTATATTTCTGTGTATATAAAGGCTTTCAGTACCAAGTATGTGGTTTGTGTTACAGCACGATACAGTTGCATGGACACATCTGGATAATTCTGCCTTTCTCAAGGTCTCTGGACCTTGAGATGTCAGCCTCAGTTGCCTATCTTATGCCCCACCGGTGACTAGGATGCAAAGCCATCTCAAGCTGTACTTCTTGAGCAGTGGTAAGCAGCAGGGTTGAGGGAGCTGACACAGACCAAGGGCAAACAAGCCGGGCGCTGGTGGCTCACGCCTGTCATCCTAGCTACTTAGGAGGCTGAGATCGGAGGGTGGCAGTTCGAAGCCAGCCCAGGCAGCAAAGTCCCCGTGAGACCCTCATCCAATAAACTACTCAAGTGGTAGAGCATTAGCCTTGAGCACAAAGAGGCCCAGGGACCGCGCCCAGGCCTTGAGTTCCAGCCCCTGGACCGGCAAAAACCAAGAAATCCCACAAGAACCAAGACACTACCGTGCAGTATTGGTTCATGCAGCCAGTGAGAGGGACTGAGGCCAAATGGAGGAGGTAGGTTTTGAGGACAGGCAGAAGGTGTTACGGCAGTAAATCCTAGGTCCGATCCCTAGCAGTGCTTTGAGTTCTTATGAACCCGACTTGGCAGGAACCAACGCCAGCTGGCTCACCCGCACAGACAGAAGTGAGCTCGACCGGGCCCAGGCCCACAGACTGGACCACACCCGCGGGAGACGCCTTTCGCATGGTAGGGCGGGGGTCCGGGCCCCGCCGCTCGGCATGCTGGGATTTGTAGTCTCTTCAGAACCCAATCCTGGCGCGCTGTGGGTCCAGCCTTCCGCCGACCGCCTTCCTGCGGACGGGAGGGACGAGCCAGGAATCCAATGAGGCAGCACTAACGTGGCAGCCACTCACGAGGCCGCGTCCCCGCCCGGGGCTCCGGCCACGCCCCCATAGGGAGCTACCATCTGGTGCCGAAACAAAGGGGGAACATTGGAGACCGGCCTGCTGGGAGAAGCCGCCCGTGTTCCCTGGATCCCCCCCACACACACACACAATGGTAGCGTCCGGCCCGCGCTGGGCTTCCCAGCCCGTTCCGGCCCGGTTCGCCCCGGCCGCGCTCGCTCCTGCGGGTGGATGCTGCTGCGCCTGTCCGAGCGGAACATGAAGGTACTGTTCGCCGCCGCACTCCTCGTGGGCTCCGTCTTCTTCCTGCTGTTGCCTGGACCCTCCGTGGCCGATGAGAAGAAGAAAGGACCCAAAGTCACCGTCAAGGTCCGCGCTCTGTTCTCCCCTGCCTTCCCTTCCTGTCCGGCGAGGCCTTCCCTCTGTCTGGGACCTGGGGTCCGGCCTGGGCGCCCCGGGCATCACTGCCTCGAGGTCGTGGGGGCCTGGGCGTCTTGGGACTCGGATCCACTCCTGGTGCCTAGGCCGTTCCTACCCTTGGGGATTGGGGTAGCGGGGTACGGATTGCGGATCCTCCTCAACCTCAGCCCTAGACCCGAGAGGGAGCCCGAGCCGATCCCGGGCCGGGGTCCTGGTGAAAGATCCCCCCCCCTCCCCCAGATCCTTTCTCCCGCGAAGCCAAAGTGTGGCCATTTCCAGTTCTGTTTAGATGACATTAAATGTACTCTCAACGTGCATGGTTAAGTTGTGGGCTCGTGTGGGTGTCTGTTTTCTTGTAGAATGACCTAGGTTCATTATTTCAGGCCAAGATGATTATCGCGCCGTCTAAGAGCCGTCCACACGCTTCAGAAACCATCTGCAGCTATTTGTAATTCTAGTCTCCACCAGAATCAGATTCAGAAGCATGACTCGGGTCCTGTTCACTCTCCCTTTCCCAGAGTAAATTCTCCAGCGCTCCCTTGCCCACCAAAGCTAAATTTGAAATGGTCTTTCTCCACAGGTGTACTTTGACCTACGTATTGGAGATGAAGATGTAGGCCGGGTAGTCTTTGGTCTCTTTGGAAAGACTGTTCCAAAAACAGTGGATAATTTTGTGGCCTTAGCTACAGGAGAGGTAAGTGGTGGCAGACCAGACTGCAGAGCGCAGCCCATCCGTAGCAGTGGCCAGAGAACCCCCATATTGGTCACCCTTAAGGTTGAACCATCCTGAACTTTCCTGGGAGTCTTAGCACCTGGATATGGCAAAGCTACCTTGGACCTGCAGATGACCTCTTTGTCCATCCTGGTGTGGGATGTGGGGGTGTATGGGTGCACCAGTCTTGTAGATGACCTTTTTGTCCGTGTGTGTGTGTGTGTGTGTGTGTGTGTGTGTGTACATGCCTATGTGTGCCAGTCCTGGGGCTTAAACTCAGGGTCTGGGTACTGTCCCCGATCTTGCTCAAAGCTAATGCTCTATCACTTGAGCCACAACTCCAGTGTGTGTGTGTGTGTGTGTGTGTGTGTGTGGAGAGAGAGAGGGAGAGAGAGATTTATTGGAGATAAGAGTCTCAGCTGGGTGCCAGTGGCTCACGCCTGTAATCCTGGCTATTCAGGAGGCTGAGATCTGAGGATCCCAGTTCAAAGCCAGCCCGGGCAGGAAAGTCTGTGAAACTCTTATCTCCAATAAACCACTAGAAAACCAGAAATGGCACAGTAGCTCAAGTGGTAGAGGGCTCACCTTGAGCTGAAGAGCTGAGGGACAGCGCTCAGGCCCAGAGTTTAAGCCCCGTGACCGACCAAAAAAAAAAAAAGATTTATTGCCAACCGGGCTTCAAACCATGATTCTCAGATTCTCACGGACTTTTCATGCACGGGCTGGCTTTGAACCACGATCCTCAGATCTCAACCTCCTGAGTAGCTAGGATTACAGGCTTGAGCCCCTAGCCCCTGGCTGTCCATCCATTTTCTGAGTTTGCTCATATGTTGAAAAGAGGAGAAAGACTGTGTGATCTGGGATTGTATAAAGCTTGGTCTTTCTGGGATGTGTGCTCCATGCCTGACCTACGTAACTGCTCGTTCAATCACACACTGATAGATGAGTTTGGCCAATAGTTAGATCACCTTTGTGAGCAGGAGTTATGGGCTGGGCCTGTTTGACATCTTTCTTTGACTTATGCCTCTTATTTGCCTTCTTGTCCCTTATTTTTTTTCTAGAAAGGATTTGGCTACAAAAACAGCAAATTCCATCGTGTGATCAAGGACTTCATGATCCAGGGTGGAGATTTCACCAGGGGAGATGGCACTGGAGGTAACCT
This sequence comes from Dipodomys ordii, assembly GCF_000151885.1. Taxonomy (NCBI): domain Eukaryota; kingdom Metazoa; phylum Chordata; class Mammalia; order Rodentia; family Heteromyidae; genus Dipodomys; species Dipodomys ordii. Next base: position 3,222,746 of record NW_012267227.1, read on the forward strand.
AAAATCTTCTGGGCAGAGGAGTCTCCCAGTGTCGTCTCTGAGGTAGCACAGCCAAACTGTGGCTGATAAACAAGGCCCCTTCCTTTTCTAGCTCCAGGAGCAACCTGCACATTATGAGCAGCTGCACCTCTGTATGCACAGGGACCCGCAGTACAGAGAATTATTTGTTTAGTCACTCACAATTGGGTTTGTGACCTCCGTAGAGCCTTAGTTTCTTTTCTATAGCGGGAGAAGGTTAGCACTGTGGACAGTGTGACCTGAGGGTTTCCCAGCCCATGCCCAGCTCTGTTCTGTGGCAGGAGCTTGGCCAAAAGAGAAGGGGATTGTGGGAAGGGGTGGCAGGGTACAGAGCGGGGGGGTTTATGGCTAGCAATTTGGGTTTATGCTCTAAGGAACACAGGGACCTGTTGAAGACTGAAATGAAAAGACAACCAAGTCAAAAGGGATTTAAGGGAAAGTGGCAGAATGTAGAATGTGGAGCCAAGAGCAAACTGACTGTTAGAGAGATCGGTGAAGGTGTCACTTGGCAGGATGACTTTTGCCTGAACCCCGGCAGTATATAGAACGGCAGTTAAGGGTAAACACTCGAGAAGAGTTAGGCCATCTTGGTTTGAATTCTTCCTGGCACCTCTCATTTCTATCTTCTGGTTCTTTATTTTTGGAATACTACTGAAATAGCTTAGATAGTTATGTGTAAGACACTTGGAATAGTCTGACACATTTTCATGCTGTAGACATGAGCTGTCACAGAAGTCAGGGGAACAGGAATAGAGAGAAAGGATGAATAAACACGGGAGGAGTAGACACAGCATCAATGTGTAAAGGAGAAGTTGCCAGAAAGATGACTAAACCGTGGAAGGAAAAGTGATCCTAGGGCTGGGAAGGTGGCTCAGTGGTAGAGCGCTTGCCTTGCATGCCTGAGGCCCTGGGTTCGATTCCTCAGCACCACATAAGCAAAAAGGAAAAAGAAGTGGAAGTGGTGCTGTGGCTCAAGTGGGAGAGTGCTAGCCTTGAGCTGAAGAGCTGAGGGACAGCGCCCAGGCCCAGAGTTCAGGTGATACTATATGTTGGGTTTAAAGTAGCTGTCCCTTAGAATTGGGAATTCCTTGTATGTTGGGAAAGGTTTGGAAGTAAGGATAGAAATTTAGGGGTTTTCAGGATAGCAGCAATATTGAAATCCTGTGATTGAGACAGAAGATTCTCAAGGGGAGGGGTTTTAGCAGGTACCGTGGCTCTCCCCCATAAGCCTGTCTACTTGGGAGGCTGAGAAAAGGAGGAATGTGATTTGAAGCCAACCTGGACAGGAAAGTTGGTAAGACTCAATCAGTGGGAAGATGTCGGGTGTAGCTTTGCCTATCTAGATGAGAAACCTAAATAGATGAGTTGCAGTCCAGGTACCTCCTGACTAGGAAGCTTGACTACGCCAAAAATAACCAGGGCAGCAAAAGGGCTAGATGCATGGCTCAGGGGTAAATCATCTGCCTAGCAAGCAAGAGGCCCTGAGTTCAAACTCCAGTACTGACCCCAAAAAAGGCAGTGGGGAGAAGTTTTTAGGCAGCGCTCAAGCAAAGAGTCACCACAGGACATTGGCAATCTGGTCTCTCCAGTATCAGGACAAGAAGTGGAACACGGGTGAAATACCCCTTAGCCCATCTAGCCACCTTGGTTTTCAGTCAGCCTGAGTCCAGGGCATTTTCCCAGCTTGGCTCCATCCTGTGGGCTGCAGAGTAAACAAAGGTTTGTTGAGAATCAAACACCAGGCTTTGGCTAGGCATCAGACACTGATGCCTATAATTCTAGTTACCTAGGAGGCTGAGATTTGAGGATTGTGGTTCAAAGCCAGCCTGGGCAGGAAAAGCCTGAATCATTTTCTCTCTTAATTCACCAAAATGTCCGAAGTGGGACTTTGCTAGCTTTTGAGCCAAAAAGCTCAGGGAATAGCTCCCAGGCCCTAAGTTCAAGTTCCAAGACTGGCACACAAGAGGGGGGGGGGAGGCTTTAGGTGCAGGTAAACAAATGTGTTGTCAGACCTCTCCAGTGCAGGGATTCTGGACCTTCAGGTCATTGATGCACCGTGTGAACTCACTGGGTGGCAGGGAGGAGGGCGTCAGTGCTCCTGGAGCAGCTTTGGGACTGGGGTCTTGGAAACTATGTCAGGATCTGCACTCGGCTCCATGTGGCGGACCCTGGGTTTAAAACTCATGGACAGATACACGACCCACATTCATAGTGTTTATTTTAATGTTCATTCCTTGGCAAAGAGGATACAAGGCCCTTGATTTTCTCCTCTTTTGTCTCCCCCTGCACCACCCCCTGCTCTGTCCTGTTTCTGCTCTGTGGCTGCATCTGTCCTTTGTGTTCCAAGCTAGTCAGTCACCACAGTCCTCCCTGGAGGCTCCCTCCCTCTACTCCTCCCTAGTACCCTCCCCCACCCACCCCCCTTGCTGGCCTCAAGCCAGGGTAGCTGACACTGTGAGTCTTAATTAAAATGGCACAAGATGTGATCCACCTTGTACTATATTTGCTTAGACTCCACTTGATTTCATACACAATGGCCTGGATCTAAATAAAGGCAGAGAATAGGAAGGGAGACCGCTTTGATGTCCTTGTTTGCCATTCCGGTCTGGCCTGGCACAGGGGAGGGCCGGGCCCCCTGGATCTACCAGGTTTGGACCAACCCGGCTCCCTTACTGCTCCTCTTTGCAGGAAAGAGCATCTACGGTGAGCGCTTTCCCGATGAGAACTTCAAGCTGAAGCACTACGGGCCAGGCTGGGTGAGCATGGCTAACGCAGGGAAAGACACCAATGGCTCCCAGTTCTTCATCACTACAGTCAAGACAGCCTGGCTAGATGGCAAGCACGTCGTGTTTGGCAAAGTTCTAGAGGGCATGGTAAGTTCTGGAGGTGGAGATTAGACCTGGGCCAGCCTCACCCAGGCTCCAGCCCAGACCCTGCAATAGGGGCTCCTTGTATTTCATCCCATTGCCAAAGGCACCAGAGCCACAGATTCAGATTAGTGCTCTTGCTCCTGTCTGTATGGAATCAAGACTATAAACAATGCTGGGCGCTGGTGGCCCACGCCTGTAATCCTAGTGGCTCAGGAGGCTGAGGTCTGAAGATCACGGTTCAAAGCCAGCCATGCATTGGTACACACCTGTGGTTCCAGCCATTCCTGCTGGAGTGAGCCCAGGAATTTGGGGCTCTGGAACATAGTAAGACCTCATTTCAAAAAGAAAAGAATATGCAGTTCACAGCTTGCGCCTCTACCCCATTCCCAGGCCCCAAAACAGCACAGCCCGCCTGGCCTCGGGAAAGCTATACAAGAGTCCTCCGTTCTGTCAGTCACTGAGATGGGGGTGTGTGGGCTTTGACTCCTTGGCTATAGGGGTGCAGCTGCGCATGACCTCTGGGGGGCCACTTGGTATACCTCACTCACACTTTTTTTTTCTCCTCACATTTGGCCCAACAAAATTCCTACTACACTCTTTTGTCAAGTCTCGATCTGCTTGGCCTGGCACCCCGGTCATAAGTTGTTAGAAGAGTTCTGGTTTGTGTGCTGTTCAGAAGGGGCTTCAGATTCTCCTAAGCACAGTGCTGTGGCCCTCACACCCCGCCTTTGCTTCCTAGGAGGTGGTTCGGAAGGTGGAAAGCACCAAGACAGACAGCCGAGACAAGCCCCTGAAGGACGTGACCATCGCAGACTGTGGCAAGATCGAGGTGGAGAAACCCTTCGCTATCGCCAAGGAGTAGGCCCCAGGGACCTCTGACCTCTGACCAGCTCTCTGTGTGCAGGCCCTGCACCCTGGTGGGGGTGGGGGTGGGGTGGGGGGGAGCCCATCATTGGGCTCCACGCTGCACTGGCCCTGGTGCTGGTGTCTTGACTGTTGGACCCACTTCCCCTCACATTCCAGGCCCAATTTTATAACAAACTACCAATGCTGACCAATAATAAAGTGGGTTTTGGTTTTGTTTTTGTTTTTTATAACCTATGTGTCAGCCAGGTTCTTGGGTATGGGAACACCTGATCCAGTTTTGCATCCCAGTATGGCTGGACCTCTGCTGAGTTGATGGATGCTGGTCTCTTCCTTGGACTCCTTCCTACTTGAACTGCTACCCTGTGCTACCTACAAAGTGTCAGGCAGAGGCTTCTGTTAAAGAACTCCTGCAGCTCTTACCACTTCATGGCCAAGCATGAGCGTGCCTCTAAGCCAACTTGTCCCTTCACACCTCATCTCCTTGGCTTTGCTAAGAGCCTGAGATTCCGCCAGCCCCAGCTGCCAGTGCAAGTCGGGGTGAAAGCCCTGAGTGGGAATGGGCAAAGCCAAGCTGATGGTTAAGACCTGGGTCCAGGCTAAGGGAGGATCCAGCCCTAGTTCTTGATGGGAAGCCCTTGGGACCCAGGCGCATAATCATCCTGGCAGGTGGCCCAAGGCCTGGTCTAATCAGAGCACGGACGGGGTCAGAGCAGGGCTGGCGGAAGATCTGTGTGACAGTCGGCCTCAGGCTGGGCTGGTGCTGGGTTGGTGCTAAAGCCGTAGAGGCCCTGGAGCACACCACTCACCACCACTTCGGGCAGAGGCTCTGTGGGAGGAAAGTACAGAGAAGGGGAGCGCTTGAGTAGAGCTGTCCATCCAAATGAGACGTCTGCTTTCCCAGGCCACAGTTTGCTCACATTAGGCTGTTGGAGACACAATGGGAACCAGTCTTCTTGCGCTAGGCTGCAAAGCAGCCTATAGCAGGTTGCAGCCCCAGAGGAAGACATAAAGAAGGGAGATGGTGTCTGTGGTCCTGGAGGCTGAAACATGGTCAAGTTCACTCCTATTCCACTCTACTACCTAGGTCCTAAAGAATGCAAGCCAGGTTGCCCATCACTCACGCCTGTAATCTTAGCTACTCAGGAAGCTGAGATTTGAGGACCATGATTGGAAGCCAGATTGGGCAGGAAAAATCTGAGACATCTCCAGTTAATCATCAAAAAGTCTGAAGTGTAGCTGTGGCTCTTGGTAGAGAACTAGCCTTGAGCAAAAAAAAAAAAAAAATCTCAAGGATAGTGCAAGGCCTTGTGTTCAAGCCCCAGGACCTGCACACGCACACACACGCACATCACTGCAGATCAGAGACACCTCACCTGGAGAAGGGGTGTAAATGTAGGGATCCACGTGGAAGCTGATGACTGGCCGGTGGTGCAGCTGGGAGCTGGAAGGAAAGAAGGCTGTGAACCACAGGGGTGGTGAAGAGACAGGGCAAAGCCCCACAGTGGGTGGAGAGTAGAAACTGACTACCAGGGACCCACAAAGGAAAAGGTGAGGGGCAAGCGGATTCATGGGGACTGGCTAACTGGCCAGAGGCTACCCGCCTGCCTTCTAGCATGTGGCCACAAGAGGGCAGCAGGAGCCATGAACAGGGGAGGTAGGGCTTTGACTTGCCTGCTGTCACTAGGCAGGAATTCCCCCAGGGTGCTGAAAAGCAGAGAAGAGACTTGGTTAATAAGCTGCCTGGGGATGTCCAAGGGCGGTAAGGAGGGGGTAGAGACACCAAAGCCCACGAGACTATTCTATTTGTAACAAGCCCAGTTCTGGAGTCAGAGGTGCTGGGGGGGGGGGGGGGCGGAGGGAATGCCATAATCAAAGCTACCTAAAACCCAGCTGCTGAAGGTCCTTGCCATCCCCTCCAACATGGGGTTCTCCTTACCCCCAGCGGCTGGCCTTGGGGTCCGGGGGAAAGTGTCGGAGTCTCAGGAATTCCAGTAACTCCTTAGGGACATCCTGGTTCAGGTACAGGATGCCCTAAAGAGGAGGGCAGAGACAAACCTATAATCAGCGCAGGTAGTAATTGCACAGCTCGGTGCAAATGAAAATGCAGGTCCTTTGTTCCAAATAATTATGAATTTCAAGGCAGTGGGAACAGAGTTCAGGACCTTTCTGGGCACTATAGTCCCATGAAGTGGCCAGGCATGTAATCTCACACCAAACCCCTCCCTATATCCCACAGGGGAAGGCGACACAGAACCTTATCCTTAAGATGGAAGCCAGTGGTTTGCACCTGTTAACCCCAGCTACTCAGGAGGCTGAGACCTGAAGATTGAGGTTTAAAGTCAGCCCAGACAAGAAAAGTGTAAAACTCTTCAATTAACCACCAGAAAGCTGACAATGCAGCTATGGCTCCAGTGGTCAGAGCAGTAGCCTTGAGCTTAAAGCTCAAGGGACAGCACCCAGGCCATGAGTTCATGTCTTGGATGGGCACCAAAAACAAAACAGAACTTGATCCTGGATGGGAAGGCCAAGGCAGCATTCACTGAATGGGGACCACCTCCTGGTTGCCTCATTGAATCCTTTCAACAATCCAGAAAGAGGTGTCTCGACTCACTTGTTCTTTGAAAATTGACACCTCAGAGTAATGAATAACGTCCCCAAATTGTGGGATTCCCTCCCCCCCACCACCACACACACTCCCTCCCACATCTGTGTCCAGATCCAGTCCAGCAGGCTGGGGACAGCAGTTTGCCCCCCCCCTGTCCCCACACCCCACCCCCAACACACACCTGGATATAGGCCTCCAAGCCCTGCCGCCGCTGCTCCAGCCCTCTGCTCCTCCAGTTGGGCAGGCGTTTCGAGGGGAAGTCGGGCACTTTGTACAGTTTCTTGATCTGCCCCAGCGGTTTTACCAAGTTGCAATCAACCGTGTCCCCCACCGAGCCCTCCATCCCCCCCCTCCCTTCCCCGGCAGGGGGCCCCCTGGGACGGGGCCTGGTGAGCTGCGGTGGGGACCCGGGTGATGCCAGACGAGGACAAGGGCAGTGCGAGCTGGGCTGTGTCCCCGGGGCACCCTCCCGGGGCTGGCGCTGGACCCCGGGGTGGCGGGGGAGGCCGGGGACCCCAGGGGCTGGGCCGGCTGGGCGCCGCCTCACCCGCTTGTGCAGCGCGTGGAACTCGCTGTAGCGCCTGGGCACCGTGTGTCTGCGCCCTCTGCACAGCACCTCCACTCGGAACACCTGGCGGGCGGACGGGAGCGTGAGGCCGGCCCGACGGGCGCCGAGGGGCCCGCGCCCCGCGCCCCCGCTCCGGTGCGCCACCGCCGCTCTCCTCTCCGGGGACCCCCCCAGCGCCCCGCACACACCTGAGGGGAAAGGCAAGTGGGGGGGCCGGTCCTCTTGCTCCCGGCGAGTGCCCCGACCACGATCAGAGGGGGCCTTGGAGATCCAAGCAACCTCAACACCCCGCTTTCCCCCCAGTGTGGAGTTGCCCCAAGTGGTGGGTCACTGCACTTGACTGGGCGAAATCTGGCGGGTCCCCGTCACCCCCCCCCTTGCAGCGCTACCCTGCTCACCATGTGGCCTTTCTCTGGGCTCTGACCGGGCTCCTCGGCCTCGGGCCCCACGGACGGGATGTGAACTTCCAGCATCCGCGCTCCCGACTCGCGCGCGCGCTGCTCGGATCCCCAACTCTCGGGAGCGGACCACAGACCCCGCGCGGCCGCCCCGCCCCTCGGCCAGCAAGCCCCGCCCCCGTCGCACAGGCCCCGCCTCCACCTCTGCCCCACGTCCTCCCAGAACCCTGGGTCCCACCGGCCCCGCCCATGTGGCCCACCCCCTCGGTCCCTCAGGCCCCGCCCCTCCGGTCCGCCCCGCCCCTCCGGCCCGCCCCGCCCTGGGCGTTTCCTGGCGCAGCCTGGTGCTGTGAGCCCCGATTAGCCGGGGCGTGGGGGACCCGCACCCGGGGCCCGCCAGCCCTTCGCTGGTGGTGGGGCCGCCGCGCAGGGGGAGCAGCCCTGGCAGAAAGTCAATTAACCAAACATTTCCTGGGCCTGGGCGCAGGCCCTCTGTCCCTTACTGCGTCCCCGGGCCCGGGGGCTCCTGGTCTCCAGCTGCGGGCGTCCCTGCCTTCCTCACCCCTTAGCCGGGACCAGGCTGCCCCTTCCGTTCCGGGCCTGGAGACCCCGGGGGAGTCAGAGCCTGGGGCCGCTCCTGGCGGCTCCGGCCCCTTCCCCAGCGTCCACCCCCACCCCTCCTTCCTTTCCTGCATCCATTCATGTCTTCCAGCGCTAACCTGTTCCCGGGCCAGTCTGAAGGAAGAGGCAGACTAGGGACCCACGGCTCTGCTCTGAGAGTGACCTGAACGCATCTGCAAATAAAGACCATACGCACTGCTTGGGAGGATGCGACCAGAGGGACCATTGGAACCTAGAAGTTCAAGGTCAGTCCGGAGAACGCTGGAGACTGTGGGAAGGAGGGAAGGAAGGAGGGAGGGAGGGAAGGAGGGAAGGAAGGAGGGAGGGAAGGAGGGAGGGAGGGAAGGAAGGAAGGAAGGAGGGAGGGAGAGGAGAGAGGGAGGGAGGGAGGGAAGAGGAGGAGGAAAGAGGAGGGAGGGATGGAGGGAGGGAAGAAGGGAGGGAAAGAAGCCAGTGGCTCACATCTGTAATCCTAGCTACTCAGAAGATCTGAGGGTCACAGTTCGAAATCAGCCAAGGCAAAAAAAGTCTGTGAGACTCTTATCTCCAATAAACTACTCAGAACAAGCTGGTAGTGGAGCTATGACTCAAGTGGTAGAGCATTAGCCTTGAGCACAAAGAGGCTCAGGGACAGAACCCAGGCCCTGAGTTCAAGCTCCAGGACCAGAAAAGCAAACAAAGTAGCCTCATCCTTGATGAGCCCTTCACAGAACAGGTGTTGAGCCTAGAACTGCTGGCTTGAGGGCTTGTCCTGGAGGGATGGGCGTGTGGAAAGGAAGACAAATCCAGGCCATGAACAGTGGGAGGAGGAAGGTGGCTCCAGGCCGCTCTCCCACCCCCTTCCTGAGCAGATCTTCCTGGGCATGTGGCAGGATTTTAATCCAGAACCTTCCTTTATCCCATATGCTAGAGAGGCCTCTGTTTCCACCCCTACACTTCTCACTTCTAGGGCAAAGACATAGCAAGGATCCCTGTGGGCACCACCTCCAAACCCTGTTAGGTGGAATGAGGGAAGGACCTTCCTATCAAGCGCTCAGTCTTGGTGGGAGACCATGGGGTGGGGAGCAGGTAGTAGAGTGCCTGAACGAAGGGTTGAAGCTGGGGGGACTCAGGCTCACCTGCTAGTGCAGAGGTGCTTCTGGTCAGGAGCAGACTATCTCTATTCTCAGTCCTACCCCAGAGAGAGGCTCAGAGGATGACGTGAAGGGAGCAAGGAGGCATCGCCTATACCCACCTTCTTCTTCCAGCACACCTGGGCCTCAGAATCAGGAAGCTGAAACTTCCCACATCCGGGTATGGTCCCTGGAAGGGAAATGACCTGCAGGGAGGAGAAGCCCCTGCGGTTTCGCTTCCCCCCCCCCAAGCTCTAAGAACCTCCTCATCCTGGAATCAACTCTACCTACAACACCCAGCTGAATGCCTGTCCCTCTGTCTCTTGGTCTTCTAGCTCCTCCTTTTCTCTCTTCTCAACAGAAAGACTTATCTACTGTTGGAACGTCACTTAGAATAAGACCCACGCTGCCTACTAAGAGCTACTACATTGTAGCCCTCATCTTCCAAACTGTGATCCTCAGATCTCAGCCTTCTGAGAAGCTAGGATTACATGGCCAAGCAATATATCATGAAGCTTAAAATTTTGTATTAGCGAGCCGGGCACTGGTGGCTCACGCCTGCAATCCTAGCTACTTAGGAGGCTGACATTTGAGGATCGTGGTTCAAAGCCAGCCCGGGCAGGAAACTCCATGAGACTCTTATCTCCAATAAACCACTAGAAAACTGGAAGTGGCCCTGTGGCTCAAAGGGTAGAGTGCTTGCTTTGAGCTGAAGAGCTGAGGGACAGCACCCAGGCCCAGAGTTCAAGCTCCACAACCAAAAAAAAATTTTTTTTGTATTAGCCTAAATTGTACAAAAGGATTTTTACCATGATACTAACTTGCCCTTGATCAAATTGACCCTATCTGTCACTTTTAGCCATGTTCCCTCCTGAAAATATATTTAATGAAAGATTGTTGTCTTTGTGCTGGTCCTGGGGCTTGAACTCAGTGCTGTCTCTGAGCTTTTGTGCTCAAATCTAGTGCTCTACCACTAAGGCCACAGCTCCACTTCTAGCTTTATGGTGGTTAATTGGAGATAAGACTCTCACAGAAAAAAAAAAAAAAGAATCTCACAGAATTTCCTACCTGGGCTGGCTTCAACCAGCAATCCTCAGATCTCAGCCACCTGAGTAGGTAGTATTACAGGTGAGCCACTTATGCTCAGCTTAACCAAAGTTTTATGTGACATGGGACCTTTCAGAAATGAAGGCACAAAGGCCCAGGGGAAAAAAAACTCCATTTTTATGCTTAAGTTCAATGAGGACTAGACAGCTGTATGGAAATAGGATTGGACAAAGGGTCTGGTCTAATGCTAACAGACTAAGGAAAACACAGCAAGGTCTGTCTGCTCAGATTCTCCTCTGTCTCTCTGTGCAGCCTTCCATCCCCATGGGACAGGATCCTTCTAGAATGAGTGTTCAAGGGAGAAGGGAGAGAATAAGCTTCCAAAGTTTAACAGCTACCTGTACTCTGGGGAAAGAGAAAAAAAAATCCAGTTTCTATGACTAGCTTCAAGGGATAAATTAGGATAAGAGACCAGAAAGACCTTCTGAGACCCTTTCAATCTCTTTTTTTCCTTTCCTTCGTCATCCCTTCCTTTCCCCTACACTCATTTCTTTTCCAGGGCCTGAGATCAAATCTAAGGCCTTGTACCTGACAAGGCCTGGAAACACACCACGCGGTAGCCTGGAACCACACCTGCAGCTCCAGCCCTCTTTAGTTCAAAATACTTAGCAAGTCAAGGAGTCTTACTGTGAAATGTGTTCTAATCCCCAACTCGCTTAAAAAAGAAAGAATTGGTTTTTTGCCTTCCTGGGGCTTGAACTCAGGGCCTGGGCACTGTCCCTGGACTTCTGCTTTTTGCTCCAGGCCAATGCTCTACTACTTGAGCTGCATGCAGCACTCCTCGTGGCTTTTTCTGTGATTAATTGAAGATCAAGAGTCTCACAAAGGGCTGGGAAGGTGGCTCAGAGGTAGAGTGTTTGACTAGCATGCATAAAGCCCTGGGTTCGATTCCTTAGTACCACATACACAGAAAAAGCCAGAAGTGGTGCTGTGGTTCAAGTGGTAGAGCGCTCGCCTTGAGCTGAAGAGCTGAGGGACAGCGCCCAGGCCCAGAGTTCAAGCCCCATGACCGACAAAAAAAAAAAAAAAGTCCCAGAAACTTTCCTGCCCCAGCTGGCTTTGAGCCCCGATCCTCAGATCTCAGCCTCCTGAGTAGCTAGGATTACAGGCGTGAGCCACTGGCGCCCAGCTCTTGAAGTCTCTTTTAGTTGGGAGTGGACTGAAGGTCCCTGTGCATACATGGACCCCACAGGATTGTAGCTCAAGCAAAAGACGGGAAAGGCTGCAGATACAGATGTCCCCAGCCCAGCCCTGCTCCCAACAGCAGCCGTGGTTGTTGGGAGGCAGCACTCTGTACCCCGGACTTTGGTTGGCCTGCATCTCCTACTTTGGCTCCCACCTTGGCTGTGGCCCTCACCACCCTCCACACCATGATCACACAAAGCCCCCTTTCACTGGGCTGGGCTTCAGAGGCTCTGAGGTTGCTCAGGAGGTTTGGTTAACCCTGTTAAGAAAACAAACAACTCCCGGGTTGCAGCCGGCAGGCGCCAGTGGGCACAGAGGCTGAATTCTTCTCTGGTGGGCAGGCAGACTGGCCCGCAGGACCCAGCTATCCAGTACTGTCTGAGCAAAGATGAGCCTTGGCTTGCTGGCTTCATCAGAGCCCCGCACTGGTCACCTGTGTGACCTTGGCCCTGAGCCCAAGTCCGTTCTGTGCCTTTTGAGAGTTGTAGGAGAGTAATACGCCATCATGTGTCTCAAGTGTTTAGCGTGGGGTCTGGCCCACAGTAAAAATAGCTGTTAGATTCTGACTGAAGCAGACCAAAGGAACTATTTTTTTTTTCCCCTCTCTCAAGGCTGAAACACTACCACTTGAGCCACAGCTCCACTTGCAAATTTTTGTGGGTTAACTGGAGGTAAGTCTTACAGACTGCACAGGCTGACTTCCAACTGTGATCCTCAAATCTCAGCCTCCTGAGTTGCTAGGATTATAGGCGTGAGTCACAGGTGCCTGGCTTCGACAGGTTTGTTTTGTGTCGGTCGAGGGGCTTGAACTCTGGGGCCTGGGTCCCTCAGCTCTTCAGCTCAAGGGGAGCGCTCTATCACTTGAGCTACAGCTCCACTTCCGGTTTTCTGATGGTTCATTGGAGATGAGTCTTACGGGCTTTTCTGCCCTGGGTGGTTTTGAACCTCGATCCTCAGATCTCAGCCTCCTGAGGAGCTAGGATTACAGGTGTGACCTTACTGGTGCCAGGTGGCTTCGACAGTTCTATGCCCAGTTATAAAAGCAAGCTCCAGCGTGGCAAAGGGCTGTCAGGACAGTCTATCCTGTGTCCTGCACATGCGCCTGGCTGCCAGGTGCCTGGCCATTTGAAGAACTGACAAGGAAGGACCTGATGGCTGGACTGGCTGGGCCCCGGTAGCCATCACTGCAGCCACTCATATCGGAAGGGGAAGCTGAGGCTTTGAAGCTCAAGGGACAGTCATTTGGAAACAGTTTTTACAGCTCTTTAGGGAAAAGGCCCAGTTCAGACTGGACAGGGTTTTTCTGTGGGGTTTTCTGGCCCCCAACCATTCATCCTCTGGAGGATGAGCAGCTGGCTTCCTCTGAGCTACCTTGAGTGGGTAGAGCTTTTGGTCCCACATCCACAGCAAGTAAGGGCCAAAGGGATGAAGGCTTGTCCACAGCAAGCCTCCTGTGCAGGAGGCTACAACGTGCCAGCCTGCAAGTACTACACCTCAGTCTTGCCAACTATGGTGAGGCCTGTTGGACCCTAACTTTGGCCAAAAATACATTATGAAGATCTGGCATGAGAGGCTCCACAGGCTAACATGGCAATAGTCCCAGCCAGACACCTGCAGGCTGCCTCTGGGGGAGGAGCACCAAGAAAAGAAACACCAGAGTCCATTATATATATTTATTATAATAAATACACACACACACACACACACACACATACACACACACACGGCTTGAACTCAGGGTGGCATTTTTGCTCAAAGCTCAGAATCCATGATTTTTTTTTTGGGTTGGTCGTAGGGCTTGAACTCTGGGCCTGGGCGCTCTCCCTGCGCTCTTCAGCTCAAGGCTAGCGCTCTATCACTTGAGCCACAGCACCTCTCCCGGCTTTTTCTGTTTATGTGGTGCTGAGGAAATTGAACCCAGGGCCTCATGCATGAGGAGGCAAGCACTCTACCACTGAGCCACTTTCCCAGCCCAGAATCCATGATCTTAAAGAGTTCTTGCTCAGGATGTTGGGGAAACGATCTGAGAGGTAACAGGACAGAAGAAGGACCAAACCAAGAGGTGCCTAGGAACTGGGCTCGCATTCCAAGCTGGGAGACTGGTCAGATAATGTATATATGCTGAAGAATTCACATAAGATGTCGGCCTCAAATGATACACTAGCTTGTTCTCCCATTGTGAAAATAGCTTTATTTGATTTCTCTGATTCAAAAGATAATACAAAGCAATCTGAAGGACTATAAAATGACACAAAAATGTTAAGTAATGCAAAATTCCATCTCCAGAGGCAATTAGAGTTCACAATTCAATCAACATCCTTTCCATTTGTAGGATTTATTTTTACTATGTAGATCATATCACACATACAGTTCTAAAACCTGGTTTTTTTTTAAGCAACAAGGAATGCAGCTACCACCTTCAGTGGCTGAGTAAGATCTGACTGTATGACTATCCTGTAAGTCACAGTTGGATGACTAAATCCAATCATAAACTAAGTCATTATCCCTTCCTGGTAGATATCTGGATTGTTTCTAGGTGTCCAGCTTTTTTTGTTCTTTTTTTTTGCGGAGGGGGGGGGGGCTAGAGCTTTAATTCAGGGCCTGGGTGCTGTTAGGTTGTTTTTTTCTTCTTTTTTTCTCAAGGCTAGCACTCTACCATTTGAGCCACAACTCCACTTCTGGCTTTTTTTTTTTTGCTGGTTATTTGGAGGTAAGATTCTCATAGACGTTCCTGTCTAGGCTGGCTTTGAATGCAATGTTCAGATCGTAGTCTCCTGATTAGCTAGAATTATAAGTGTGATTAGATAGAGTTCTTGCAACTGAAAACAGTGCTGTGAGCTGGGTGTTTTTAGCGTGTCTACATGGCCCTGGCTCACAGAAGGAAGTGTCTATGAGGTTCTCGGTGAATGTGCTGGCATGCTTGTTGCAGACAGAAGGAGTTCTAACAAAAGAACAGAAGCTGAAAAAGAGGCTTACAGATACAAAGCCAGGCATCCACAATGGATGAAGACCTAAGACGAGCCTGTATATCTTTTCTTTTGCTCCAAGACAGGGACTGGAACTTGGTACTTGATGCTTTCACTTACCGGCTAAGCACTCTACCAACTAAGCCATGCCTCCAACCCCTGGAATATCTTGTTATGCCAGAAAATACTTAAGTTAAAAGGACTCAGGAAGCTGGGCACCAGTGGGTCATGTGTGTAATCCTAGCCACTCAGGAGGCTAGGATCCTCAGGAGATCTGAGGACTATGGTTCAAAGCCAGCCCAGGCAGACAACTGGAGACTCTCATGACCACCAAAAAGTCAGAAGTGGAGCTGTGGCTCAAGTGGTAGAGAACTGGTCTTGAGCACAAAAGCTCAGCTTCTGGGCCTTGAGTTCAAGCTCTATGACTGGCATGCATGTGCACACACACAAACACACAACACAAAGGAACTTGCAACTGAGACATTCTGAGAATTGATACTATCAAAGCAAGGCTAGGGGTATGGCTTTGGTGGCAGAGTAATTTGCCTGGCAGCGCAAGGCCAAGATCAAACCCTAGTACTGACAGCTGTCAAAGCGATTAAGTAAATAGGAGGAAGGATTCTTTTCTGAAAAGTAGAAGGTCAGTAGCAAGCGCAGAAGGCATTTACTATGGTGCTGACTCACACTGCTCAGTCACTGGAACGAGCAACCCAGGCAGGACCAAACACCAGCGGATGCCATGAGAATGGACGGACAAAATATCTCTATGCGAGAGCGAGGGAACGGATGACACTGTCCATAAAGAAATGCGTCCTACCAGACTTATGTAACTGAAACCTCCATGCTTCCAAAGCATTCCCTACAAATGACATGTTAATTACAAACAGGAAAATAGAACTCAACATGCAAAAACTAGGGCATGTCAGCCTAGCCAAGCGATGAGTTGATGTCAATATGAACAAGACTAATGGATGTCATATTAAATGCAGAGGCGCTGAAAACCCCTAATGTGAAACATGCCAACCAGCCATGTACGACCATCCGACAAACCCAAAGTCAGGACCATTCTACAAAAGAATTGTCTTTTTGCAGGCAACTGGTGGCTCATGCTGGTAATCCTAGCTACTCAGGAGGCTGAGATCAGAGGACCACAGCTCAAGGCCAGCCCGGGCAGGAAAGTTCGTGAGACTTATCTCCAATTAACCACCAGAAAACCAGAAGTGGCTCTGTGACTTAAGTGGTAGAGGCTCACCTTGAGCGGAAGAGCTGAGGGACAGCGCCCAGGCCCAGAGTTCAAGCCCCATGACTGACCAAAAAAAGAAAAAAAGCAAAGAAAGGCTAAGGAACTCTTCTGCATTAAGAGTATGTAGTAACATACACTTATATTCTTAGCTGTCCAGAGGTAGAGGCAGGGTGATCACCAAATTTAAGATCAGCCTGAACTACATAGTCAGCTCAAGGCCAACCTTGCTACATAGAAAAACTCTGTCTCAAAAAAAAAACCCAAAGGGGCTGGGAAGGTGGCTCAGTGGTAGAGCACTTGCCTTGCATGCATGAGACCCCTGGGTTTGATTCTTCAGCACCACATAAGCAGAAAAAGCCGGAAGTGGTGTTGTGGCTCAAGTGGTTGAGCACTAGCCTTGAGCTGAAGAGCTGAAGGACAGCGCCCAGGCCCAGAGTTCAGGCCCCATGACCAGAAAAAAAAAAAAAAGTGACAAATTTAAATACAACATTATATCAGGGTTGAAATGTTCTGCTTTTGCTATGCTCATCATGCCTGTAATTCAGACTGTAGTCAAAGACCAGGCAGAAAAGTCTATGAGACTCCTCCAATTAGCCAGAGAAATGCTGGACAAGAGTTATGGCTCAAGTGGTAGAGCACTACCTGTTAGCAAAAAAGCCAAGTGAGAGCAAGAGGCCATGAGTTCAAGCTGTACAAGTAACAACAATAAAAACCCCAACCATTTCCTGCCTTTTTTGTTTTTTGTTTTTTTTGGGTCCAGTCATGGGGCCTGAACTCTGGGCCTGGATGCTGTCCCTCAGCTCTTCAGCTCAAGGCTAGCGCTCTACCACATGAGCCACAGCGTCACTTCCGGCTTTTTTCTTTTTTGCTTATGTAGTGCTGAACAATCAAACCCAGGGCCTCAGGCATGCAAGGCAAGCGCTCTACCAGTGAGCCACCTTCCCAGCCCCCATTTCCTGCTTTTGATTACTGAGAATTCTGAGACTGTCCTTGTTCTTACAGAACTGAGTTTCTGGGGTAATGCAGTGCCTGGTCTGAACTTACTCCCAAATGATTCTGAAAATCCAATATGTAAATACTATAAAGACTGATTAGAAAATCAAAAGCAAATGAGGTAAAATGCAATACATAGTAAGTTTGAATAAAGGATGTATAGGATGAGAATCTTGAAACTGTTTTTTTTGTTTTTGTTTTTGGGTCCGGTCATGGGGCCTGAACTCTGGGCCTGGGCGCTGTTCCTCAGCTCTTCAGCTCAAGGCTAGCGCTCTACCACTTGAGCCACAGCGCCACTTCCGGCTTTTTTCTTTTTTTGCTTATGTGGTGCTGAGGAATCGAACCCAGGGCCTCAGGCATGCAAGGCAAGCGCTCTACCACTGAGCCACCTTCCCAGCTCTGAGAGGAACTTTTCTGCAGCCTCCTGAGTAGCTAGGATTATAGGTATAAGCCACTGATGCCCAGTAGACACTAAAAAATTTAAAGTGATTAAAAACAATCCTGTTCTCAAACAAGAATTTAAAAAAAGCATGAATCAAAATTTATGGTACTCTCTGGAAACATTGAAATTGAGATAAAGTTTGTGAAGATGTATCAGGTTAGGAAAAAATAGTGTTGAGTGATAGGAGGATAAAAATATTTGCACATGTACATTTTACAAAATTAGTTATACAGAGGGGGACTGCATTGTTATTTGTATATTATTAATGTACATGCCAGCAAGTAAGAAAGACTTGAAGAATTCATTCAAAGATAATGAATGCGAGGGTACTGCGAGGAGGAGAGGTTAACTTTACCTACGGCCCTGGCACTTCCCCTGGTGCTAGTCTGAGTGCCAGAAGCCAGTGGTGCTGTTCGCTGTATTCTCCTACCTCACACTGCTGCTCCCCCGGCTGCCCCGTCCAGCAGGCCCTGGTGCCTCTGCTCAGTGGCATCTTCGGGGTGCTGAGGCTGAGTGGCAAGATCCCCATGACTGTGGTTGGCATCTCTACCCCACAGAGGAACGCCAAAATCTACTCTGTTCAGTGTAGCTCAGGCAGCTATGGATGCGGTGCAGGGGAAGGCCAGCCATGACCAATCAGAGCCTCCGGCCTCCCTTGGCCTGGCCAATAGAAACCGGCTAGAACATCTTTGGTTTGTGTTTAGCATACTCAGGGGCTCTGGCTGGCATGTCCCCTCCCAGGCACAACAGTTAAGTCTTTGCACTTCAGAAGACTCAGGAGCCCTAGGATTGGCCTATCTTGAGGCAGAGAGGCCCCAATACAGCCGAACAGGAACACTGTCAAGGCTGTGGTAGTTTTGGTTTGGTTTTGGGAGATAGAACCCAAGGGTTTGCATATTCTAAGCAAGTACACCACATTGAAATGTATCCGAGGTTCCCCAAGAGCCTGTGTGGATGGGTGGCAGCAACAGAACACAGGATTTGTCATGAGAAAGCAAGACCTGGGGAGGCCCAGACAGCGCAGACACAATGATGGAATCAGAGAAAGTCTGTCTCCTTTGGGGGTTAGGTTTTGTCTTACTACAAACTCCTTCTCTAAGATAGGAATAAGAGACAGATTGAAGAGAGTCTCTGACCAGGTGGCTCAGGTAAGTAAAGAAAAACAAACCCAAGTTTCCCAGGAATGCAGCAGCAAAACATGTGAGCTCCTGTAGAAAGAAATTCACTAGACTTGTACAAGTTTTTTTTTTTTTTTTGGTTGGCTGTAGGGTTTGAACTCAGGGACTGAGCGCTGTCCCTGAGCTCTTTTGCTCAAGGCTAATGCTCTCCTACTTTTAGCCATCATTGGACTACCAGCTTTATGCTGACTAACTGGAGATAAAGAGTCTTACAGACTTCTCTGCTCAGTCTGGTTTCTAACCACAATCCTCAGATCTCAGCTTCCTGAGTAGCTGGGATGACTGGCTTGAGCCATGAGCACCTGGCCTCTGTGCAACCTCTTGATTAGAATTCCAACGTGGCTCCCCAATTTGCTTCCCGACCTAGAGCAAAAAGTACCACCATTCCGAGTCATGTGACCTGATTTCAAAATATTTTTATTACATAATCTTTTCATGGCACCATCAGGAGTAACAGAAAACGTTATTCCCAGTTCCTAAACCACATCCTGAAAAATATACATTTGTATTTATATATTTATATCAATACAACACCTCTATCCCATTAATTCCACCACCTATTGTAGGTCTTTGCTTAAAGCAGGAAACTATTCTCTTAGGTAAGAAAATATATGTGGAAGCTAAATGAAATATTGGTTAGAGCGAGGGGGTGAGTGCTGGGCCGTGGGGCGAGGAGGGCTGAGTCCAGCTGGGGCAGGAGGCATCACGGGGGTCCGTGGAGGGAACGGGGCGGGAAGGAGAGTATAAAAAGGCAGCGTCACGCAGGTGGGCTCGGGATCCTTGGTCCATTAGGAGATGGCCTTTGCCTCAGGAAGGAAGGCTTCCCAGTACTTAGCCAGCTGTGAAGAAGTGGGGGGGGGAGTAAGCAAGTGCCCCCACCTTGTGGCAGAACCTAGGCTAGCTTGGGAGGGGAGGCAGGCACCATGCCCCGGCATTCTCCAAGGGTCACAGCCAGGAAAGTGTGCTGAGCAGATGGCCTCGCCACTCTGAGGGGAAACTGTCAGTCTGTGAGTCTGCAGGGCATGAGCAAGGCTGGGAAGAGCAGCTCAGTCCTACCCCAAAGGGCGTTCCCCTTTGTGCCTAAGTCAGTGAGGGCCTCACACAGGGCCCTTGTCTCACATACTGATTGGGCCTCGGCCTCAACCACAAGATGGTTGCCCGAAAGATGAAGCGTCACAATTTACAGAGAAGAAGAGATGGGCTATGCCCTCAAGAGCTAACTCGCTATGGGGTCGGGGCAGCAGCGGAGCCCTTGCTCAGCTTAGCAAAGGCAGTCAGACGCCTCACACTATGGCAGCGGGCCTCCTCCCTCAGAAGCAAGCTTTCCCAACTTGTCACCAGAGCTCTTAAGCACACAGCCGGCCTTTGGTGAGAGAGGCAGATGGGGGCCTTTGCCCCCAGGCGTGACTTACATACCTGTTGCTGGGAATATAGGAGTGTCTCAAGATACTTGATCACGTGGTTTCTGAAGTCCTTGGATTTCTCTTTCTATAGGAGACAGGGATTCTACACTGACTATCCAGACCGTGGCTCCTTCTCCTTTTGACTTGATGGTGGTATTTGCTGCTGACCACAGGCAAACATGGCCTCCAACAGGAGAGCCAGCAGTGGAAGCCGTTGCAGTGTCAAGCCAAACTGCCTCTCAGCCAGTGCTCTAGGAAGCTTCGTTAGAGGGAGGCAGGAGGGAGGGGAGAGGGAAGGATGGGGGCTGGCAGGGGATATGGCAGCTATAAGCTTTATTTCTGTGTCTAACGCTTTGGTCCAGCCACAAATTAAAGACAGCCAGCATGCCCCAAAATCTAGCACACAAGTGTACACACAACATGGGCACACGTGTACACAGGCGACAGCTGTGCACGAGAACAGGGAGAAAGAAGGGTCTTCTAGCTTACCTCAAACCGTATGACTTCTTTCCGGACCACTGTGGAAATCTTTTCAAAGTCCCTTTCGTACTGAGTCACCCGAGACTCCCACTGGGTAGAAAGAGGAGAGACAGGATCGTTAAATAATACAGCATGGCTCTTAAGCCCTTACATGTGGACACAGGAGACTACCAACTGCCCATTGTGTTTGCCTGTCCCTCTGGAGAGGACCAGAGGCCTAAGGGATTCACATGTCAATCACAGACCAGCAGGCCCCTTTTGAAGATGATTAGAAAAGATGTCCGGTGCTCGCCAAGGCAAGCCTGGACTTCTAGAGAGCTCTGGAATGGAGCACACTGGAAACTGCAGAAAACAGTTCCATTCTCGCCAGGAATCCTAACTGAGTCACTGAAATAGCCTTTCCAAACCCCTCGGCCAGAATCCAGCGATTTGGCCCAAGATGGCAAGTGTGGGCGGAGCAAAGAGAGGAGGAGGGGAGGGGCCAGGCTCACCTCTGTGATCTCATCCTTGGCCTGCTGCAGCTTGTCAGGCTTGTTGGCCCACAGCAGCCGCGCTTCGGCCTCCCGCTTCTTCTGCAGGGTAGCCTGAGCATCCTGCCAGCGCTGCCATGTCTTCATGCGCTGGTCAAAGGCAGCCTGTGGGGCAGAGGTTGGGCAGAGCGCAAGAGCGCTTCAGCAGCTTGGCTGGCTCTGCCCGGGGTGGGGGGACCACGGGGGGCTCTCCCAGCAGCTATGCCATGGAAGGACCAAGCAAGGGCAGGTTCTGCAGCCATGTGTTAGTGCCCAGCTGGGAAATTTAGTGTCTAGAAGCACAAGCTTGGGAAGATCCTCTCCAAGCGGCGTGGGCCAGCGCCATGCGGCTTCATGCTACTCCCAAGGCTGGGTGGCAAAGAGCACAGTAGGTGGCCTCATGCCAGGGCCCCCTGAGACTCTGGCTCCCTAACTGCTCCCTTTAAGAAGTGAGTCTGTGACGTGCTGAGCACCCCTATGGGCAGGGACTAATGATACAGTAGAGTGAAACTCATAGTCCTGTTTTCCTTAAGTCCTCTAAGGTGAAGGGCCATCATTCTATGTTAATAATTACAGATAGACATAAGTACAGGGTACTAGGAAAACAAGCAGGGTACTGTAACATAAAGCCAGGGACCTAGGAGGTATGCCAGGGGAATCTAATGCAAGGAAGAACCTTCCAACTGGTAGTATATAGGGTTGGCTTAGGGAGTGTGTGTGGGTGCGCGTGTGTGTGCGTGTGTGTGTGTGTGTGTGTGCAACAGAAGATAAAGAATCTCAACTTTCCTACCCTGGCTGGCTTTGAACCATAATCCTCACATCTCAGCCTCCTGAGTAGCTAGCCAGGACTATAGGCATGAGCAGCCTAGGGCTGCTTAGGGATTCGTTATGTAAACCAAGCCTGCACAGGGCATACTACTTCCATTTCAAGCACATACTTGCCTATGCTAGGCTCTCAAGGCCTCTCGGATGGGCACCCAAATCTATTTGCTGGGTTTTCCTGCTTCCAGTCCTTTGAACATAATCAGCATTTCCAGAAAAGGTATGGCTGGCCTGACTGAGCAGCACACATCCCACCCCACATCCATGCTGGAGGCCTTAAGGGGTAGCCCAGACAGTGCCTGGAGCCAGCGTCCCAGCGCTGTTCCCCTGGCTCCACTCTCTGCTCAAGTTCCTGCCTTTCCTAGGCTTCTTTAATGTGGGCCTTTGCCAAAGCTTAAACTGTAGGGAGTACAATGCCACCAAATTCACCCTCCCTAGAACTGTCACTGAGATTCCACGGCCTTTTTTCTTTTTTTTTTTTTTTTTGTGCTGGTCCCCGGGCTTGAACTTAGGGCCTGGGTGCTGTCCCTGGGCTTTTTTGCTCAAGACTAGCATTTTACTATTTGAGCCACAGGTCTACTGCCCGGCTCTTTGCTGATTAATTGGAGATAAAGAGTCTCACAGATTTCCCTACCCAGGCTGACTCCAACCACAATCCTCAGCTCTCAGCCTCCAGAGTAGCTAGGATTACAGGTATGAGTCAACAGCACTCAGCTTCCAGTACAATTTCTTCACAGTTTATCACAGTGTCAAAGGATCAGGGAAAGGAGACTGGATAATCCATGGAGAATACAAGACACCGTTTATCACAGTGTCAAAGGATCAGGGAAAGGAG
Source organism: Dipodomys ordii (assembly GCF_000151885.1). Lineage (NCBI taxonomy): Eukaryota > Metazoa > Chordata > Mammalia > Rodentia > Heteromyidae > Dipodomys > Dipodomys ordii. Next base: position 3,244,968 of record NW_012267227.1, read on the forward strand.
ACTGGATAATCCATGGAGAATACAAGACCTATCTCACTGGGCTGACAGTGGTCCAGGTTCAGGGAAGGGTAGAGAAAGGAAGCATCTCCTCAGCTGTCCAATCCCACTGCTAGGGAGCTAGCAAAGTGATGTCTCTGAGGAGTGAGGAGCTGGCAGCATGCAGCCCCAGGCCTGTCCAGGGACAGGCCTCTCACTCCTGTTAAAGGGACAGCCTGCCTGGGGTCATATCCAAAGAGTCTGCTCTCCAGGGACCTGTGAACAATGCCCCTCAGAAAGCTTCCCCACATGCAGCTCTTCCCAGGGATGGCTAGCCAGTCTTAAGTGGTCTGACCAGTTCTAAGACTTCTACAGTAGGTTTTTTTTTAAGCCTCCTTATCACTCTGGAGTTAGCAGCAAACAACAACCAAAAAAGCAAAGAGAGAGAGAAAGAGAGAGGGGGAGGGAGGGAGGGAGAGAGAGAGAGAGAGAGCGCATACAATGAACAATCTCCCAGGTTATCTCAAGCAACTGTGCTGCAGAGGAAATGAGCTATGGTGACGGCTACAACACAGAAGCTCCCTCAAGGGAGATATGGTGGGAATGGGGAGCTGGGAGCGGCCCCCCTCCAACTCCCAGGCTCACACAGCCTGATCCCAAGTTGAATCAGGCGTAGATTCAGGCCCTTAGCGGGCAGGCACCAGCCGCTCTTGGTTCTTTCCTCTGTTTTCGGGAGGCCATGTGAGAGTTAATACTGCTGCCCCGTCAAGTTTTTGTAACTGCTTGCCAGCTTGGAGAACCAGACTGCCTTGGTCACCCAGAAAAAAAAGGGAGATGTTTGGCCTGAGGGGCAGAGGCTGCGGGGTCACCAGTGTGGTGGGCACAGCACAGGAAGGGCTGTGGTGACAAGCCCTCTCAGCGCCCCCTGGCCACACTCGTCCATGCAATGCCAAGCCGGTTCTGGGTAGTTACCTGACTGGCCACACTGGAGGGACAGGTGGAAGCCAGCAAGAACTCCTACCAGAGCAAAGGCCAAAGGACCGAGGGGGGGGGTCACTGCTCCAGGGGGCCAAGACAGCCAGGTCTGTGTTAAGCCTTGCTTGAAGAAAGGAGCACAGAGGACATGGTCCAGCTTCAACAAGAAGGGGGTGGGTTGCGGGGGCTACTTATAAATTCAAGTGATCTTTTCTCCACATGCAGCTAGGAAACTGGCAGTGGGCCTCCGAGTAACTCAACAATAACTCGCTAACAGTTAAAACAGGATACCTTGGAGAGTGGATAATGTTACAACCATTTATAAGCCAAAAGGAGGTAAAACTTTTTTGGGAAAGGGGAGAGTAAAGGAGAGACAAATTCCATTGGGGTGGAAGGGGAGAGGGGGAGAAGGGAAAGAAGGAGCAGCTTACACGGACGATAGCCAGGAGGCGAATGTAGTCACTCAGGAGCTCAGCAAGCAGAAAGAAGTCGTGGTTGGCCTGTTCCTGGTGCAGCTGCTCAATTTTTTCTTCCACCTCAGCCAGCTGGGAGAGGGCCCGTGACAGGGCCGTGTTGTCCTCGGAGCTCCCGAGCATGGCTAGACTCTTAGCGAACTGGGCTGTGTTCAGTGCAAGCTCTGGAAGGAGGAAAAGACAGCAGAGACCCCCCCCTGATCTCACGAGGAAAAGGGACACATCAGTTAGCTGGGCACAGCTGGTCTCAACAATGGGGCTCCATGTAGCCCAGGCACCTTATAGTATAGGCTACCATTCAGAATGTAGCCTGGTCACAGGAACAGGATGAAGGGTACCCACTCTTATGTGTTGATCTCTTGCACTTTTTTTCTTTTGGTGCTGGTCCTGACTCAGGAGACCCCGGGCACTGTCCCTGAGCTTTTTTGTTCAAGACTAGTGTTCTTACTACTTGAGAAATACCACTTCTGGACTTCACTGCCAAGGCTGGCTTGAAACTATAATCCTCAGATCTTAAGTCTCCTGAGTAGCTGGGATTACAGGTGAGAGCCATCAGCTCCCAACTGTCTTCTTATTCTTAAAGGGAACGAAATTTTTCTTAAATATTAGAAATTTTAGGACTTCCTAGGACTTCTGATCCACAATCCTGTAAGTTTCATGAGGTGAAAGATGCAGTTCCAATATTCATAGAGAACCACAAGTCAAAGGAATGACTCTTAATTTTATGCTAAGGCTGATGAACTAACTGTATAGCCTGTCTGCTAGGAAGAGAGACACACAAATACTCTTTCATGATCTAAAGCAGGGGAAACTTTTTCAGTAAAGGGACAGATTGTAAAGTCTTTAGTGAATACTTTTCTCCCTCTACTCTGCCCTTAAAATTTCAAAACAGGACTGGAAGTATGGTTTAAATGGTAAAACACAAGCTGTGAGCAAAAATGTCAAGAGAGTGAAAGACCCTGAGTTCAAGCTGTAGTATCACACACAAAAAATTATAAACTGAGCACTGCCCATGTGGGAGACCCTAAATTCAATCCTCAGTACTTCTAAATTATAAGCAACTAAAAACCACTCTTAGATCAAGGCAAGAAGCCCCAGGGCCATTTTGCCAACTCATACACAGGGCTTACTTACGCTAGTGGAGTGTGTTCTAGATTTCTATATCAGTATGTGTAAGTCAGAGAAGAAAAAGCTTTCCGATTTGGAAAATAACACTAGCTCTTAAGCAAATCTCAGCGCTTGCCTTGAGCTGAAAAGCACAGGGACAGTGCCCAGCCCAGAGTTCAAGCCACACGACTGCCGCCCCCCCCCAAAAAAAAAGAGAAGTGAACGTATGGCACATGAAGTGGTGGTACTTGCTAGACACTGTGTTGAAAATGAACCATACAACATATGGACAGGGACAGAAGGGACAATCTAGGAGTGAGGGAAGGATACTCACTACTTGACTTATGTAACCGTAACCTTTCTGTATAGCTAACAATGAAAACTATTTTTAAAAAAGAAAGAGGAAGGGTTAGGAGACAATGTTTTCCCACATGTACACAATGTGAGCGTGTGCCACTGCTTTGGATGTAAGCCACCAACTTGGTCAATGGAAGCCCTCCTCCCTAGTCACTGTGTACCAGGACGGACTGCTTACACCCGTCCTGAGGGGCACATCCAAACCCACAGAGGCTGGGTTATGCTCACGCCAAGAGATCAGGACATCTTTGTAATGAGAACATCAAGGACCAGGTGGGCCGAGAATTTCTACTTGGCTGGCCGAGGCCTGGGAACAGCATGGCCTTCTCTTACCAGCCCACTGAACCCTCTGTCCCAGGCCAGGTGCATTCCAGAGGAGTTACCTTTCCTGTGGGTGACGAGAGTTTCTACCACAGCGTGCAGTTTCCGCAGGCGCTGCTCCTCACATTCTACCTCCTGGAGCTTCTCCTCAAACCACTGAAACACAAGCCCACAGCTTTAATGAAGGGCTCTTCAATAGCTACATGGCATAGTCTCTTTTTAGTGGGTTTTCAAAGGGTCTATTCATTAATTGGAGTAAAAAAAAAAAAGTTTCTGATCTCCGAAATTTCCCCATTTCTGGTCTGGGAAGGTGGCTTAGTGGTAGAGTGCTTGCCTTGCATGCATGAGGCCCTGGGTTCGAGGGGTAGAGAGAAAAGAGAGGCCCAGGGCTACTTACAATGTCTGATTCATTCATCTTGATGGTCATTTTGCTTACAGCATCTGTAGCTTTGTTGAACATCTTAAGGAGACCAGCGCCACTCAATGTCTGGGTACCCACAGCACGTGGCAGCTACAAGACCAAGAAGGCGGGGATGGCAAGTTATCTGCTGCCCCTATTTTAGGTTCAGAAGAATTAGTATCCATCAGATGGCATGCCCAAGACTTGCTGAGCAAATTATTTGAACTACAGATTGTTGTATTTTAAAGCAGCTACTTTAAAGCTTTTCTATGTGCAGAAAGAAAAGTCAAAGAACTATGTTAAAAGAAGCAATAAAAATGGCAGCTTTCGATGTCATTTGCAGAAAGAAAATAGAATGAGGATTAGGGGACTACATATGGACACTGTGTTACTTAAGCATGAGTTGCTTAAACAGCAAGTACACTTTGGTTAAAAGTCAAAGTTCCTTTGGAGCCGGGCACCCGTGGCTCACGCCTACAAATCCTACATACGCAGGAGGCTGAGATCTGAAGATCAAAGTTTGAAGCCAGATTGGGCAGACAAATCTGTAAGACTCCTAATCTCCAAATAACAGAAAGCCAGAAATAGAGGTAGGGCTTAAGTGGTAGAGCTTCAATCTTGAGTGAAAAAGCCAAGCAACAGTGAAAGGTGCCTGTACACATGCATGTGTGTGCGCGCGCACGCACGCACACACACACACACACACACACACACTCTCTCTCTCTCTCTCTTTCTCTCTCTCCCCCCTTTGGATCAACAAATTCTGCAAACAAGTGGACTTGTCTTGTCCAAAGTCTTAAGACAGTTTGAAGTTACAATATGACTCAATTCCAATGTTATTCTTCATCAAACCAATGTGTAAGACCAAGAGCATAATTTACTCAGTATGAAGCTATTTTTAGACAGCAAACTATGCTAAAGTGTTAGATTTTAGCATGCAAGATTTCACAAATTTTCTACAATAGGGGACATTTGGCAATATCTGGAGATGACTTTGGTTGTTACAGTTGGGGAGGTAGAGGCACTGGCATCTAGTGGGAACTCAAACATCCTATAATACCAAGACAGGTGCCGTCATAAAGAACTATCAGTCCAGTGTCCATGAAGACAAACTCTGCTCTAGAGGTATGAAATAAGGAAGGTTTAGAAATACTTAGAAGCAGAATTATAAGTTTTACAGCATTAAAAAAAAATTAATTGGGCTGGGAAAGTGGCTCAGTGGTAGAGTGCTTGCCTTGCATGCATGAGGCCCTGGGTTCGATTCCTCAGCACCACATAAGCAAAAAGAAAAAAGCCGGAAGTGGCACTGTGGCTCAGGTGGTGGAGCACTAGCCTTGAGCTGAAGAGCTGAGGGACAGTGCCCAGGCCCAGAGTTCAGGCCCCACGACCAGACCCCCACCCCCACCCCCCAAAAAATTAATTAGCCAGGTGCTGGTGGCTCATGCCTGCAATCCTAGCTACTCATGAGGCTGAGATCGGAGGCTCACAGTTCAAAGCCAGCTTGGGCAGGAAAGTCCATGAGACTCTTATATCCATTAAAATACCAGAAAACCAGAAGTGGCGCTGTGGCTCAAGTGGTAGAACATCCACCTTGAGCTGAAGAGGAACAGAACCCAGGCCCAGAGTTGAAGCCCCATGACCAAAAAAAGAAAAAGAGAAAACATTTTATTTATTATCTTAACTTTTTTTGTGCTGGTACTAAGGCTTGAACTGAGGCTTTGTGCTCTTGCTTGGATTTTGTGGTTACAGCACCCTACCATGCCTTCAACTCAGCATTTTGGTGGTTAATTGGCGATGGAGTCTCTCAGGTTTTTCTGCCCTGACAGGCTTTGAGCCGTGACCTTCAAATCTGAGCCTCCTAAGTAGTAAGGATTACAAATGTGAACTACCAGTACCGGGTTAAAATATTTATTTGGAGGAAAATAATTCCCATATATTTAGTACTAGTAAAATAATGTGCAAATTAAAGAAGAATATGAAAATAAGTAATAGTTTTATCCTGACTTACCTTCCTTGTTGGTTTTAAGACATAGTTTAGTCTAATTCCTTTTGATTCTCAATGACATTTGTATTTCTACATATTTATATGCTATTTCATAGTTCACTTTTTTTTTGGTCAGTCATGGGGCTTGAACTCAGGGAGCTGTCCCTGAGCTCTTTTGCTCAAGACTGGTGGTCTACCACTTTGAGCCACAGCACCACTTCTGGTTTTCTAGTGGCTAACTGGAGATAGAGGTCTCATGGACTTTCCTACCTAAGCTGGCTTTGAACCACAATCCTCAGATCTCAGCCTCCTGAGTAGCTAGGATTATAGGTGTAAGCCATCAGCACCCAGCTACATTTTACTCTTTATAACTCAATATGCTTCCATACACTAATATTCCTATGTATTTTCTGTTTATGAGAATAGAAAACATACTGTACAGATGTAGTCTATTCAATTCTTTTGTGCGTGCGTGCGTGCATGCGTGCGTGTGTGTGTCAGTTGTGGGGCTTGAATTCTGGGCCTGGGTGCTGTCCCTGAGCTCGTCAGCTCAAGGCTAATGCTCTACCACTTGAGCCACAGCACCACTTCTGGTTTTTCAGTGGTTAATTGGAGATAAGAGTCTCACGGACTTTCCTGCCTGGGCTGGTTTTGAACCATGATCCTCAGACCTCAGCCTCCTGAGTAGCTAGGATTATAGGTGTGAGCCACCAGCACCTAGCACAGCTCTATGGTTCTTGGTAACTGCTTCTTACCCAATGGCCCTCAGTTCCTCGCACAAAACATGCGTTCAATCTGAACCAACTGGTAGCTTATAAAAGTCATGTCAAGGAACTACCAGTTTGACCTAGGTTGCCACTGATCTCCACAATGACTTCTTTTGCTTATAGGCAGAGCTGCTTTTATTCTGAAGGGTGAAAAGTACTTGCTCTTGCTCACATTAAACTAGGATAGAGGCTAGAGCTAGATATATTAAGTGCTCAGATATTGGTTGACCTAGTTTTTATTCACTAGGAGTCAATATAAATAATGATATTACGTTTTGTACAATACTAACCTCTTCTTTTTCTAAAAACTCTCGGACATCAGGGTCCTGTAACATGGTGGGGTGGTTCACAACTCTCTGAAGGTACCTAGAAGGTAAAGAGTTATCACCTGATTAGCTGATATTGGCCTCAGAAAGTACTGGCAGGGGTACTGTACTTTCACAACTTTAAAATATCCTTAGATAAGGTACACAAGTAGGACTCTACTTGTAAGTATATTCAAGTTTGTGGGGCTGTGAAGGTGGCTCAGGGGTAGAGTGCTTGCCTTGCATGCATGAGGCCCTGAGTTCAATTCCTCAGCACCACATAAGCAGAGAAGAGCCGGAAGTGGTGCAGTGGCTCAAGTGGTAGAATGCAAGCCTTGAGCTAAAAATAGCTGAGGGACAGCGTCCAGGCCCAGAGTTCAGACCCACGACCGACCCCAAAAAAAAGCTGTTCTTCACATTTCTAAAAGCCACCAAAGTATCTGGTCAAAAGAGAACTCAAGACCATTCATATTAGATCTCCCAAGAAGGAAAATATGACTATTTCCTCAGGACGGAGAATGAAGAGAATACAGTACATGACAAGGTAACACTGAGAGAAACCAGGAAGATTCCAACTTCAATTCCGACTTCTTCCTCATTCTCAAGGCAACTCAGGAACACGGCTGGAAGGCACCTACCTTTCCAGAGCAGCCCTTCGTTTTTCGAGAAATTCTGCAGAAGAAGAATCTTCCTTTCCAACTTTTACTTTTGTCATGCCTTGGATAGGATTTAAGAAGCAAAATTACTAGAAATCATGACAACAATAAAACGAAGAAAAACCATCAGGAAGAAAGGCAGCAAGAGTGGCCTTACGAGATAAAACCTGGGACCATTCAGTGTCATGAAAAGGCATGACATAGGTCTATTTACATGAGGGCCTTTTTGTTGGTGTGGGTGGTAATGGGCTTGAACTCAGGGCCTGCGCACTGTCCCTCAGCTCCTTTTAGCTTAAGGCTAGTGCTCTACCACTTGAGCCACAGTGTCACTTCCAATTTTTCTGGTGATTAGTCTCACAGACTTTCTTTCCCAGGCTGGCTTTAAAGGTGATCTTCAGATCTCAGCCTCCTGAGCAGCTAGGATTATAGGTGTGAGCCACTGGCACCTGGTGAGAGTCATTTTTTAAACTGGTCTCCAAGTATTGAAGGTTCTAAACTCTGGGATTTACATTTTTTATACATTTCTTTAAAAATAAAACAAGAACAACAACAGGCCATGAAATTCTGAGAACAATTAATAACTCCACGGGAATAGGGAGTTTGTCTGGTTCCTTAAACCAAGTTAGAACATTTTAATTTGGAGGGACTAGCAATCATAAAAGATTCCTGGTGCTTGGGGCTGGGAAGGTGGCTCAGTGGTAGAGTGCTTGCCTTATGCATGAGGCCCTAGGTTCAATTCCTCAGCATCACATAAGCAGAAAAAAAAAAGCCGGAGGTGGCGCTGTAGCTCAAGTGGTAGAGCGCTAGCCTTGAGCTGAAGAGCTGAGGGACAGTGCCCAGGCCCAGAGTTCAGGCCCCACGGCCGGAACAACAACAACAAAAAAAGATTCCTGATGCTTAATATATAGCTCAGTGGTAGAGTACGTGCCTAATGTATGAAAGACCTGATCCTTAGCAGGAGGGTGGGAGGGAGGAGAGGAGAAAGAAGAAAGGAGAGTGAGAATAGAGGAGAGGACAGACAGAACAGACAGCAAGCAGAGAGAGGAGAGAGAAGTTCTCTTTGCAGTGACTGGCGCAACCTGCCTGTAATCCCAGCACTCAGGAGGCAGAGATGGAAAAACTCAAGTTCAAGGCCAGACTAGGCTACAGGTCAGTCTATAATACATAATACATAATAAGAACTTGTCTGAATGACAAAATTAGAGCCAGACATGTCTCACGTGTATAATCCAAGCTACTAAGGAGAGAGAATTTGGGAGGTAAGCCCAAGCAAACATTCATGTGACCCCATTACAACCAAGCTGGATGTAGTAGCATGCATGTGTAGTCCCAGCTACATGGGGGGGGGGGCTCTACATAAAGAGGACTGAGATCTAAGGTCAACACCAGGAAAAATGTAAAAGTCCATTCGAAAACAGCAGAAAGGATTAAGATACGTCTCAAGTGGGAGAGTATGTGCCTAGTAAACATTAGAAAATAAGAAAACTGTAGAAAATAAGAAAAAGATAATGGAGGTTGGAGGTGTGGTTCAGGTAGCAGAGTGTCAGCCAATGAGAGAAAGTATCAGATATCTGAGTCTCAGTCTTGGGGAAAAAAAAAAAAAAAGAAGAAGAAGAAGGAAAAGACTGAAGCAGGGCACCAGTGGCCCATGTCTATAATTGTAGCTATTCAGGAAGCTGAGACCTGAGGATCAAGGTTCAAAGCTAGCCAGGGCAGGAAAATCCATGAGACGCTTATCTCCAATTAACTATCACAAAACCAGAAGTAGTGCTATGGCTCCAATTAGCAGAATTCTAGCCTTGAGCAAAAGAGCTCATAGACAGTGCCTAGGCCATGAGGTCAAGCCACATGACTGATTAAAAAAAAAAAAAAGAAAAAAAGAAAAAGACTCTGGATAATAATATAAAACCAGGAGCTAAAATCAGAGTCCCCTACCATACTCAAAAAAAGAGAACATGTCAAAACATGCTGACCCTCTCTTACATTATGAAGTTCTGAAACGTCTCTGTTCTAATCACAAGACTCCATGCTGCTAATTGAAGTAGTCTGTGTCATACACTGAGCAGTAAGAGTGTTACACAGAAGGAGCACAAAGGAAAAGACCCAAATGGAGCTGAAGGCCACAGGCTTACCTATTAGGCTCTTTTCAGGTGGAGGAGGGACAATAAAGCCATTCTGAGAGTGCTTCTCTGAAAGCTTCTCATAAAGACCCAGAAAGTCACTAAATCTTCTTTTCACTGCAAACTGTTTACTTCTGAACATTGGTAAGCTTGTCTTTGGGATAGAAAAAAAACAACACACAAATCCAAAATGTAATTTCATTTCAAACTCAGGTTGACTATCTTGAAAGTACCCGGCTAACACCAAAGGACTCTATTTTTCTAGATTCCTACCCTGAGCCACCTAGCCAGTAACTTTCTCTAAGACAAAAGTAACTTTCTCTAACTTTTTTTTTTTAATGAGTCAATACTGGGGCTTGAACTCAGGGCCTAGGCACTGTCCCTTAGCTTTTTCAGCTCAAGGCTAGCATTCTACCTCTTGAGCCACAGATCCACTTTTGGCTCTTTTGGTGGTTCACTGGAGATAAAGTATCATGGACTTTCCTGCCTGGCTGGCTTTGAATCATGATTTTCAGATCTCATCCTTAAATAGCTATAGGCATGAGCCACTGACACCTGGCTTTTTAAACTTTTTGAATTATAGTCTTCTTTGGCAGTCTGGGACCCCTAAGAAGCCTTATTAAGAATGACTTTAGGAAGTGGCACTGTAGTTCAAGTGGTAGAGTGCTAGCCTTGAGCTGAAGAACTGAGAGACTGCATTCAGGCCCAGAGTTCAAGCCCCATGACCAAAAAAAAAAAAAGAATGACTTTAGCTGGGCACTGGTGGCTCACTCCTGTAATCTTAGCTACTCAGGAGGCTGAGATCTAAGGTTTGCAGTTCAAAGCCAGCCCGGGCAGGAAAGTCCATGAGACTCTTATCTCCAATAAACCACTAGAAAACCGGAAGTGGCGCTGCAGTGCTAGCCTTGAGCTGAAAAGCTAAGGGACAGCGCCCAGGCCGAGTACAGGCCTCATGATGGACAAAAAGAAAATAAAGAATGATTTTAGCCAGGCACCGGTGGCTCAGTGGCTCACACCTATAATCCTAGTTACTCAGGAGGCTGAGGATCACGGTTCAAAGCCATTTCGAGCAGAAAAGTGACTCTTAAACTTCAGAAAAAGCCAGAAGTGGCACTGTGGCTTATGTAGTAGAGCACTAGCTTTGAGTAAAAGAAGCTCAGGGACAGTGCCCAGGCAGAGTTCAAGCTCCAGGACCGGCAAACAAAAGAGATTTTAAATGCATACAAAAACATATAGCTATGCACATGACACACACATGTAATTCCATCTACTAGGGAAGAGAGATTGGGAGGATCGTGGATCAAGGCCAACCAAGGCAAAAATGGTAGTGAGACTCTCATTACAACAAACAAGCCAAACATAGTGATACTACCTAGTAGTACCTCAGTTATGTGGGTGGCAAAGACAGAAGGATTGTGGTCTGAGGCCAACATCAGGTAAAAGCAAAACCTTACCTGAAAGTAACTACATAAAGGGTTAGGGTTTATGGCTCAAGTGGTAAGAGTACATGCATGCCTAGCACGCAAAAGGCACCTTATTACAAAAAATAAATAACTAAAAACAGGTCAGGCACTGGTGGCTCATTCCTGTAAGGTTACTCTTGCTGTATATAAAGCAGAAGGAGAAGGAAGTAACTGATGTGAAAGGAAACAAGTAGTCCTACCCCAGGCTAGCACTAGGCTCACTTTTACTCAGGAGGCTGGGATCTGAAGATCAAGGTTCAAAGTCAGCCTACATAGAAAAGCCCATGCGATTCTTATCTCCAACGAACTACAAAAAAAGCCAGAAGTGGAGCTGTGGCTCAAGTGGTAGAGTGCTAATCTTGAATACAAAAGCTCAAGGAGTACCCAGGCCCTGAGTTCAAGTCCCAGGAGTGGCACCAAAAATAAAATTTATAGGATTACATATATAGTTTTATTCTTAGAATACTTCCTCTAAATAAATAAACTTTACAATAGATTTTAAAGGTCATTTATAACTAATTATCAACTTAGCTAATGGAATAAAAGCAAACTCAAGAGAAGTGAAGGATCAGACGAAAGAGATGTCTAAGCTGTTAAGACACTGACCTTCAAAAGTAATCTACCACATAGTTCCTAAGAAAGGTGGGCCAAATCAGATATGTTGTAGGTCTTAATACAAAATTCACAAAAGTTCCACACCGGGATATTAGCTTTTTGGCAGTCTATTGAAAAGGTCCCATCTGGACACCCACAGATCACTGAAGGGGTACGCCTGCTCCATTTTGACTAAATGTGCAAGAAGATGTTGGTAAAGAGAACAAAAGACACCCATACATAATCTGAATGATGGCTTTCTTGGTGGGTGGTGATCATCAAGCAGGGTCTCTGGCACTCACCTGTGTGGTAACTTTGTAGGCTACATAGGCATTCATACCATCCCCTGGGGAGGAACAAGAAAGGACGAAAGGATTAGCTTCTAAACCAAAGCAGTGCTATCTGGTAACATCTGACCAGGAGCCCCACAGAAGAAGGACTTGTTTCATCTCTAAGCCTTATCTGCAATCCTGAAGTCCAATTCCTACTTTGCCTCGGGGCTGCTCAGGATACATGCCCCACGGATGCTGGCTAGGCATCAGTTCAAGTTAGACAAGAGAGTCAGCCTCCTGTTCCAAAGCCAGGCTCCATTTATACCCTCCACAAAGAAGCCCAGGAGACTGACAATCCACTGCTTGTTACCATGCCAATATTTGGGCTGGTTACACACATCTGCCGAAACCAAACAATTCTCTTGCTGTATAAAGCAGGAGGAGAAGGAAGTAACTGATGTAAAAGGAAACAAGTCGTCCTACCCCAGGCTAGCTCTAGGCTCACTTTGCTCTTTCAGAAAGACCATCTCAGCCCCTTCTCTAGGGCTGGGGACACTGACCTCTCTGATCTAGCACACTCACTTAGAGCAAAGGGCCTGGCAGGAAGACACGAGGACTGCCCTATGTCGTACAAATCTCCTTTTTCTGGAGGAATTATTTTGATGAAGAAGCCTTTGACTGTTAAATAATCTGAGATTCAAGCAACTGTTTTTTTCTCTGGGGTACAATCCTGACCTAGACCACTTAGGGAGATAAAGGCACCATTGACTTTCTGAACACTGGGAGGACATACATTAGAATCCAGACAGACAACTCCAGTGATGGACCATGGAGTGTGGAGTTGGTTTTGTTTCCTTCCTCCTTTGCCCTGGATTCCTGTCCCACATCAAACACAAAAGCCTAGGTCAACGATGACCAGTTGCTTAAGCTCCTGAACTGGTTCTGGGGTAGGGGTGGGAGGCCAGGAGAGGCAGCAGCACTAATGGGTCAGCTGGGTGATATTTTACAATTGGGTTTCAGTGAGGTGGCTGAAAATGCTTGCCTTTCTATATAGAGAAGGTGGAAGTCATACAGAAATATAATACGTACCTGCTTTACCTCCCCAACCTCTACCAAAAGTGTGTGTATAAAACAAATTATAGGAAGTGGCGCTGTAGCTCAAGTGGTAGAGAGCTCGCCTTGGGTTGAAGAGCTGAGGGACAGCGCCCAGGCCCAGAGTTCAAGCCCCACCACCGACAAAAAATAAATAAATAAATAAATAAATAAATAAATAAATAAAACAAATTATAGCCAGGTGCTGGTGGCTCAAGCCTATAATCCTAGCTACTCAGGAGGCTGGGATCTGAGGATAATAGTTCAAAGCCAGCCTGGGCAGGAAAGCCTGTGAGACTCTTATCTCCAATAAATCACTCAGAAAACTGGAAGTGGCACTGTGGCTCAAGTGGTAGAGCGCTGGCCTTGAGCTGAAGAGCTGAGGGACAGCACCTAGGCCCAGAGTTCAAGCACCACAACCGACTAAAATAATAAAACAAATTAAAATATAACTTTAGAAATTACTTTGTATTATCATCTTTAGTTCTCTTCTAAACCACTAATATTACACTGCTTAATACAAAAGATGTTTACTACAGCCTTTAAAAAATATATAAATTTAGCCGGGGGCCAGTGATTCATGCCTGTAATCATAGTTATTCAGGAGGCTGAGATCTGACGATCATGGTTCAAAGCCAGCCAGGGCAGGAAAGTCCCTGAGACTCTTATCTCCAATAAACCATTAGAAAACTGGAAGTGGCGCTGTGGCTCAAGCAGTAGAGGGCTTGCCTTGAGCTGAAGTGGGCAGGAACAGCACCCAAAAGCCCAGAGTTAAAGCCCCACAACTGGGAAGTGGGGGGAGGGGAGGGGAGTAACAGGGTAGGGTGGGGAGGGAAAAAAATAGAAGAAGTATTCAAATTTCACTCACTGTAATGTGATGTGAATGCTTTTTTGTTTTGTTTTTTAGTACTAGGGATGGAAGCCAGAGCTGTGTCCATACAAGGTAAGCACTTTGCCACTGGGCACTACTCCAGCCACTGGAGAACAGCCATGTTCAATCCTATAATTTAGTGCCTGCAACTAAGGAGGTATAAGGGCAAGTGTATATAAAACATACTAGTAGCTGGGTGCCAGGGGCTCATGCTTGTAATCCAGCTACTCAGAAGACTGAGTTTTGAAGCCAACTTGGGCAGGAAAGTCTCTGAGATGATTATCTGCAATTAATCACCTTAGAGCTTGAAGTGGAGGTATGGATCAAGTGGTAGAACATCAGCCTTGAACAAAAAACACTCAAGGACAGTGCCCAGGCCCTGAAAGTCCTAGGTAAGTGCTGTCTCTCGCTTTGGAATCATAGGTAGGGAAATACTTCCAGTAGAGATATCTGAGGAAGGTCTCATTGGCTGATTCTGCTCTGGAGGTAGCCAACCTCAAAAAAGCTAGCTTTGATTCCCACAGCCCCATGTGATCACTTACCTATCTTCTCAGGGTCAGTAATACCTACTGTCAAGTCAAACTGGTCTTCTTGCTCTTCTTCCTCTAGCTTTGTAAAGAAAAGACAAATCATGAGAGCTATTAAATTCCTGATGTACCCTACTGCAAATCAAGTGTCCACCTTTGTCGATTCCCAATGATCTAGTGACTTAAAGCCCACAATTTTAAATTGGGAGCCAGTACAAAGATCTCTGTTATATCTGTTCCCTTAAAACCTTATTTTGATGACAATGAATAATGAACCAGGTTTGGGAAGACCTGCTCTCTCTCAAGTTAAGAAGGGAGTAAGAATTCACTGTATCTCTATAGATGGGGGCCTCAGACACGAGCAACCATTAGTGGCCAGTAAAAGCCTTTGTACTATCCTCTAGGCAATAGATACACTGTCTAAGAAAGAGTCCTTTATTAGATTCTAGTTGTCCATTAACCATAAAGGTCTCCTTCAGGAGGCATAAATATTTTCTCAAGGTCACACTCAATTGAACCTCAGATGAGCAGCAAACAGATCCTAAGATCCCCAAAGCAAGAAAGAGCAACAGCACAGATTCTCACCTCCTCATAGCTTGGCTGGGGCTTGGCAGAATTTGCGGCTTCCTGTGGAGGAGGAGAAATGAGCATTTTGGCTGGCCCTTTCTTCTGATTATTTTGTGTAGAATCCAGGGACAGTTCCACTGTGGCATCTAAAAAAGTTGATATTTTAAAATGAAGGTCAATAATGGGTCTTCAAAGGCTAAACATCAGTTCTATAGCCGAGATGTCCAAGAACAGTCGCAAGTGCTCTAAATACCAAAGATGTTCTCAGAGTCCGAAAAAAAGTAAGTCATAAAAGTTTTACATGGATCAAAGTGGAGGATGGTGAAGAGGAACATGTCCTTTTAGCCTGGGCATAACAGAACACCCTCTTCCTTTCCTTTCCAAACACAATTACTTGGCCACCCTCACCTACCTAGATTTAGTTAAGATTAATGCAATTAATTTCACATTTGGGAGTCTCAATGTCTGTCTGTCTCTCTTTCACACACACACATACATATATTACACATATACATACAATATTGGGAAGTAATGAGGGCCTCAGGCGTGCTAGGCAAGCATTCTACCACTTACGCCATATCCCCAATCCTTTTATTTTATAATTTTTGAGACAGGGTCTCAATAATGTCTGGGCTGGTCTCAAACTCAAGATCCTTCTGTCCCCAAGTGGCTGCATTACAGATATGTGCCAACAAACCCACAACAGAGTATCCCTTTTTTGTAAAGCATATTTTATAAAATCTTTTGTAAAGCATATTTATTCTTAAAATTTTTTAAATTGTTTTAATAAAGATGATATCAGAGGGATTATAGTCACATAAATCAGGCAATAAGTACATTTCTTTTTGGACATCACCCCTTCCTTTGCTTTCTCCCAGTTTTTCCTTTCTATCTCCACCCATAATTTTTTTTTGGGGGGGTTCGGTTGTGGGGCCTGAACTCTGGGCCTGGGCGCTGTCCCTCAGCTCTTCAGCTCAAGGCTAGCACTCTACCACTTGAGCCACAGCGCCACTTCCGGCTTTTTTTCTTTTTGCTTATGTGGTGCTGAGGAATCGAACCCAGGGCCTCATGCATGCAAGGCAAGCGCTCTACCACTGAGCCACCTTCCCAGCCCCCAATATAGTTTCTAATGAGTACCACTGCTGCATTTGTTCACTCTTATCCTGTCAATTCTGTGTCCCACCTACACCCTCCCAAAGACCAATAAATAGACAAACAAAACAAAAAGAAAACAACAACAAAGAAAAAACTTGTTTCCATTCATGGAGTTCATTTCAATAAATTTTACATGATCGGTTGCATATAGGCATTTTGCCTTTGTATTTCCCTCCTAAGAGTAATCAATCTGTTTTTTTGTTTTGGTTTGTTTTTGTTTGTCATGGGACTTGAACTCTGAGCCTGGGCGCTGTCCCTGAGCTCTTCAGCTCAAGGCTAGCGCTCTACTACTGGAGCTACAGTACTGCTTCTGGTTTTCTGGTGGTTTATTGACAATAAAAGTCTCCCAGACTTTTCTGCCCGGGCTGGCTTTGAACCATGATCCTCAGATCTCAGCCTACAGAGTAGCTAGGATTATGGGTATGAGCCACCGGTGCCCATCTTTGATCTTAAATCATTTATAAAATAACAATGTTTGGTTATCAGCCTTACAAACCAATATGATAGAAAAGGAAAATATGCTACCAGTAAACACTATTGAAGAAAGAGTCAGGGAGGGCTGGGAAGGTGGCTCAGTGGTAGAGTGCTTGCCTCACATGCATGAGGCCCTGGGTTCGATTCCTCAGCACCACATAAACAGAAAAAGCCAGAAGTGGCGCTGTGGCTCAAGTGGTAGAGTGCTAGCCTTGAAGAAAAAAAGAAAGAAAGAAAGAAAGAAAGTCAGGGAAATGTAAGCTAGAAAAATATGGACCAGTATCTCAGCACCAGTGTCTCACACCTGTAGCTACTCAAGAGGCTGAGATCTGAGAACTGCAGTTCAAAGTCAGCCTAGGCAGGAAAGTCCATGAGACACTTATTTCCAATTAACCACCAGAAAAGCCCAAAGTGGAGCTGTGGCTCAAGCAGTAGAGTGCTAGCCTTGAGCAAAAAAACTTTGGTTCAGCACCCAGGCCCTGAGTTCAAGCTACAGGATGGGAAGGTGGGGGGAGAAGGAATAAGGACCAAAACTCAGGAACACCTGGGAAAGGGCAGCTTGCTACACTTGAAGACAACATTATTTTGCTGTCTTGTTTTGGATCTTAAACTCAGGGCCTTGAACTTTTGCTTGGCTTTTTCCACTCAAGGCCAGCATGCTACCACGGGAACCAGACTCTACTTTTGGCTCTTTGCTTTAATTAGTTAAGAGTCTTATGGATTTCTCTGCCTGGGCTAGCTTCAAACCTCAATCCTCAGAT
Source organism: Dipodomys ordii (assembly GCF_000151885.1). NCBI lineage: Eukaryota > Metazoa > Chordata > Mammalia > Rodentia > Heteromyidae > Dipodomys > Dipodomys ordii. The sequence goes on from NW_012267227.1 coordinate 3,262,185, forward strand.
CTCAGCCTTCTGAAATTGTTAGGATTATAGGCATAAGCCATTTGTGCTCATCTACAATAGTATCTTATGTAGTTATATTCTATATCACTTACACACGCACACACACGTGCACACACACGCGCACAAGTATGTACACGTTTTTAATACAGCAATTTAACAAAGCTATTCAGATAGCTACTAAGTTTGGAGTTTGTACTTGCCTGCAAAGAGATCCTGTGGTTCTTGGTCTTGTTCCTCATGAAACCCATTTTCTTTGGAGCCATTGTTGATGGGAAAAAGAGATGAAACGCTCTTTGGAGACTGGGGCTTACTCTGATGACAAAGAGATACTCTGAATAAAACAGTACCATTTGAAACAAACCTAGCCTGTCTAGAAAGTGACCTCTGACACATCCTTCTGCTGCTCCCACAGGTGTTCAAGGGAAGACAGGATCTTTAACAAGTTCAGTAAGTAGCAAATCATTAAAAAAAAGTAAATGCTGCTGCTCTAGTGATCACAGAGCTAAAGTAATTCCATAAGTTAATTTTTTATAGTCATGCCATAGCTGAAATGCCGTACCTCAAAGCACATGACACCAACATGGGGATAAGTATACACAGGTAAGTTGTCAAAAGAATCTGTCCAAATGTTTTCTCTCAATCCATAGATGACCTTTATACTTCTCAATGCTGATAGAGCAATTGTAGTGACCAGGACTCCACACTAGAGTTCATAATTTAACTTTTTTTGTTTTTGTTTTTTGTGTCCTGGGGCTTGAACACAGGGAATGGGCGCCGTCCCTGGGTTTCTTTTGCTCAAGGCTAGTGCTCTACCACTTTGCACCGTATGTCTACTTCTGGCTTTTTTTTGGTAATGTATTGGAGATAAGAGTCTCAGGGGCTTTCCTGCCTAGGCTAGCTTTGAACCACGGTATCGTCAGATCTGTCTCTTGAGTAGCTAGGACTGGTATGAGCCAGTACCTGGTTCATAATTAAGCTCTCAGGCCTAGTTTCTTTTGGCTAAACTTGTTCCTTGAAACCCACTTGATGGGCAAAGGAAGATGGAACACTTTTCATCAAATGCTGTTTGTAAATATACCTTATTTTTTTTTCATCCTTAATTCATATGGACAAACATTTCCATGACATTCTGTTGGGCTGGATGGAGATAAAAACCAATCATGCTCCACCTCATAGGCACATACTGAAAATATACCCAGTCCATGACGGCCTTTATGAAAAGCTCAATGATCAGCCACAAACAAGGGCAGGGTGGATCCCCAGATCTGTACCAGAGTGAACAAAGCCATATTGTGCAGTGCACAAAAGGAAAGCTGGGAAACTGGCTTCAAAAGCCAGTGTGTGATATTGCAGGGTTTTGAAGTCAGACCCTAAGGCCAAATCAGTTAAAAAGTCCTGACTTGAAGGATCGCTATGAAACATTTCCTTAACAAATCTGAGGAAGCTGTTTCCCCAGAGACAGAGCTTTCCTGACCCGACAGAACAAAGTGAAATGACAGATCTGGTTGGGTTCTCTGAAATTTTTCATGCAAATGGCTTCATTTCTATGCTGGGCCTGCCTTTCCAAGAAAAATGCTGTTACCTATATTTGACTATATTAGCAAATAATGTTTTAATTTTTCTGTGTTAATAATGCACTTTGTTTCCACATGCTTGAATGTTATAGCAATTCTGCTAGACATAGTGGTCCTGTCCTCAACAGCTTCCACAATCTTAAAGAACAAAATTAGTGCAGAGCAGACAGAAACAGGACACAAACAAAACCAGCACTTCCCCTTGTCTTCCACACACACTGCCCATCATACTGTGCTTGTCAACTACTTCCTTCCTGCATTCTAGCTCAGTGTAATCTCAAAAGAAGCCACCTGATTTCTCAGCAATATGAGATTTGAACTCTAGGCACTCAGCTACTTGTATACTGCCAGCCTTTTTATATTTTTTTTACATAGGTTCTTCCATGTTTGTTTTTGTTTTTATTCCTATAGAGTGATCCTCCTTACTTATGCCCTCCTGAATAGCTGGGACCACTGGCACTTCCCACCATCTGATCCCCCCTCCCCTTTTTTTAAATTTATTCTTCTTGTGCTGGTCCTGAGGCTTGAACTCAGGGCCTGAGTGCTGATCCTGAGCTTTTCTGCTCAAGGCCAGTGTTCTACCACCTAAGCCACAAATCCACTTCCAGCTATCATTTGATTTTTTTTTTCATTCATTTACCACTGATTCTAGTCATTTCTGGAGGGTAGAACCAGGAGATGCATTAAAGATACATGTAGACAAATATCATTTATCAGTAGTTCACAGGGGAGAGTCAACAACAGGAAAGGAACAACAGGAAAGGTACAGGTTGGATTTCATCATTTTTTAAAATGCCTAGAGGAATCTATTCTTGTGATATACAGATGAATAAAGCCAGTTTTCCATTTCTGATCTCACATATAATCTTAGAAGGTTCATGATGAAGAATATTATATGAGGCAGCATTAGAATTGCAATCTGTCTTTCTTCTAATCAAATGACAGCCACAGATGAACAGGATATGGTAGACACAACTAGGCGGCCTACCACTTGTTTCTCTTCTTCTGGCCAATCCTCTTCAAGCCCAGGACAGTTTGACTGGAATTGTGATTGAAACAACTATTTGTGCTCCCTAATAAGCTAGGCAACAACTCCCTAGGAGAACAGAAAAGTGTTCTCTGCTGTCCTCAGGGAGCCCATCTCAAAAATGGCCCAAGGCTGAGACCTAAGACAACTAAAGACATGTTGTTTATCATACTAATTACCCTAGTCCTCTTTGGCAGCTCTTTTTTTTTTTTTGGTCAGTCATAGGGCTTGAACTCTGAGCCTGGGTGCTGTCCCTCAGCTTTTCGGCTCAAGGCTAGTGCTCTACCACTTGAGACACAGCACCACTTCCAGTTTTCTGGTCCTTTATTGGAGATAAGAGTCTCACGGACTTTCTTGCCTGGGCTGGCTTCGAACCACGATCCTCAGATCTCAGCGTCCTGGGCAGCTAGGATTACAGGCGTGAGCCACCAGCACCCGGCTTAAGATATATTTTTAATTCTATGTCCCCTCTACCATCTGAGCATTTTTGTCATGTCATTCTAAGTTGCACAATCCCACTTCACTGGGTGCTGGTGGCTCACACTAACTATAATCCTAGCTACTCAGGAAGCTGAGATGTGAGGATTGTGGTTCAAAGCCACTCTAAGTAAGCAAGTCTGTGAGACTGTTATCTCCAAGTAACCACCAAAATAACTAGAAGTGGAGCTGTGGCTCAAGTGGTAGAGCATTAGCCTTGGGCAAAACTGCTAAGGCTCCAGGACCAATGCCCTCACCCCCCCCCCACAAAAAAAAAAGAGGCTGAGATTTAAGGATGGCAGTTTCAAGCCAGTTAGACAAACTGTTATCTCCAATTAACAAGCAAAATGCCACAGGTGGAGGAGTGGCTCAAGTTGTAGAGCACCGGGTATAAGCAGAAGTGAGGGGGGCTGGGAAGGTGGCTCAGTGGTAGAGCGCTTGCCTTGCATGCTCAAGGCCCTGGGTTCGATTCCTCAGCACCACATAAGCAAAAAGAAAAAAGCCAGAAGTGGCGCTGTGGCTCAAGTGGTAGAGCGCTAGCCTTGAGCTGAAGAGCTGAGGGACAGCGCCCAGGCCCAGAGTTCAGGCCCCACAACCGGAAAAAAAAAAAAAAGCAGAAGTGAGCAAGAGCTCCAGCCTAGCGTTTAAGCCCCAGTAGTAGCACACACACACTTTCATGACAACTCTTCATCATATCAGTATAATAAAACAAAATCAGTTTGGTCAGTTATGTAGTTTTCCAGTTTCATCAACGCTGTGATGTCCATCTTTTATTTTTAATTTTTACTTCATTTTCTAAACTTCAAATGGTTATATAAGGGAATTATAATTTTTTTATTGTGAAAATACTGTACAGAGGGGTTACAATTACATGGGCAAGATAATGAGTACATTTCTTATCAAGCATTGTAGCCTCCTCCTTTGTTTCCCCTTCCCATTTTCCCCAAACCCCCCCCCCGAGGTTATAATTTAACATGGTCGTTTATGTGTCCAGTACTACTTCTTCTTTTTTTCTTTTTTTTTTTTTTGGGTCTGGTCATGGGGCCTGTACTCTGGGCCTGGGCACTGTCCCTCAGCTCTTCAGCTCAAGGCTAGCGCTCTACCACTTGAGCCACAGTGCCACTTCCGGCTTTTTTCTTTTCTGCTTATGTGGTGCTGAGGAATCGAACCCAGGGTCTCATGCATGCAAGGCAAGCGCTCTACCACTGAGCTACTTTCCCAGCCCGTCCAGTACTTCTCGATCAAGGTCACCCCTCTATCATTCTCCCTCATCTTGCTTACCCCCCCTACCCCCAGACTCATTTCATATTTCTCATTTCCTCTGTCATATATGTACAATGATCATTCTGTGAGATCTGTTATACAGTAAGGATAAGCAGATTCTTTTTTTTTTTTTAAATTTTATTGTCATGGTGATGTACAGAGGGGTTTAAGCAGATTCTTAAATGGAATTATTAGGCATAAAATTCTCAAAGGCTCTGCCAGTCTGCTTTCCAGAAAGACTACCAGATTACATGCAAACAGCAGCATGTGATAGAGTTCTGTCTATATCCAGAGACACATTAAGCATTTTGTTTAAAAAAAAAAAATCTGTCACTAGGTTAACTGGAAAAAAATCTGTTTCAATGTGTTTGCTGGCCACTTGAAGCCATGTGACTTAACTTGATGTCCTTTGCTTGTTTTTCTGGGTAAGTTAACTTTACTTAGGACACACTTTCCTTACACAATATGCTAGCTCTCTGGCGTACTGCCAGAGCCCTCCCAGCCTATCTCCTCTCATTTGTTTCAACTTTGTGATTTGCACTGCACAAACTAAACTTCTTTGCTGAGGTTGAAGAGTACTGAGCACATAGCTGGTCTTCAAAGCGTAACAGTTTTCTCATTTTACTCACAATTATATATATAAAGAAAAACTGAACAGAACCACCTTACCTTCCCTATCATTCAGCCATACCACTCCTGGGCATCTACCCTAAGCATCATGAGTCGGGATATGATAAAGACATCTGCATATCCATCTTCCCTGCCACATTATTCACAGTAGGTGAGACATGGAATCAGCCCATATGCCCCTGCATAGATGAGTGGATCCAAAAAAATGTGGTACCTATACACAATGGACAGCCATTAGAAAGAATAAAATAAACCAGGTGCTGGTGGCTCATGCCTGTAATCCTAGCTACTCAGGAGGCTGAGATCTGAGGATCATGGTTCAAAGCCAGCCCAAGTTGGAAGATCCCTGAGACTCTTTTCTCCAAACCACCAGTAAACCAGAAGTGGTGCTGTGGCTCAAGTGGTAGAGCATTAGCCATGAGCTGAAGAGCTCAGGGACAGCGCCCAGGCCCAGTGTTCAAGCCCCACAAATGACCACAAAAAAATAATAATAATGTCATTTGCAGGGAAATGAATGGACTAGAACAAATCATGTTAAAATAAGCCAACTCAGAGAGACAAATGGCACATGTTCTCTCTGATATGTAGAAATTAGATCTAAAATACACTGGGATATGATAAACTATACAAGATTCTAGATCCTCACTCACAGCAAGACCAAAAAAAGGATACTCTTAGGAGAGAACTGTAAAGGTGCAACGCCTAAATACCTCTGTACATCAACTCTATGACAGCAAATCAAATTGTAAAATATTTTTTTGAGATGGGATCTCATTGCGTAGGCTATCCTCAAGCGTCTGATTCTGCTGCCTCAGTCAAATGCTGAGGTATGTGCCATCACACTTGATCAGAACCACTTTTAAAGAGATGGACATGCATTCATGGTATTTCATATTCATACAGAAATATTCTGTGAGGCTAGAAGCTATAATTACAGCTTGCTAACAAAATAGCACCCATCAGTGTGTTATAACAGCACATTTCATATGCTAAGTCTATGGCTAAAAGGCCATTTAATAGTTGGGTGTAGGTGGCTTATGCCTATATTCTAGCTACTCAGGAGGCTGAGATCTGCGGATGGTAGTTCAAAGCCTGCTGAGACTAGCAAGAAGCCAGATGTGAACCTGTACATCAAGTGGTAGAATGCAAGCCTTGAGGAAAAATGATCAGGGACGGTACCCAGACCCTGCATTCAAGCCCCAGGACCCACACAAAAACCAACTAACCAAATAAACAAACAAAAAGGGCTATTAGAAAGCTGATTTGGGGGCTGGGAAGGTGGCTCAGTGGTAGAGTGCTTGCCTTGCATGCATGAGGCCCT
>NW_012267227.1:3270256-3278103 GCF_000151885.1 Dipodomys ordii
CTTTTTTCTTTTTGCTTATGTGGTGCTGAGGAATCGAACCCAGGGCCTCAGGCATGCAAGGCAAGCGCTCTACCACTGAGCCACCTTCCCAGCCCCAGTACCTTGCTCTTAAAAAGTTGTTTTAACGTGTTGATAACTGTATTTCAAGATAATTGGCTTTCGTTATAATCCTACATATTCTACTTTATACATTAATAGTATTACTGTGGGAATGTCCACAGGCTTTACTGGCTGGCCCAATGTATCCATAGCACAAAAAAGGTAAGGAACTTGTGAGGCAAGAGGGTAGAGACAGTCTTAATGAAAACAGCAAGGAGGAGGGGATCTGGAAAGCTGAAGAAAAAAGGGCTGAAGGTAACCACTAAGCTAGTTAAAGAAACCATGTGCAAGGCCATTTGAGATCTCAAACTGAAAAATTAGTCCATGATCTACCAAAATTACCTACAGAAATTCTATAATTCTCCAGTGGCATTTCTCTCTAAACTTTTTTTTTGGGGGGGGGGTTTGGTTGTGGGGCCTGAACTCTGGGCCTGGGTGATTTCCCTCAGCTCTTCAGCTCAAGCCTAGCACTCTACCACTTGAGTCACAGTGCCACTTCTGGTTTGCTGAGTGGTTTATTGGACGAAAGAGTCTCTCTTGACTTTTCCTGCCCAAGCTGGCTTTGAACCTTGATCCTCAGATCTCAGCCTCCTGAGTAGCTAGGATTACAGGTGTGAGCCACCGACACCCAGCTACGTTTTAGGTTTTGAACTAACAACTTTTGGGTTCAAAAAAAAAAAACTACAGAAGGATCAGAGCAGAAAAGGGTGGATTATCTTCTAAACTGAAAAAGCACAATGAAAAAGCACAATGAAGCCCCTGCAATCCATTAAACCTAGCAAATGAATAAGCCAGAAAAAGCTGTGCAACAGGCTTTTCCTGGAGATGAGGACTACTTTCTCCAACATCTATCAATTACTCATGATTTATTTATGCCAAAGTTACTCAAGAGCACTGAGATGTGAGGACCAACAGAGAGAAAATAGAGTGCTCTTTTTCCTTTTCTCCCCTCCCCATCTAACCAACTGTGAATGGCCAAGTCATCAGAGTTGACTGACCACCTTCCACCCCAGAAACAGAGGTAGCAACTCCCTTCAGAAATCAGAACCACATGGCCTTCATTCACTTTCATACGCCCCCAAACTCTAATTTTAAGTTTTTTTTTTCTTAATCATCTTTACAAGTCTTCTCTCTTCCTCTAAAAATGCTTCCTAATGACTTCTTGTTTTGTTCTTTGTGCTAGTGTTAGGGCTTGAACTCAGGTCCTTGCTATCACTCAAGCCACAGCTACACTTCTAGGCTTTGTGGTTAATCAGAGATAAAAGTCTCATAGACTTCTGGGCGCTGGTAGCTCACGCCTGTGAGATAAGAGTCTCATGGACTTTCCTGCCCAGGCTGGCTTTGAACTTTGACCCTCAGATCTCAGCCTGCTGAGTAGCTAGGATTACAGGCATGAACCACTGGCACCCGGCTAGCAAACACCTTTAAGCTGGAGGTATAGCTCAAATAGTAAAGCAAGCATGAAGTGCTAGAGTTCAACCAGTACCACCATAAAAATTAAAAACAAAAAACAAGCAGAAACAACAAAAAACACGTAGAGCTGGGAAGGTGGCTCAGTGGTAGAGTGCTTGCCTTGCATGCATGAGGCCCTGGGTTCGACTCTTCAGTACCACATAAGCAGAAAAAGCCAGAAGTGGCACTGTGGCTCAAGTGGTAGGGCTCTAGCCTTGAGCTGAGAGACAGCACCCAGGCCCAGAGTTCAGCCCCCATGATCAACAAAAACAAAAACATAAAAATACTATTATGGAGAGGGGGTGAGATGATTGGAATATACTGTACTATAAACATGCCTGGAAATGTAAGTGAAATTTTCCTCTATATAACTAATGTAGGTTAATTTTATTTATTATTTATTTATTTACTTATTTACGTCAATCATGGGGCTTGAACTCTGGGCCTGGATGCTGTCCTTGAGCTCTTCAGCTCAAATCAAGTGCTTTATTGCTTGAGGCCACAGTGCCACTTTTGGTTTTCTGGTGGTTTATTGGAGACAAGAGTCTTATGGACTTTCCTGCCCAGACTGGCTTTGAACTGCGATCCTCAGATCTCAGCCTCCTGAGTAGCTAGGATTACTGGAGTGAGTCACTGGCGTACAGCTTGTAAGCTAATTTTAGAAATGATTTTTTTTTTGGGGGGGGGGAGGTCAGTTGTGAGCCTTTAACTCTGGTGCTGTCCCTCAGCTCTTCTACTCAAGGCAAGTGCTCTACCACTTGAGCCATAGCACCACTACTGGTTTTCTGGGGGTTAACTGGAGATGGGTCTCACTAAGGTTCCTGCCTGGGCTGGCTTTGAACCTTGATCCTCAGATCTCAGCCTCTTGAGTAGCTAGGATTACAGATGTAAGCCTCCAGTGCCCAGCTACAGAGACTTTAACTTCCTAAATTTACCAGCTAGGTTAAGTCAATCTGGTTAAACGGAATTACTTTTACTAAGTTGAATTACTTTTTTGGGGGGTGGGGTGGGAGTGTTACTAGGACTTAAACTTGGGGTTTTACACATACTAAGCAGTCACTTTACCATTTGATCCACACCTTCAGCCCCTTTTTGTGTAGGTCATTTTTTCTCACGGACTTTCCTGCCCGGGCTGGCTTTGAACCACGATCCTCAGATCTCAGCCTCCTGAGTAGCTAGGATTGCAGGCACGAGCCAACGACACCTGGCAGATTTTTTTTTAATCTTGTTATGAAGATTCACTTTCAGCAGTTTAGTTAAGATCAGACCACAGCTTTACTTTGGGATCAACAGCTATGCATATTTCACCAAAATATTAAAATACTGGCCAACTGACCTATCTGTCTCCTCATGGTTTTTAAAATAAAACTACCACATTTGTCCAGATCCAAAGAAGTTATCCATTCTTCTAGCATTTGAAGTTTAAAAAGGCCAGAGGCAGGCACGGCACAGCACAGTGGCTCACGCCTGTAATACTAGCTACTCAGAAGGCTGAGATCTGAGGACTGGGGTTCAAAGCCAGCCTGGGCAGCAAAGTCTGTAAGACTCTTATCTCCAATTAACCACCAGAAAACTGGAAGTGGCACTGTGGCTCAAGTGGTAGAGTGCTAGCCTTGCTGAAGAGCTCAGGGACAGCACCCAGGCCCAGAGTTCAAGCCTCACAACCAACCAAAAAAAAAAAAAAAATTTTTTTTTCTCACTGGCTTAACATATCATCAAAACAAGTTGCCAGATTTGACCCAAATCTGAACTGACAATATCATTTATTTACATTTTCTTTCTTCTTCCCCATGTAAGAAAAGTCACCACAGATTTTCTCTTTTATTTAAAGGACAAATCTAATTGTGTTCCTGGCACACTGCTAAAGAGAGATGGACATATAAGAAGTTCTAGGTAAGATAAACAGAAGAATTTGGTTCAATTCTAGCCATTTTACATTTAGAAGTTCACAAATAAGCAGGTAAAGTCAATCAAGGTGTTCAAAGGTAAGCTATTTTGGACACATTTTTGAGAATCAGGATTGCAGGGAACATGGTTCAAGTAGTAGAGCATCTTCCCAGCAAGTGCAAGGGCCAGTACTGCCAAAAAAAATAAACAAACTAGAAATGCAAAAAGATTGGTTTGCTTCCAATTCTCTTATTAAGGTACAAATTAATCCTATCCCAGGATTAAGAAAGTTTTTTTTTTTTTTTTTTGGATCCGGTTGTGGGGCCTGAACTCTGGGCCTGGGCGCTATCCCTCAGCTCTTCAGCTCAAGTCTAGCGCTCTACCACTTGAGCCACAGCGCCACTTCTGGCTTTTTTCTTTCTGCTTATGTGGTGCTGAGGAATCGAACCCAAGGCCTCATGCATGCAAGGCAAGCGCTCTACCACTGAGCCACCTTCCCAGCCCCTAAGAAAGTTTTAACTAAAAACATTACCTGTCTGGATTTCAATGCCAAAGATTCAGACATTATATTTAGAGTTTTAGACATTTTTATTTGTAGGCTCACAAAGAGGTAGGAAAAAAAAAAGATAAACTCTTAGGTATTCTCAGGAATCACACTTTCCCCAAGCACACACTTTGGATTTATTTTAATAATTCTCTTAACTTCAGTCCCTCCCACATAAGTAACTGATTTTCAGATACTGAGATGTACATCACGGGCTGCTCTTCTGATGAAAAATCAAACCACATTTTTATGACTATATTAACAGAGCCTCTTGGCTGTAGGAGAGAGCAGATGGAACGATTAATAGCAGCAGCTGTTGTATCCATGTCCAAGAAATTACATGTATATTACAGATTAGTTTTGAATTTTACATGCCTCAGCTCCCCTTCTTCAAAGCCTACCTCTTTGCTTCCAGAATGTAACAAAATGCAAAGTAAAGAGCTACTAGCAACTGAACTAATAAACAGGATGCTACAAAGGCATTAAGTTCCCACTACTTTGATGGCTTTTTAGCTAAGCAAGTCAATCTTAATTACTATTTGATTTTTTGATAAATGTATTTATCAATTTTCAGGGTTAACTTGTCTGATCTTTTAAGATTTGCGGGATTTTTTAAATTCTTAATTTCAGTTTACAAAATGATAATCAACTGAAGACAGCTTTCTTCCTCTAAAACAGTTAAGTATTCTTTAAGTGTTATGTGCAAACAACTACTCTACCACGCAGCTATTCCAATTTTACTCTCATAAATAGAGGTAAACACAAAAGTCTATCAGTACTTGTAGGATACAGCTACCTCACCCCACTCAGCCCCATCTCTTCCCTTATATAAAAAGGGACAGTGTTTTGCATAAAATCTACCCACATCCTGCCTTACAAAGTATTTCTAGGTTACTTATAACACTGAACACAAGGCAAGTAAGGGTTTTGTTTTGTTTGTTTCCTTTTGTCAGTCATAGGGCTTGACCTCAGGGCCTGGGCATTGTCCCTGAGCTCTTTTGCTCAAGGCTAGCACTCTACCATTTTTGAGCCACAGCACCACTTCTGGTTTTCTGATAGTTAACTAGTTAAGTCTCACAGACCTTCCAGTCAGGAACCACCAGAACAACTATCCTCAGATCTCAGCTTCCTAAGTAGCTAGGATTACAAGAGTGAGCCACCAGCAACCTGCCAACTTAAGTTTTAAGTATTATTTAGGGACTAAAAGTCTGTATAGGCTCAGTGTACACACATTTTCCCTAAGTATTAGCCATCCAATGCTGCTTGAATCCACCAATGCTGATGCCAAGTCAGGGAGCTCCAACTATAGTATTATTTATTTATTTATTTATGCCAGTTGTTGGGCTTGAACTCTGTGCCTGGGCGCTGCCACTGAGCTCTTCAGCTCAAAGCTAGCACTCTACCACTTGAGCCACAGTACCACTTCCAGCTTTTTCTGTTTATGTGGTACTGAGGAATTGAACCCAAGGCTTCATGCATGAGAGGCAAGCACTCTACCACTGAGCCACATTCCTAGCTTTATTTATTTATTTTTGTGTGCCGGTCCTAGAGTTTGAACTCAGGGCCTGAGCACTGTCCCTGAGCTTCTTCACTCAAGGCTAGTGCTCCACCACTTGAGCCCCAGTGCTATTTCTCACTTTTTTGGTAGTTTACTGGAGGCTGGCTTCAAACAGTGATCCTCAGAACTCAGCCTTCTAAGGAGCTAGGATTATAGGTGTAAAGCAAGGGTGCCCAGCTACCAACTATATTGTTACTATCTTCCCCATTTACAGGTGAGAAAAGTCTAGACAGCACCTTGTCCAAAGTTAAGCTAGCAAAGGGAGCCAAGATGTAAATCAGATTTCAACATGTCTGATCTTATTTCTTATTTTTCTTCTGCAAATGTCGTTCTTTAAGATGCAGAAGTGCTGCAATCCCCTATTGTCTCCTGCTCATTACTAAAGCATTTATTGAAATAAAATTCGTATTTAATGGCTGTTTATGAAGTTTAATAGTGATTCTGGGGTTTTGGCTTCCTGAAGACAGGGCAACTGGCTGAAAAAATGATTTACAGGGGACATTTAAGTTTCCTTAGCAACTGTTTTCCTGTTTCAAAACTAAATAAAAAAAAATAATGTTACTGGAGATGTAGTTCAGTGGTAGTGTGCTTGCCTTGTATGCACAAGGCCCTGAATTCAACCTCCAGCACTTGCTTATTTTAAAATTATGATTTCTGTGGTAGAACATGCTCAGGTAGGAAAGGGATTTTTATAATCATACATGAGAGAAACACCATGCCTCCACCAACTAACTGGGTGAGATCAATCAAGCCACAACCTCCCAAACTTTACTGGAGAACTCTAGAAATTAACTCTTCATCTACATTTGCCTATGTAACCAAGCACTTTCAGCACCAGAGTTTGTACTTTAAATACCATCTCATTTTGTTCATTCAGTAGCTATTCTCCATAACTTTATAAGAGATTATATTTTATTTAAAAAAGGGATAAAGACGGGTTGGGAAGGTGGCTCAGTGATAAGTGTTTGCCTTGCATGCATGAAGCCCTGGGTTTGATTCCTCAGCACCACATAAGCAGAAAAAGCCAAAGTGGTACTGTGGCTCAAGTGGTAGAATGCTAGCCTTGAGCTGAAGAGCTGAGGGACAGTGCCCAGGCCACAGTTCAGGCCTCATGACCAAAAAAAAAAAAAAAAAGGGATAAAGACTATAATAGCAGTGGGAGTTATTTCCCAGAACAACAGACATAGGCTTACTGTTACATTTGCATCAGCAAGACTTTTTATTAGCTGGGATTATGGATTCAATTCCTAAACACAGGGGAAGTTCTAACATTGTCAAACATGTTTTCCAAAACTTAAAACTTGTTCTGACATAAATATGAGACTTGAATTTTTTCAGACACATAGTTTTACTTAACCAGTTAGAAATGTAAAGCTGTTTTACTTAAATCAGTTAAATGTTGAGTATCAAGGAGAAGCAATACTCCTAACAGATAAATTCACCGACCAAGCACTTAAAAAAGGTCACACCTGGAACTAACTGTACCAAGAGGTATGAGTCAAATTTCTCATAAAACAGCCCAAAACATTTCCAGAATGATAACTGAGTTCCACATTCTACACATAACTGTTAGCTTTCCTAATACTTAACACTTACTTAAATCTTGGATATTTACTATGGGAAACACTATTTCTTCCTCAAATATACAGATTTGCTCCTAAGGAAATACTTGGACACTTTGGATGCATCCCAACAAAGATCTGGCTTTCTTCTTTCTTTTCATTTCTTTTTTTTTTGTACCAGTCTTGATGCTTGAACTCAGTGCCCTAAGTGCTGACCCTGAGCTTTTTTGCTCAAGGATAGTGTTCTACCACTTGAAACACTGCTCCACTTCTGGTTTTTAGGTAGTTAACTGTAGATACAAATCTCATGAACTTTCCTGTCCGGGCTGGCTTTGAACTGCAATCCTCAGATCTCAGCCTCCCGAGCATCTATAGCATTACAGGCTGGAGCCACGGGGGGGGGGGGGGAGTGACCCGGGAAGCTCTCTGGTGTTCTAGTGATTTATCCCGCAGGAAGGACCTTCTCTCAGTGGGCTCGATTCTCCTGGAGATCAGAGGAATCAACCGAACTTTTCTAAACTAAGGTTCCACTGCTGGGCCTTTCCACGCTGGAAACCAACACTACTACCCGGGGCAGGGCTAAAGAAAGATCTGTGGGCGGACCGCTATCCGAGGATGGACTGGAAATAACGTTCTCCATCCTGGAAGCAGGAAAGGTAAGGGACAAGTCTTGTACATCATCTCCTCGAGCCTCAGCTATGAAGTCAGCACAGCCCCGAGGATCCGCGGGGCGGCTACTACTCGG
>NW_012267227.1:3278813-3295186 GCF_000151885.1 Dipodomys ordii
GGGCGCCGCGCGAGGGGGCGGGGCGCCGGCTGCTGCCCAGCCAATCCAACGCTCGGACCGCCACACGGCGCGTCTCACTAGCCCCGCCTAGTAGGGGGCGGGAGGAAGAGGAGCAGCCAGCAGCAGCAGCCGCGTCGAGGGGCCGCTCTGTGCCTCTCAGGTAGTCTGCCCGCCTTGCAGCTTTGTGCCTAGCTTTATAGCTTTTTCTGACAGACAGATTGAAGAAAGGACCGAGTGAAGCCGGGCGCTGGTGGCTCACGCCTGTAATCCTAGCTACTCAGGAGGCTGAGAGTTGAGGATCACGGTTGGAAGCCAGCCCCCGGGGCAGGAAAAGTCCCTGAGATGCTGATCTCCAATTAACCATCAGAAACTGAAAGTCCCTGAGATGCTGATCTCCAATTAACCATCAGAAACTGAAAGTCCCTGAGATGCTGTGGCTCAAAGTGCTAGAGTGCGAGCCCTGAGCAAAAGAGCTTAGGACTGACCAGCTCGGGAGTTCACGCCCCACGACCGACAACAGAAAAGAAAAAAAAAAATGAATGACTAAAAACGCTTGCAAACCTCCACACGCCACCTATTTGCGCCAAGAACGGTGCCCTCACCGGTGGCTCAGTGGTTGAGTGCTTGCCTTGCATGCATGAGGCCCTGGGTTCGATTCCTCAGCACCACATAAGCAAAAAGAAAAAAAAAAAAAAAACGGAAGTGGTACTGTGGCTCAAGTGGTAGAGTGCTAGCCTTGAGCTGAAGAGCTGAGGGACAGCGCCCAGGCCCAGAGTTCAGGCCCCATGGCTGGACCCCCCCCCAAAAAAAAAAAAAGTTATGCCACTTTTTTTAAATTATTATTTTTTTTAAAGTTCGGCCACGTATTTGGCCAACATTCCCTCTATTCATTCACCTTATACTCAGCATTTACTGTGAGCCTGATACCTTGCTATGGTTTGTGGGTTTTTTGTTTTGTTCGGTCGTGGGTCCTGAACTCTGGGCCTGGGCGCTGTCCCTCAGCTCTTCAGCTCAAGGCTAGTGCTTTACCACTTGAGCCACAGTGCCACTTCCGGCTTTTTCTGCTTCTGTGGTGCTGAGGAATCAACCCAGGGCCTCATGCATGCATGGCAAGCACTTTTACCACTTAGCCACCTTCCTGTTAGATGTTCGCAATTTAAGTAGATGGTCATGTAAAGTAGCAATTCAACATGGTTCAGTCCTAAACTGTGTTGTGGGCACAATAAAAGCTTATTACTTCTGCTTAGGGATGGCAGGAGGCCTCAGGGAGGTGATGAGGATCACGGTTCAAAGCCGACCAGGGCAGGAAAGTCCCTGAGACTTACCTCCAATTAGCCACCAGAAAACCGGAAGTGGCGCTGTGGCTCAAATGGCAGAGCACTAGCCTTGAGCTGAAGAACTGAGGGGCAGTGCCCAGGCCCAGAGTTCAAGCCCCACGACCACCACCACCAACAACAACAAAATGAATCTCCAAATTGGCATCCAACACCCAAAGTTTGGTTTAAGAGAACCACAGGGCGGCGGTGGTTCACGCCTGTAACTCCTACTCAGGAGGCTGAGATCTGAGGATTGCGGTTCGAGGCCAGCCCGTGCAGAAAAGTCCCAGGGAGGCTCATCTCCAATTAACCCATCAAAAACCGGAAGTGGCGCCCTGACAGGTGGTAGAGCGCCTAGCCTTGAGCACAAAGAGGCTCAGGGGCAGTGCCCGGGCCCTGAGTTCAAGCCTCACAACCGACCCCCCCCCCCAATAAGATAATCCTGACTACCTCCATTGTATCACCACTGGACATATCAAGCACGGGGCAAATTCTCTCATTATTGTCTTTGAAGGCGAAAGGTAGAAATATCTCCCGTAGCGGAAAGGTGGGCTGTATGGAGTCTGCAGGAGACGAGAGCAACAAAAAAATGTCCGGCCCTCCCCTCAGCCACGCCGAACCACCTCCATTAGCCTCCCAGAACGCCCTCCGAGCAGCAACACTTCCGTTCTGGAGAGGAAGTGACGGAGGACAAGACCGTTAACATTCCCCCACACACACACCGCCCCCCCCCCGTGCCCTTCCGGGAAATGACTACAAACCCCAGAATTCTGTTCGAGGTCTCCCGAAGAATTCCATGCTACCCCCAGAATGCAATATGTAGCGCGAAAACCGAGCAAAGCATGCTGGGACATGTAGTCCCCGTGGTTCCCCTTTCCTAGGTGTTTTTCCTTTCCTGCTGTTCTTCTCGGTCGAGTCCCGCCTCTTGACTTCCCTCAGAACCCCTTTCCCCAACTCCTAAGTCATTTTTGAAGATCGGGAAGTTGATAAAGCGCGCAGCTGCTGAGAGACGGACGGTGGCTCGGTTGGGGCAGTCGCCAGGGATGGCGGAACGTGAGGATGGAGCGGGTGTCCGGGCTGCTCTCCTGGACGCTGAGCCGAGTTCTGTGGCTCTCAGGCCTCTCTGAGGCGGGAGCTGCCCGGCAGCCCCGGATCATGGAAGAAAAAGCGCTAGAGGTTTATGGTAATTAATTGTCTTCCACAGCCGCCGCTCTGGGTGGTTATTAGTCGAGGCGGCGCAGGTCCCCGAGCTGGGGGGTGGACGCTGGGGTTTTGCCGGGTGTGGTTGGGATCGTGGGAGGCGCCCCCCCCACCCCTCCACTCCAGGGAGTGTCCTAAGACATGCAGATTGTAGAACTTTTCTAGAGTTCCGTCTCTTCCTAAACCTGGGATACGTTGAGTCCGGCAGTCTTCCAGTTTTATTCCCCTGTCTGTCCCACGTCCTCTAGCATGCCCAAGGGTGGGCACAGAGGGCTCCCCGATCGCCTAGGAAACCAAGCTTGACCCTCCTTGCTTCTCCTTCGTCCTGCCTCGTTCCCGCCACTGCCGAGGGTACTGCTGGGTAGGCTGGGTCGTGGGCCGAGTAAGGACTAACCCAAGGTCACCACCTCCCCTTCTTCCCCAGAAGAGTCAATAAGGAAGTGGATAAAATGGGGCTTCCATGGGCTGGGAAGGTGGCTCAGTGGTAAGAATGCTTGCCTTGCATGCATGAGGCGCTGGGTTCGATTCCTCAGCACCACAGAAGCAGAAAAAGCCGGAAGTGGCGCTGTGGCTCAAGTGGTAGAGCGCTAACCTTGAGCTGAAGAGCTGAGGGACAGCACCCAGACCCAGAGATCAGGCCCCACGACCGACAAAATAAATAAATAAATAAATAAAATGGGCTTCCTGGAAGCAAGGTCTCAAATAGTCAAGCCAAATGTAACATAGGTATACATACCCCCCTCCCCACACACATATTCTCTCTGTATTAAATATTCTCTATTTCTTGGGACTATCTTCATTGTACAGATCAAGAAGCAAAGGTTTAGGATCCTTGAACAACTATCTGCAGATCACAGTGTCAGTGAGGAGCTTAGCAAAAACCGAACTTGTGATTCCAAATGTATGAACTTTTCACTACATTCTCTCTCTCTCTCTCTCTTTTCCTGTCTTTGTCCTTCTGTCTGTCTGTCTCTCACACATATGGTATTACTTCATATTTTGTGGACTAGCGATCAAATATAGAGCCTTGCATATACTACCCTGTGCTCTACAACTAAACTATACCCTTTGACCTGTTTTTGAAAACTAAAAAGATTGGCTGTTACAGTAAGTGATCTAACCATAAGATTACAATTTGGGTAAGGATTTCAGGCCAGTAGAGAAAGCCAAGCATGTTGAAAACCTTGGGGTTCAATCTAACGTACCTTTCCCTTGGCAGAAGCAGAACTTAGCCCCAGTCTGATGATAATTTCAAGGGTGCTGATCTCCACACATTCCTGTCCTGCCAGACCCCTGTCTTTGCTATCTAGGAACTTGCAGGACACTGGGGGTACAACTTTGGGAGAGATTATTCTAGTCCTCAAACTTAAATTGAGGAAGCCATGTGGTAGAGATTGATAGGTGGAAGTTGGGAGGATGGCTGTTCTTTTTTTTTTTTTTTTTGTCGGTTGTGGGGCTTGAGCTCTAGGCCTGAGCGCTGTCCCTCAGCTCAAGACTAGCACTCTACCACTTGAGCTACAGCGCCACTTCTGAGGATGGCTGTTCTAAGCCAGCCAGGGCAAACAAGTTCATGAGACACCCTCTAACAGAACAAGTGGAGCTTGAAGCCTGTGCCTACCATCCAGCTTCAGAAGAAAGAGGAACCTGGAGGGTTATGGGCAGAAATGGGCTCAGCAAAAATAGACTGTCTCAAAAATAACCAGGGCAAAAAGGCTGAGAATTTGACTCAAGTGGTAAACAGGAAGCCCTGAATTCAGATGCTGATTACTAAATTGAGAGAGGGGTGGGAACCTATATATGCAAATATGGTTTGCAGTAGATCATGAGCAGATCTAGAACAAGAGTTACAGACCTTCAGAGGAAGAAGAGAAGTTAGTGTTTGGCTGGCAGGCTCTGAAAAGACTTGGAAGTCTCTTGAGTTAGGCCTTTGAGAATAATTGGGACCTGGATGTTTAGAAAGTCTGCAGACATTCTAAGTTGAGGAAATTAACACACAAATAATGGAATGGCAAACAGGGTAGGGTTTGTAGTTGCAGGTGGAGATCTGGTTGAACATTGTTTTAGATAGTAACTTGGGATTAGATATGAAGCTTTTTCTTTCTTTCTTTTTTTTTTTTTTTTGGGTCCGGTTGTGGGGCCTGAACTCTGGGCCTGGGTGCTGTCCCTCAGCTCTTCAGCTCAAGGCTAGCGCTCTACCACTTGAGCCACAGTGCCACTTCCGGCTTTTTTTCTTTTTTGCTTATGTGGTGCTGAGGAATTGAACCCAGGGCCTCTTGCATGCAAGGCAAGCGCTATACCACTGAGCCACCTTCCCAGCCCTTTTTCTTTCTTTTTTAAGTACCTGGGTTTTGAACTCTTGTCTCACACTTGGTAGATAGGAATTCTACCATTTGAGCCACACTCTCAGCTGTTTTTGCCTTTTGTTATCTTTTAGATAGTATCTCATGTTTTTGCTTGGGGCCCACCCTGACTACATTCCTTCTACCTATGTGTTTTGTTTTTATAAATTGCTGGGATTATAGGTTTGCCACACACCCAGCTTATTTGTTGAGAAATGGTTTTAGTAACTTTTTGCTTGAGCTAGATTCAAGGCTATAATCCTCCCAATCTCCATCTTCACCTCTACCTTCCAAGAAACTACGATTATAGGTGTGCACTACATCTGAGGCTTAAATATAAATGAGGAATCTTAAAAAACAGTGCTTTTTTTTTTTGAAGTTTGAGGACTCACTTAAAAAAGCAACAGAGAGAGAGAGAGAGAGAGAGAGAGAGAGAGTGTGTGTGTGTGTGTGTGTGTGTGTGTGTGTGTATTCTGGTCCTGGGGCTTGAACTCAGGGCCTCGGTGACTAGTACTCTACCACTTGAGCTAAAGCTCCACTTCCAGCTTTTTGGTGGTTGATTAGAGATAAGAGTCTCATGAACTTTACTGCTTTGGCTGGCTTCAAACCATGATTCCCAGATCTCAGCCTCTGAGTAGCTAGGATTACTAGTGATAGCCACTGGCACCCGACTTTTTTTTTTTTTTGGTTGGTCATGGGGCTTGAACTCTGGGCCTGGGCACTGCCCCTCAGCTCTTCAGCTCAAGGCTAGTGCTCTACCACTTGAGCCACTACATCACTTCCAGTTTTCTGAGTGGTTAATTGGAGAGAGTCTCACAGACTTTCCTGCCTGGGCTGGCTTTGAACTGTGATCCTCAGATCTCAGACTCCTGAATAGCTAGGATTACAGGCGTGAGCCACTGGCACCCAGCTCATATTTTTTTTTTTTAAAGAAAGAAATGTAAACTTCTCAAATTACTAGAAAAGCTGAGAAGCTTAATAAGAAGTGAGATTTAGTTTCAGAGCTTAGTGGCAGACAACAAAAATAATACCACTTCTATAAGAATTTTGCAGGGACAAGGCCTAGGATAAGAGGCAGAGAACTCCTTTTCAAAAAGCCCCATTTTCCTAAATCTCTCAATCCCACAGTTCCATGAAAAAGAAGCTTTATCCTTTTTCCTGCCTATATTTTCAAATCCCATTTCTAGTCAAATAGTAAGTTCATGAGATAGCTTGCGAGAAGATAGAGTTTTGTTGGTTTTTTTTTTTTTTTTTTGGGCCCGGTCGTGGGGACTGAACTCTGGGCCTGGGCGCTGTCCCTCAGCTCTTCAGCTCAAGGCTAGCACTCTACCACTTGAGCCACAGCGCCACTTCCGTTTTTTTTTTTTTTTTCTTTTTGCTTATGTGGCGCTGAGGAATAGAACCCAGGGCCTCATGCATGCAAGGCAAGTGCTCTACCACTGAGCCACCTTCCCAGCCCCGAAGATAGAGTTTTATTGACTTGTTTTTTCATAGCTATATTTCAGTTCTATAAATAGAACAAAAAACTCAGACTTGAGAACATGAAGCCTATCCTACATAAAATTCTTCTCTTTTTTTCTGCTTCTGTGTTTCTCTTAGCATTTTCCTCTTCATGCTTTTCTATAGTTATAGAGAAGGAATTTTGTTTTGTTTTTGTCAGTCGTGGGGCTAGAACTCTAGGCCTGGGTGCTCTCCCTGAGCTCTTCAGCTCAAGGCTAGCACTCTACCACTTGAGCCACAGCGCCACTTCCGGCCTTTTCTGTTTATGTGATGCTGAGGAATCAAACCCAGGGCCTCATGCATGGGAGGCAAGCACTCTACAGCTGAGCCATGTTCCCAGCCTCGGAATTTTTTTTTTTTTGGTCATGTGGGGCTTGAACTCTGAGCCTGGCGCTGTCTCTGAGCTCTTCAGCTCAAGGTTAGTACTCTACCACTTAAGTATAGCGCTACTTTTGGTTTTCTTATGGTTTATTGGAGGTAAGAGTCTCACAGACTTTCCTGCCTGCGGTTGGCTTTGAACCAAAATTCTCAGATCTCAGCCTCCTGAGTAGCTAGGATTACAGGCATGAGCCACTGGCACCTGGCTGAAAAGGAATTTTTAAAATAAACTATTTATTTATTTTTTGGTCAGTTGTGGGGCTTGAATTCAGGGCCCAGGTACTGTATCTGAGTTCTAGCACTAACTCTACCACTTTGAGCCACAGCTCCACTTAGTTTTCTGGTGGTTAATTGGAGGTAAGAGTCTCATGGTCTTTCTTTTCTCGGATCTCAACCTCCTGAATAGCAAGGATTACAGGCATGAGCCACTGGCACCTGGCTTAGGAAATCTTGTCCTCAGCTCCCAATTTTGCTTTTTCACTCAAGGCTGGTATTCTACCATTTGAGCTACACCTCCACTTCTGGCTGAGTGCTGGTTAATTAGAAATAAGAGTCTCATGGACTTTTCTGTCTAGGCTGGCTTTGAACCACAATCCTCAGATCTCAGCCTCCCAAGTACCTAGGATTATAGTTGTGAGCCACAGGCTCCAGGCAGAATACCCATATTGTAATGTAATACTTTGTCTCTGATGACCCTTTAGATTTGATTCGAACTATCCGGGATCCAGAAAAGCCCAATACTTTAGAAGAACTGGAAGTGGTAACGGAGAGTTGTGTGGAGGTTCAGGAGATAAATGAAGAAGACTATCTGGTTATTATCAGGTTCACACCAACAGTACCTCATTGCTCTTTGGCAACTCTTATTGGTAAGGTTGTTTGTGTATATTCTTAATTATAAGTGTGATACTGATCTCAAAAAGGGAGCTTTATCATCTACCACTTTATAATTTACAGAGTGTCTTAATGTAATCATCTATTGTAGTCCTCAGGATTAGCCTGAAATACTCTTGTCATTGGGTGCTGTTCACTCATGCCTGTAATCCTAGCTACACAGGAAGCTGATCTCCGAGGATTGAGGTTTAAAGCTAGCCAAGCTAGAAGGTGGAGCTGTGGCTCAAGTGGTAGAGTGCCAGCCTTGAGCAAAAATGCTCAGGGATAGTACTCAGGCCTTGAGTTCAAACCCCAAGGCCACCACCAAAAAACAAAACAAACTAACAAAACAGAAAAACCTCTTGCATTCATTTGGTAGCTGAAGAATGTGAAGCACAAAGTTGGTTTTTTTGTTTGTTTTTTTTGTCGGTCATGGGACCTAAACTCTGGGCCTGGGTGCTGTCTCTCAGCTCTTCAGGTCAAGGCTAGTGCTCTACCATTTGAGCCACAGTGCCACTTCTGGCTTTTTCTGCTTATGTGGTGCTGAGGAATCGAACCCAGGGCCTCATGCATGCAAGGTAAGCACTCTACCACTGAGCCACCTTCCCAGCTCCAGTGAAGCACAAAGTTTAATTGAGCTGCTTAGAGTCAAGCTGAGAAATGGTGAATATGAGACCCAAATCTAAGTCTCCTGACTCCAAATGTGTGTCTCCCCTAGTTATACCACATTACTTCTTTTAGGTACATGTGGCCATGGTTACTGGGCTGGCTTTAAACCATGATCCTCAGATCTCAGCCCTTGAATAGCTAGGATTCAGGTGTGAGCCACTGGTGCCTAGCCATGAGGCTCTTTTTTTTTTTTTTTCCAGTCCTAGGGCTTGAACTTCAGGCCTGGATACTGTCCCTGAGCTTCTTTTGCTCAAGGCTAGCACTCACACCACTTCTGGCTTTTTCTGTTTATGTGGTAATGAGGAATCAAACCCAGGGCTTCATGCATGTTAAGCAAGCACTGTACCTCTAAGCCACATTCCCAGCCCGAGGCTCTTGTTATTTTTATTTTTTTGCCAGTTCTGGGGCTTGAACTCTGGCACTGGGTGCTGTCCCTGAGCTTCTTTTGCAGGCACTCCACCACTTGTGCCACAGCTCCACTGCCAGCGTTTTCTGAGTTATTTATTCAAAATAGGAGTCTTACAGACTTTCCTGGGCTGGCTTCAAACCACAATCCTCAGATCACAGCCTCCTGGGTAACTAGTATTACAGGAATGAGTCACAAATGCCCAGCTATGTGGCTCTTTTAAAATGGCGCATCTAGGAGGTGGCACTGTGGCTCAAGTGGAAGAGCACTCACCTTGAGTGAAGAGCTGAGGACAGCGCCCAGGCCCAGAGTTCAAGCCCCATGACTGACAAAAAACAATAAAATGCAACATCTTGTCCTCTTGTGGCCATTCAGTAAAGGTTAGTAAATTAATTTTTCCTTGCTTGAAGGTCAGTTGATGAAGCAGGAAAGGCCCGGCTTTTTTAGTATTTCTGTGTTCCAATCCTATCTCTGCTATTTTACTGCCTGAGTAGCCTAGGTTATACTATGACACTGATCTCATTGTTTGTAAAGTGGGGTTAATAATACCTACATCACTGAGTTATGAGGAATATGTAAAATGACGTATGATATTTCCTAGCATAGTACCAGGCCTCAAAGGAGACCTAGACTGGATTGAGCAAAGCTGTATCAACTAGTTATATTCCCTCTGGACACAGACACAGCTGTGTGCTTTCTCAGGAACCAATTAAGCAATTAGGAGAGATAAAGAGATAATTGGAGGTTGGTTTTGTTTTTCCTCCCCAGGGTTGTGCTTAAGAGTAAAACTTCAGCGGTGTTTGCCATTTAAACACAAGGTAAGAGATGTTTTATTATCTCAAACCCAGAGCCACATGCAAGCTAGCCCAGTGCTCCAGCACGGAAGTACGTCCTAACCTATTCGGTTGTCTTTTCTAACTGCACTGTTGAGATCTGTCACATTATATATAATTCAGATATTTAAATTATACCATTCAGTAATTTCTTTCTTTTTTCTTTTTCTTTTTTTTTGTCGGTCGTGAGGCCTGAACTCTGGGCCTGGGCGCTGTCCCTCAGCTCTTCAGGTCAAGGCTAGTGCTCTACCACTTGAGCCACAGTGCCACTTCCAGCTTTTTCTGCTTCTGTGGTGCTGAGGAATCGAACCCAGGGCCTTATGCATGCAAGGCAAGCACTCTACCTTCCCAGCCCCTCTTTCTTTCTTTCTTTTTTTTTTTTTGCCAAGCCTCAGGCTTGAGCTCAGGGCCTGGGCACTGTCCCTGAGTTTCTTTTGCTCAAGGCTAGCACTTCCTACTTTTTCTGTGTATGTGGTACTGAGGAATCAAACCCAGAGCTTCATGCATGCTAGGCAAGCACTGTACCATGAAGCCGCATTCCTAGCCCCCTAAAGAATGCATTTCTTTTCTTCCTTTTTCTGGGGCGGTGTGAGGGAGGGGGGGAATCTGTTCTGGGAACGCAACGCCTGGGCAATCCCTGAGCTCTTTTGTTCAAGGCTAGCTCTCTACCATTTTGAGCCCAGTGCCACTTCCATTAATTTCTAATATATACACAGAGTTGTACAGGCATGACAATAATTAGTTTTAGAACGTTTTCACACCCCACACCCCTGTACCTAGGCAGGCATGGTGGTGCATGCCTTTGATCTTAGCACTTGGGAGGCTGGGGCAGGAGGATTGAGTTTGAGACCAGCCTGGGTTACAAAAATAAGAAAGGGGAAGTGGCGCTGTGGCTCAAGCAGCAGAGCGCTCGTCTTGAGCTGAAGAGCTGAGCTTGGACAGTGCCCAAGCCCAGAGTTCAAGCCCCACGACCGACCAAAAAAAAAATATGATTCTTTGGGGCTGGGAAGGTGGCTCAGTGGTAGAGTGCTTGCCTTGCATGCATGAGGCCCTGAGTTCGATTCCTCAGCACCACATAAACAGAAAAAAACCAGAAGTGGCGCTGTGGCTAGAGTACTAGCCTACTAGCCTTGAGCTGAAGAACGGAGGGACAGTGCCTAGACCCAGAATTCAGGCCCCAGGACCAGCAAAAAATAAATAAATAAGAATAGGCCAGGCGCCAGTGACTCATGCCTATAATCCTAGCTACTCAGGAAGCTGAGATCTGAGGATCAAGGTTCAAAGCCAGCTCAGGCAAGAAAGTCCAGGAGACTCTTATCTCCAATAAACCACCAGAAAACTGGAAGTGGCGCTGTGGCTCAAGTGAAAGAGTGCTAGCCTTGAGCTGAAGAGCTGAGGGACAGCGTCCAGGCCCAGAGTTCAAGCCCCACGACCAACAACAAAAAAGGATGAAGATGAGGAGAAGGGGGAGCAGGAGGATAAAAGGGAGAAAGGGAGGGAGGAAGTGAGAAGAAAAGGAAGGAAGGGAGATCAGGAGAAAAGGAGGGAGTGGCCAGGAGCTAGTGGTTCTTACCTGGATACCTAGGAGGCTGAGATCTGAGGATCATCGTTCAAAGCCAGTTAGGGCAGGAAAGTCCGTGAGACTCTTATCTCCAATAAACTACCACAAAACCAGAAGTGGCACTGTGGCTCAAGTGGTAGAGCACTCACCTTGAGCTGAAGAGCTGAGGAACAGCACTCAGGCCCAGAGTTCAAGCCCCATGACCAACAACAGTAACAACAAAAAAGCCAGCCTGTGAAGGAAAATCCATGAGATTTTTTTCTCCAATTAATCGCCAGAAAACTGGAGGTAGTGCTGTGACTCAGAGTGGTAGAGTTCTAGCCTTGAGCAGAAGAGCTCAGGAGCAATTCCCAGGCCTAGAGTTTAAGACCAACAACTGACAAAAACAAAAATGAGGGAGGAAAGCAGGCAGGTAACAGTTACTCCTCACCTATTTTATCTCTAAATTTGCCAATTATGGACATTTTATTTTAATACAGTTTTACATTATGTGGTCTTTCATGTCTGGCTATGACTTAGAATAATGTCTTAAGCATTCATGTTTTAGCTAATACATGCCAGCGCTTCATTCCTTTTTGTGTGTCTGTGTGTGTGTGTGTATGTGTGTGCACATGCTTGTACTGGGCTTGAACTCTCAAGGCCTTGTACTCTTGCTTAGCTATTTATTTATTTAGTGGTCGTGGGGCTTGACCTCTGGGCCTGGGCGCTGTAATTCAGTTCTTCAGCCCAAGGTGAGCACTCTACCACTTGAGCTACAGCGCCACTTCTGGTTTTCTGGTGATTAATTGGAGATAAGAGTCTCACGGACTTTCCTTCCTTGGCTGGCTTTGAGCCATGATCCTCAGATCTCAGCCTCAGCAGCAGCTGGGATTACTGGCTTGAGCCATTGGCATCTAGCTACTCTGTGTTTGTGCGTATAGTCATGCTAGTGGGCATGAAGTGATGTTGCATTGTGGTTTTGATTTGCAATCTCTGGCAGCTAATCGTGTTGACCATCTTTTCATATGTTTTTTGGCCATTTATACATATCTTCTCTGCAGAGCTGCTCACATCCTTTGCCCAATTTTTAATTTTTTAGTTAATTTTACTGGTGCTGGGGTTTGATTCAGAGCCTCCACATGCTCACCCTGTGTCCTACCACAAAGCTACACTTGTCACTGCTAGGGTACTGGGGCTTGAACTAAGGGTCTCATGCTCTTGCTTGACTTTCTCACTCAAGACTGACACTTGAGTTATTTGAGCCATACCTCTATTTCCTGGTTCTTTATTCTAAAAACAAATTCCTTGTCAGATACATGATCAGCAAATTTTTGTTCTCATTTTGTGGGTTGTCTTTTCATTTTCTTGATGATATCTTTTAGAGTACAAAGTTGTTTTTTTAGGGGTGGGTGGGGAGGTTTGGTGGTGCTTATGGGGCTTGAACTTAGGGCCTGGGTGTTGGCCCTGAGCTCTTTTGCTCAAGTCTAGTGCTCTACTTGAGCCACAGCTCCAATTCTGGCTTTGTGGTGGTTAATTTGAGCTGAGTCTCGTGGGCTTTACACTGCAGTCATCAGATCTTAAGTTTTCTGAGTAGCTAGGATGGCAGGCAATAGCCATTGGTGCCTGGTATTTTCTAACTCCAAGTATATTTTTCATCTTCCTTCTTGGTTTGTCAGCTTCTTGAAGTCTGAGTTTCTATATGATCCAATTGAATGTTTTCTATTGTGATTTTACATAGTAGGAGCTCAATAAATGCATGTTGAATATATCAAGGTTTATACTCATGGTCCTAATATTCTCAAATATAAATGTTTCTTTCACATAATATGCTTTCTTAGCCACTGGATTTGTGATAGTGGGTTTTTGTCGAAAGCTCTTGTTTTTGGAGACTGGGTAATTTGTAGGGCCACAGCAAGGCCAGAAGGGGTAGCTTAACCAACATTATACTTGAAAATAAATTGGGCAAGTTAAAGGAGAATGAGAAAAAGAGAATATTCAAACTGTGTGTTGTGACTCATTTTTGCAAAACAAGAAACTCAGTATTGTGTGTGTGTATAAGTATGTGTAAAGTACATTAGGAGTATGTGAGTATAGAGAAAATGCGGAAGGAACTACACTAGATCATTAATGTGCTTTCCTGGGGATGGGGTAGGAAGAGGAGTACACAATGATTTGGAAAGAAGCTAAGTGCAGGGAAAAGTAAAGCAACACTTATAATGTCTCATTCTTATAATATTATATGTACATGTCATCATAAAAAATTCCATGGGCTGGGTGGCAATGACTCATGCCTGTAATCCTAGCTATTCAGGAGGCTGAGATCTGAGGATTGTGGTTCAAAGCCAGCCCAGGCAGGAAAGTCCGTGAGACTCTTTTTTTTTTTTGCCAGTCATGGTGCCTGAACTCTGGGCCTGGGCGCTGTCCCTCAGCTCTTCAGCTCAAGGCTAGCGCTCTACCACTTGAGCCACAGCGCCACTTCCGGCTTTTTTCTTTTTGCTTATGTGGTGCTGAGGAATCGAACCCAGGGCCTCATGAATGCAAGGCAAGCACTCTACCACTGAGCCACCTTCCCAG
The DNA here is from genome assembly GCF_000151885.1 of Dipodomys ordii. Classification (NCBI taxonomy): domain Eukaryota; kingdom Metazoa; phylum Chordata; class Mammalia; order Rodentia; family Heteromyidae; genus Dipodomys; species Dipodomys ordii. The sequence goes on from NW_012267227.1 coordinate 3,292,439, forward strand.
CCCCCTTGAGACTCTTATCTACAATAAATCACTAGAAAACCAAAAGTGGCGCTGTGGCTCAAGCAGTAGAGTGCTCACCTTGAGCTGAAGAGTTAAGAGACAGTGTCCAAGCCCAGAGTTCAAGCCCCACAACTGACAAAAAAGAATTCTGTGGGAAAGTACTAGCGGCTCAAGCCTATAATCCTAACCCCTAGAAGCCTGAGATCTGAGAATTGAGGTTTGAAGCTAGCCCGGGCAGATAAATCTGTAGACTACCATCTAATTAGCCAGCAAAAAGCTAAAAGTGAAGTTGTTTTTCAAATGATAGAGCACCAGCCTGAGGCCAAAAAGCCCAGTAAGAACCCAAAGCCCTGAGTTCAAGCTTCAATACCAGCACAAGAGAGAGAAAAAAAAAAGAGTTTGATGCAAATGCCTCCTGCAGGCCTTCCCCAGTTAACCAAAATACTTTTCCCTTCAGTCCTTGTTGTCAAGAAGTACGGGAGTGATTTTTACTAAGTCTTAGCTATTAGAAATAAGATCTAGATTCTCATCTTTAGATTCTGCTACTGGAATTGAATCTAGGGCCTCATGATCTTGCCTAGGTTTTTTGTTTGTTTTTCTCAAGGCTGGTGCTCTACCACTTTCACCATGCTAAATAGCTTTTTGCTGGTTAGTTGGAGATAATAGTTCCTTGAATTGATCTGCCTAGGTTGGTTATAACAGTGATCCTCATATCTCAGCCTTCTGAGTAGCTAGAATTGTAAGCTTGAGCCTCCAGCAACCAGCCGGTCCCTAGATGGATTGATTGATTTAGGTGCTGATCCTGGGATTGAACTCAGGGGCTCAGTGCTCTCCCTGAGCTTTTGTGCTCTATTGTTTGAGCCATAGCTCTACTTATGGCTATTTGGTAGTTAATTGGAGATAGTCTCACAGACTGGCTTTGAACCCCAGTCCTCAGATCTCAACCTCCTGAGTAGCTAGGATTACTGGCATGAGCCACAGGTGCTCAGCTTCTCTAGATTCTTGAGTCCACTGGATTTTCTACTGGATCTTCTACTTCTACTTTTAGAATTCCTCATGTTTTTGTTTTGTTTTACAATACTGAGGTATGAACTATGTACCTTGTGATTTCTAAGCAGGTGCTCTATCACCTGAGCCATGTCCCAGCCCTTGCTCTAATGTTTTGTTTCTTACTGTTTTTCCTTCCCAGTTGGAAATCTACATTTCTGAAGGAACCCACTCAACAGAGGAAGACAGTAAGTGAATCAAATATTACAAACAGCTTAAGCTAGTAGGTTATTCTGTCAGCCATAGCCCTCTCTTGTGAAGATTGGGGAGCCATTAGTTATTAGCTCTTCCTTCACAGGCAGAGAAACAAGGCAACGAGGGAAGGTATTTTACTGGGACTCTGGGTGAACTAGAGTCTACCAGTACTGACTGGTTCAGGCAAGAGGCTACCTATCTGTGAAGAAGCTCTGTTCTTTCGTAGCAGGTTAGAGAGTTGTGTAGTTGAATTTGAAATTGCAGGGCTAGCAAGTAAAGTCCTAGGACATCTTGGGTAGGAGCTGTCTCTCTGAGCGAACAAGTTACAGTGGGAGTGAAGAACCTTTTATTAGTGGGGTGCAACTCAGGAAGCTGAGATCTGAGGATCACAAGTCCCTGAGATTCTGATAGCTAATTAACCCCCAAAAGTCTGAAACTGGAGCTATGGCTCAAGTGGTAGCGTGCTAGCCTTGAGCAAAAATATACTCAGCAACAGTACTTAAACCCTGACCAAAAGCCCTATAACGAGCACACACACACACAAAAAGAACCTTTTTATAAGACCTCTGGCCTGCTGAGTGAAATTAACCATTTAAAAATCACAGAGGGGGGAGTGTAGTCGTGGAGATGGGAGGGCAGGGATGGTAGGGTTTGAAAAACAAAGGAGGAAGCAACAATGCTTGATAAGAAATGTACTTATTACCTTGCTCATGTAATCGTAGCCCCTCTGTACGGTATTTTCACAATAAAAAAACTTATTAAAATAAAAATAAAAATCACAGAGGAAGTAGAGGTGTTGCTTAAGTGGCACAATACCAGCCTTGAGCAAAAAAGTCAAATGAATGCACAAAGCCCTGAGTTTAACCCCCCAGTAAACCCCCCCCCAATGCTGATGATAAAGGCTCTGAGTTCAAACCCCAGTAATAAAAAATACAAAGTAAAAATCACAGAGGTGGGCTGTGCCACCTAATCTGTCATGTTACATTACAAACAGGATTTTGTACCAAGGATGAACACAAATAATGAGAAATACATTTAAAATGCATGTTGTAGCCTGGCACCAGTGCCCACACCTGTAATCCTAATTACTCAGGAGGCTGAGATCTGAGGATGTGGTTCAAAGCCAGTCTGGGCAGGAAAGTCTGTAAGACTCTGATCTCCAGTTAACCACCAGAAAACTGGAAGTGGTACTGTGACTCAAAGTGGCAGAGTGCTAGCCTTGAGTAAAAAACCAAGCAACAGCATAAGGCTCTGAGTTCAAGTCCTAGTATCAATACAAACACAAAAAAAATGATGTAATAGATTAATAGGAAGAAATATGAACAGAAAATTCACACAAGAACAACTAAAAAAAAAGAACTAATAAACATGGAAATGTTCTATGAGTATTTATCAAGAAAATGCAACCTACAGGGCTCGGAAGGTGGCTCAGTGGTAGAATGCTTGCCTTGCATGCCTGAAGCCCTGGGTTGGATTCCTCAGCACCACATAAGCAAAAAGAAAAAA
>NW_012267227.1:3295466-3318165 GCF_000151885.1 Dipodomys ordii
CTTTTTCTGTTTATGTGGTACTGAGGAATCGAACCCAGGGCTTCATACATGCTGGACAAGCACTCTAAAACTAAGCCACATTCCCAGCCCCTGCTCTTGTTTTTAGTATAATATATGCTGTTGTTGGCAAACTGATAGGTCACATTTTTGTTGATGATATAAATTTGTAAGTAATTCTGAGAATAATTCAGTTGTGTAAATCAAACCATACCATACTTAATATCCTTTGATCTCACAATTACACTTTAAATAATATGCCAAGCACTGGTGGCTCACTCCTGTAATCCTAGCTACTCAGGAGGCTGAGATCTGAGGATCTTTGGTTCAGAGGCAGTCTGGGCAGAAAACATGGTGAGACTCTTTATCTCCAATTAACCAGCCAAAAGCCAGAAGTGAAGATTTGATTCAAATGATAGAGCCCCAGCCTTGAGCAAAAAAGCTAAGCCAAAAAAAAAAAATTAGGCTTAAGTGAAAACAAAATAAATACAAAAACAAAAAGCCAATGCTGTTTTCAAACTTTACTCAAGTGTAACTGTATAGAAATACATATTTGGACTGGGTGCTGGTGGCTCACACCTGTCATCCTAGCTACTCAGGAAGCTGAGCTCTGAGGATCATGGTTCAAAGCCAGCCTGGGCAGGAAAGTCTGTGAGACTTTTATCTCCAATAAACCACCAGAAAACCAGAAGTGGCGCTGTGACTCAGGTGGTAGAGCGCTAGCCTTGGGCTGAAGAGCTGAGGAACAGCATCAAGGCCTAAGGTTCAAGCCCTATAAGCCACCAAAACAAACAAACAACAACAAAAAAAAACCCACAAAAAAAACGTATTTGAACATCAACTGCAAAGAGAAATTAAAATGGTTGTGGAAATATTTTTCTCTTCAAGTCTGCCTTCAGGCTTTGGGGATTGCACTGTTAGTAATTAGGTCCCAACAGCTTTTAAGTTCTCAAGCTCTCTCTCCCTGCCTCTACCCCCCTTCTCCCTCTTTGCCTTTCTCCTACTCTCTTCCTCCCTGTCCCCTCTCCTTTTCCTCACCCATCTCCCCTCCTTCCCCTTGGCCCCCTCTCTCTCTCCTCCTCTGTCTCTTCCTCTCCCCCCACTTTTTTTGGTTCCAGTCCTGGAGCTTGAACTCCTGAGCTTTTTTTTGTTCAAAGCTGGCTGTCTACCACTTGAGCCATAGCGCCACTTCTAGCCTTTTTGGTGGCTAATTGGAGACAAGACTCACAGACTTTCCTGCCCAGGATAGCTTTAAACCTTGATCCTCAGATCGCAGCCTCCTGAGTAGATTGCAGTCATGAGATACTGGTGCTCAGCTAAGCTCTTTAGCAATACATTGTTTGGTGCTGCCTAGTGACATAATTCTGCTAACTTTTGTCTTTGTGTTTCATAGTCAACAAGCAGATAAACGACAAAGAGCGGGTGGCAGCTGCAATGGAGAACCCCAACTTACGGGAAATCGTGGAACAATGTGTCCTTGAGCCTGACTGATAGCTGCTTTAAGAGCCACTGAACTGTACTTGTTATATTTGTTTTACCTTTGCAAAATGTAAAAGACTCATGTTTAATACACAGGTGATTTGTACCTCAAAGTATTTTATAAAAGATTATTTCCAAACAAGTTTTAATTACAAGGTAGGACCTAATTTGTTCAGTAAATAACATCCTCAGGATTTGTAACACTGAAATGATCAGACAAACCTATTTTCTAGTTACTGTGTATAAGATGTGTTACTATTTTTCTGACACCCATTCTGATACAGCTACTTTTTGTGTCAAATATTACCATGTCTAAATGTATTCAGTTGAAATCATTATTCTAAAATAAATGATTCTTATAATGATTTGTCTTGAATGTTTTTTATCGAATTTTAAATCCTAGTGTGAATGTGAATTCCTAAAAGATTCTTGCAGAGCTTTATTTTGCTATTAGATAGAATCAGATCTAAAAATCAAAAGATACTGTTAAAATCTGATCCTGAGCTGGGGACTGGGGGTTCATGCCTGTATTCCTAGCTCTCAGGAGGCCGAGATGGAGGATCTAGTTTTGTGGGTAGTCAGACCGTAAGGCCAAATTGCCACCTTACTCTAATTCTGGACTAGGAGCTGTGTGACTCCAGATAAATTGCCTAACATCTGTCTTCATTCATTATCTGTCAATGGGAATACATGTGCTTATTTGTAGGGATATTGTGCAGAATGAAAGATTGTTGAGCACAAGTCTGGGACTTAGTTAATGCTTTTTTATTTGCAAGTGAGGGGCAGGGAGGGGAGGAATGAGCACTCTACCACTAAAGCCGTGGTTCTAGTCCTTTGTGCTTGAGCTAGTTTTAATTTTTTAACTTTTTTTTTTTTCCCCACTCCTGGGCCCAGTCAGGGCCTGGGCACTGGCCTTGAGCTTCTTTGGCTCAAGACTAGCACTCTACCACTTGAGCCACAGTGCCACTTCTATCTTTTTCTGTTTATGTGGCACTGCGGAATGGAACCCAAAGTTTCATGCATGCTAGGCAAGCACTCTACTCCTAAGCCACATTCCCAGCCCCTCATGAGCTATTTTTTATTTTATTTGTTTACTTATTTTGTCAGTCATGGGGCTTGAACTCTGGGTCTGGGTGCTGTCTCTCAGCTCTTCAGCTCAAGGCTAGCGCTCTACCACTTGAGCCACAGCGCCACTTCAGCTTTTTTTTCTGCTTATGTGATGTTGAGGAATCGAACCCAGGGCCCCGTGTATGCAAGGCAAGCACTCTACCACTGAGCCACCTTCCCAGCTCCATATTTTTTAAAAAAAAAATAGTTTGTACTCAGGATGTACTGCTATCCTATTTAAACTTATATTGGTTGAAATGAGGTCTTGCAAATTTTTGCCCAGATTGACCTTGAACCATGACACTCCCTATACTATCTGCTGAGTAGCTAGAATTTCAAACAAACTATTGCACCCAACTATCTATCTATTGATTAAAAAAAAATTTTTAAAATATTTGTCGGTCATGGAGCTTGAACTCTGGGCCTGGGCGCTGTCCCTCAGCTCTTCAGCTCAAGGCTAGCGCTCTACCACTTAGAGCCACTTCTTCTATCTGATTGGCAGGAACTCACTACGTAAACCCAGGCTGACCTCGAACTCATGATCCTCTTGCCTCCGCCTCCCAAGTGCTAGGATTACAGGTGGGAACATACACTGGCTAGCAAATGCTTTAGTAGGATTGGGAACCGAGGAGAAACTCCCTTGCCAATAAATTTCTTGTTGGAAGCAACTAGTTTTTCCTCCCTACAGGGTGCAATGATTTAAGACAAACATTAGATGGCAGCAAAGCACGGCTCTTGAGAACTGCAGCTTTGCATTCATTGTACTGGTGCAAACCTCTTACAGCAGGGTGGACCCCTCAGGCTCCTTCCCAGAAGAGTGTGAACTTAGGTCAGTTGCTTCCTCTCAGACTCCTCCTCTTTCTATAAAATGAAGGTATGATCTCTAAGGTTCCTTCTGTTTTTGTTTTTGTTTTTTGGCCAATCCTGAGCTTGGACTCAGGGCCTGGGCACTGTCCCTGAGCCTCTGGTAGCACTCTACCACTTGAGCCAGAGTGCCACTTCTGGCTTTTTCTGTGTATGTGGTACTGAGAAATCGAACCCAGGGCTGCATACATGCTAGGCATGCACTCTGCCACTAAGCCACATTCCCAGCCCATCCTTCTGGTTTTTGATTTCTTTTTTTTTGGGTGGGGGGGGGAGGGGTCCGGCTGTGGGGCCTGAACTCTGGGCCTGGGTGCTGTCCCTCAGCTCTTCAGCTCAAGGCTAGCACTCTACCACCTGAGCCACAGCACCACTTCTGGCTTTTTTTCTTTTGCTTATGTGGTACTGAGGAATCAAACCCAGGGCCTCATGCATGCAAGGCAAGCGCTCTACCACTGAACCACCTTCCCAGCCCCCTGGTTTTTGATTTCTAAAGACCAGAAGACAAAGAAAACTGGCTGGGAGTGGGGTGGTGTTTCCAAGAATATACTAGCAATATTAGTAGCCACAGCAGTGTGGATTACATGCCTGGAATCCTGCCACTTGGGAGGCTGAGGCAAGAGGATTGTGAGTTCAAGACTAGCCTGGGCTATACACTGAATATATACAGAATAAAAACATTTTTAAGTAGAATATCAGCCAGGTGCTAGTGGCATATAACTAATCCTAACTACTCAAGAGGCTGAGATCTGAGGATTAAGGTTCAAAGTCAGCCTAGGCAGGAAAGTCAGTAACTGTCTCGTATCTCCAATTATCCACCAAAAAGCCAGAAGTGGAGCTGTGGCTCCAGTGGTAGAGTGCTAGCCTTGAGCATGCACGCCTCCTCTCCCTCCTCCTCCCTCTCCTCCTCCCCCCTTCTCCTCTACGTCCTCTTCCTCCTCCAGCTTGAACTCAGATTCTGGGCACTGTTCCTGAGCTTCTTTTGCTCAAAACTAGCACTCTACCACTTGAGCCACAGAGCCACTTAGGGCTTTTTCTGAGTAGCTTATTTTCCAACCGCCTGGGACTTTCCTAGCTTTGAACTGAGATCCTTAGATCTCAGCCTCCTGAGTAGCTAACAGGTGTGAGCCAGCGGCATTGCCTCACTCTAACTTTCAAGCTTAACTCAAACCTCTCTTTTCTCTCCAGGCCCCTCCCCAAGAAAGATACCTGACCCTTTTGTGACATTGGGCCTCAACTTCTCCCCATCTACTTGGCTCCCAAAGGTGATATTGAGTAAATAAGTGTGTGTTCAAGCCTAGAAATCCCCATCCTCCGAGCCGCCCTTCCTTTTTTCCATCCTTCCCTTCCCCACCCTATCCCCATTCTGGTGGCAGGGTCAAGGTTGTGCTGAGTCCAGCAAGGCTCTGGTTGTGGAAGCTACTGGGTCTCCTACTGGAGAAGCAGGAAGGTTGTAGGCCTGCTTTGCACCCTGGCCCTGTCTACTTGGGTGTGGAGAACACAGTGGGCTGGGCTGAGAAGTGAGGCCACCAGGTCACCTTTGGGAGGAGGCTTCACCTCTGCTTTCTCCCCAAGAGGAATCACCTGACCAGATTAGTTTCTAAGAAAGGTGTCAGCACTGGGTCCCTGGTCCAGAAGCCTGCATTCCGGACTATCTGACACCAAGAAACTACTCAGGAGCTGGGTGCTGGTGGCTCACACCTGTAATCCTAGCTACTCAGGAGGCTGAGATCTGAGGATCGTGGTTCAAAGCCAGCCCAGGCAGGGAAGTCAGTGAGACTCTTTTTTTTTTTTTTTTCTGTCGGTCGTGGGGCTTGAACTCTGGGCCTGGGCGCTGTCCCTCAGCTCTTCAGCTCAAGGCGAGCGCTCTACCACTTGAGCCACAGCGCCACTTCTGGTTTTCTGGTGGTTTATTGGAGATAGGAGTCTCAGGGTCTCTCCTGCCCGGGCTGGCTTTGAACTGCGATCCTCAGATCTCAGCCTCCTGAGTAGCTAGGATTACAGGCGTGAGCCACCAGCGCCCGGCCGTCAGTGAGACTCTTATCTCCAATAAACCACCAGAAAACCAGAAGTGCGCTGTTGCTCAAGTGAGCTGAAGAGCTGAGGGACAGCGCTCAGGCCCAGAGTACAAGCCCCACGACCGACAAAAAAAAAAGAAAAAAGAAAAAAAACTACTCAGGGCCAAGTCTGAGTGGAGTGGTGCAAAGGTGAACAAGATCTAACTTCTCCCCCAGGAGAGGTCATGACAGATAAATATATATATATTTGGTCAGTCATGGGGCTTGAACTCTGGGCCTGAGTGCTGTCCTTGAGCTCTTCAGCTTCCCAGGCTGGCTTTGAACCAAAAACCTCAGATCTCAGCTTCCTGAGTAGTTAGGATTACAGGTATGAGCCACCGGCGCTCAGTGGCAGACATTTAAGGAATGACAAAAATAGCTTAAGCTGGGAGCTGGTGGCTCACACCTGTAATCCTAGCTACTCAAGAGACTTTGATCTGAGGCTCTTGGTTCAAAGCTAGTCCAAGCAAGAAAGTCCATGAGATTCTTTTTTTTTTGGGGGGGGTCCTGGGCACTGGGCACTGTCCCTCAGCTGTTCAGCTCAAGGCTAGCGCTCTACCACTTGAGCCACAGCGCCACTTCCGGCTTTTTTTCTTTTTGCTTATGTGGTGCTGAGGAATCGAATCCAGGGCCTCATGTGTGCAAGGCAAGCACTCTACCACTGAGCCACCTTCCCAGCCCTCCATGAGATTCTTATCTCTAATGAACCACCAAAAAGCCTGAAGTGGATCTGTGGCTCAAGTGGTAGAGCACTATCCTTGAGAAGAAAAACAACAACAACAAAAAAACAAAATCCAAAAATGCTCTGGGACAGAGCCCAGGCCCTGAGTTCAAGTCCTAGGACTAAAATGTGCTTTTAGCATAGCCCCACTGCCACTGCCTGCTAATTACTTCTTCACCAGTAGCCTTGTTTCCTTCAGCTTCTTTCACTCAAGGCTAGCACTGCCATACCTCCACTTTGAACGTTTTGCTGGTTAATTGGAGATAAGAGTCTCATGGGCTTCTCCCAGGCTGGCTTCAAACCATGATCTTTAGATCTCAGCTTCCTAAGTAGCTAGGATTACAGGTACCCTCCTGAAGTCTATTTTTTAAATGATATGCTCTTGCTGTGTCGACTAGACTGGTTTTGAATTCCTAGGATCATGTCATCTTTCAATCTCAATCCCCTTGAATATTAGGACCAGACAATAGAAAATTGGGACAATAGAAAACAAGAGATGATCCCTTCTTTTATGATATTTCTAGTAATTAAACTCTGTGTGTGTGTGTGTGTGTGTGTATACAGGTTGTGAACTCTAGGCCTGGGCGCTGTCCCTTAGCTCTTCAGCTCAAGGCTAGTGCTCTGCCACTTGAGCCACAGTGCCACTTCTGGTTTTCTGGTGGTTAATTGGGAGATAAGGGTCTCAAAGCCCAGGCTGGCTTTGAGCCATGATCCTCAGATCTCAGCCTCCTGAGTAGCTAGGATTACAGGTGTGAGCCACTGGCACCCAGTTTAGTTTACAACTTTTTATTGGGCTAGAGATACCAGGTATTCTATGAGTTCAGAAAGGACATTGTGTGGAATTTGAAGATAAGAAAAGTAGATGCTGCTGGGTGCTAATGGCTCACTCCTATAATTCTTAGTTACTTAGGAGGCTGAGATCTGAGAGGATTGAAATTCAAGGCCAGCCCAGGTGGTACTCTTATTGCAAATTTAACCACTAAAAAGCTGGAAGTGGAGCGTTGTTCAAGTAGTGCCAGCCTTGATCAAAAAAGAAAAGAAGAGAAAAGAAAAGAAAAAAGTGCAGGGACAGCACCAAGGCCCTGAGTTCAAGCCCCAGTACCAGTACAAAAAAAAAAAAAAACAAGAGTGGACACTAATCATAACTAAATTACTGGAAAGGGAATGATAAGAAAGGATGAGAGGCTGGGAAGTTGGCTCAGTGGTAGAGTGCTTGCCTCCATGCATGAGGCCCTGGGTTCGATTCCATAGCACCACATAAGCAGAAAAAAGCCGGAAGTGGCACTGTGGCTCAAGTGGTAGAGCCTTGAGCTGAAGAGCTGAGGGACAGCACCCAGGCCCAGAGTTCAGGCCCCCATGACTAGACCTCCCCCAAAATAATTAAAAAAAAAAAGAAAGGATCAAACCAGAAGTGGTGGGGTTCAGAGGAGAGAGGCATTTAACTCTTGGAGTACATCCAGGAAGTTTCCATGGGAGGTAAGACCTTGTGCATTCTCTGAGCCTCAATTTTCTCATCTGAAAAATAACCCCTTGAGATGGGTACCTATGATTCACACTGCCAGTAACCCTAGCTATTGAAGAGGGTGAGATCTGAGGACAGCAGTTCAAAGCCAACCCTGGGCAGGAAAGTCCATGAGGTTCTAATCTCCAAAAAGCTGGAAATGGAGCTATGGCTCAAAGTGATAGAACTCTATCCTCAAGCAAAAAAAGCTCAGGGTCAGTGTCCAGGCCTTGAGTTCTAGTCCCAGGACTCCAGTTCTAGACCCAGGACTCATGCCTGTAACCTGTAAACCTAGCTACTCAGGAGGTTGAGATTTGAGGGTCATGATTCAAAGCCAGCTCCAGGCAGGAACGTTCAAAAGACTCTTATCTCCAATTAACCAGCAGAAATCTGGAAGTGGAGCTGTAGCTAAAAGTGGTAGAGTGCTATGGAGAAGCAGCCTGTAGATGCTCAGCCCAGTTTTGACTATGCTATCTCAAGATAATTCCTCCTTTCAGTCCTCTAAGCCAGTGTCAGCCCATAAGCTTTTCTTGTTGAAGACCAGGACAGTGTGAAGCAGAAATGAAGCACATGATGGGGTCATGAAAATTGTATTTTGAACAATCAAGGCTGGGATGGCTTGTCATAAATAATTGGGTTGCTGATATCAACAGGGATGAGCCAGATTGTTAACTCTCCTCTCTGAAATTTAGGGATGAATGCCCTAGCAAGTAGTCTTCCTATTTCCTTCCCCTAAGTGAAATATTCTTTTTTTGGGGGGGGGTCCGGTTGTGGGGCCTGAACTCTGGGCCTGGGCGCTGTCCCTCAGCTCTTTAGCTCAAGGCTAGTGCTCCACCACTTTGAGTCACAGCGCTACTTCCGGCTTTGCTCTTTTGCTTATGTGGTGCTGAGGAATCGAACCCAGGGCCTCATGTATGCAAGGCAAGCGCTCTACCACTGAGCCACCTTCCCAGCCCCTAAGTGAAATATTCTTGTCTTGAAGCATGTCCACTAAACTTGGCCTAAATTCTATTTCCACTTCCTTCTCCCCATTTGCTCCCCCACTACTATTCCTTTTTGTCCCTCTGGGATCTTTTGGCAGAAGGAAGAAAGGAAGCCTCAAAGCTGGTGGCTCACTGTTGTAATCCTAGTTACTCAGGAGGCTAAGATCTGAGGATTGAGGTTCAAAGCCAGCCCTGGCAGGAAACCCCAATGAGATGATTGCTTCCAATGAACCACCAAAGAGCTGAAAGTGGAGGTGTGGCCCAAGTGGCAGAGCACCAGCCTTGAGTGTAAAAAGCTAAAGGACACCATCCAGGTCCCGAGTTCAAGCCGTGGTCCTCCCCTATCCTCCACTCCCCAGAAAAAGGGAGGTTGAGCTACTTGAACCACAGCTCCATTTCTGCCTTTTAGTTGGTTCATTCGACATTAAGAATCTCATGGACTTGCTGCCCGGGCTGGCTTTGAACCACGATCCTCAGATCTCAGCCCTCTTGAGTAGCTAGGATGACAGGAGTGAACCTTGGAACCTGGGAAGAGTTGATGATGATTTGGGGGTCAGTGCTCACTACAATGGTGTCAGGACAGATGAGGCCTGGCCTTTCTGGGGTATGACAGGTGTGTGTCCACTGCAGTCCCTGCCCTGGGGAACTTTCCAGACCCATCCATGAGGTTGGGGGGGAGAGATAATCTGACCCAGGGAAGCCTGGAGCCCTGGGGGTGCCCGGCCTCTGTCAGACCCCATCCACCTCCCCCTGCTCCACCCCACCCTGTGAGCCATCCGCAGGGGGTTTCCAGCAGGGGGCGCCCCAGAACCCCAAGCCGGGCGGGCCGGACTCGCCTCCAACCCGGGCCTGGGACGGGGCCCGGCCGCTCCGCCCCCCTCGGCTCCCCGGCGGCGGCCGGGCTGGTCCGACCCGAAGAAGCGCAGGAAGCGGAGGCAGCGGCGGAGCGAGCGCCCAGCACCCCGGTGGCACCCCCCCGACCCCGGACCGCACCCCCTCCTCGGTGTCCCGCGCCGCCCGCCCGCCCGCCGTGAGTAACAAGCGCAGCTCTCTGCGGGGCTCGACGGGGTGGGACGGGGGGGGGGGCAGAGGAGTTTATGGCGAGGCTTTAGGGGGCCCCCAGCCTGCTGTAGTCTGGGGAGGCCCAGCTCTGCAGCAACCTTCGATGGGGAGAGGGTGGCTAGCCTGGGCTCGGCTGGGCAGAGAGGCCTGGTGAGCAGGGAGGAGATGGGGACCAGAGGCCTGGAGCCAGTGGGCAGGGGACAGAGACCATGTCTCACTGTCCCTGCCTCTCACAACTGTGTGTGTGTGTGTGTGTGTGTGTGTGTGTGTGTGTGTGTGCTGGTCCTGGGGTTTGAACTCAGGGCTTGGACTCCCGTCCTGGATGCTGCCCCAGCTTCTTCCTTTGCTCAAGGCTGGCACTCTACCATTTGAACCACACCTCCACTTTTGGCTTTTTTTTTTTTTTTTGCTGGTTAATTGGAGGTAAGAGACTCACAGACCTTCTTGCCCAGGCTGGCTTTGAACCCTTAAGCCTCAGATCTCAGCCTCCTAAGTAGGTAGGATTATAGGCTTCCCCCCACCAGGGGTTTGGGGTACATGTGCAGTGGCCCAGTTAAGCCTCTTAGATAGAGGACTAAGGGATGGGTGGGTAGATCTCCACTGAAGGGGTCTTCATTGGGGCAGAACTCGGGTGCACTGGGGGCAGCTGGCTTGCAAAGATCCAGCTAACCCTCACCCTAACTCTGCTAAGCGGAGATGAATAGGCAGTGATATTAGGGGTATACAGAGAAAGAGTGCATTGGGGTGGTAGCTGCCTCAGGCTGGTGGAGGGGACCCCCCCTCCCAGTGCCTGTACTCTGAAATCAGGGGAGGGCACTTAGGGGCTGCTGCTCTGCCTGCCCAGTTACAGCTGCATAGATGTAGATGTTTCTAGGGGAGTCCTGTGGACAGAGAGGGGATGGGGGGAGACATGGCATTTTAGCTGTTTTAGTTAAAGCTAGATTTTCCAACCACTCCTTTCCCCAGATTTGTGTGTGTGTGTGTGTGTGTGTGTGTTGGTATTGGGGCTTGAACTCAGGGCCTGGGCACACTGCACTACTTGAGCCACAGCTCCACTTTCAGCTTTTTGGTAGTTAATTGGAGATAAGAATCCTCCTGGCTGAATACCCATGGCTCATGCCTATAACCCTAGCTACTCAGGAGGCTGAGGATCATGGTTCAAAACCAGCCCAGGCAGGAAAGTCCGTGAGACTTTTTTTTTTTTTTTTGGTCAGTCATGAGGCTTGAACTCTGGGCCTGGGTGCCTCAGCTCTTCAGTTCAAGGCACTTGAGCCACAGCACCACTTCTGGCATTTTCTGTTTATATGGTACTGAGAAATCGAACCCCAGGCTTCATGCATGTGAGGCAAGCACTCTACCAATGAGCCACCTTCCCAGCCCTGTGAGACTCTTATCTCCAATTAACCACCAGAAAACCAGAAGTGGCTCTGTAACTCAAGTAGTAGAGTTCTAGTGTTGAGCTGAAGAGCTCAGGGACAGTGCTCAGGCCCAGAGTTAAAGCCCCACAGCCCACTGAAAAAAATAAAGAATCCTCCCTAGACTGGCTTTGAACTTCAATCCTCACTCAGATCTCAGCCTTCTGCGTAGCTTGGATTATAAGCATGAGCTACTGAGCTCAGAGCCCTGGATGCATTTTTAGCACTTAAAATGGTCCCACTGACAATCCAGCGTTTCTCAGGAGGCTTGGGCAGGGGGACAGGGGTGTGTGTTTTGGATAGACATCTACTGTCCTGCAGCCAGTTTTCTACTGGCAGGAATGAGACCTGAGGTGACACTTGATGCCTTCCTGTTTGTTAGATATGGGGGTGAACATGTGGGTCACCCAGAGGGCTGGATCTTTACCACAAAGATGGAGGTGTTTTTTTTTGTTTTGTTTTTCGCATGTTAGTTTAAGCAGCCTGTGTGTGATACTTCCTCATGGGGTGTGTGTGTGTGTGTGTGTGTGTGTGTGTGTCCGTCCTAAACCACTGCCTGCTTTCCTCTGTGGTCCTCATTTCTCTCCCATGCACTGAGCTGGGAGGAGCTCAAAGAGTTAATTTTGCAGAGTGACCTGTGACTACCTTCAGGATGGCCTTGGCACCGAGGGTGACTAAGGCCAGAACCTTCCTCTGTCTGGACCTCAGTTTCCTCCTTTTGTCCAATAAGTGGGTTAGAGCAGCGAGTGCTGGTTTCAAATGTTCGTTACCCAAAAGCCCAGCCCATAGCATGGATGGATTGGAGCTTTTCCCTACTTCCTCTTACCCTATTGGCTTCTGAAGCAGAGTCTGAAAGCCCCTACATTGTATCTGTGCGGTCTCTTTCTGTGTACTCCTGGTATTTGAGCTGTAGGCAGGAGTCCTATATTATATACCCATAATAAGAAACATTTCCAGACTGGGCACCTGTGGTTCATGTCTGTAATCCTATCTACTCGGGAGGCTGAGATCTGGGGATTGTGGTTTAAAACCAGCCCAGTCAGGAAAGTCTGTGAGACTCTTATCTCCAGTTAACTAGCAAAAGCCAGAAGTGGAGCTGTGGCTTAAGTGGTTGAGTACTTGAGAAAAAAAATTAAAGTACAGTGCCCAGGTCCTGAGTTCCAGTCCTAGGACTGGCACACACGTGTGCACATGCACGCATGCACACACACACGTGCACAGAATAGAGCCCAAGCAGGGAGGAAGATGCATGCATGATGGATCTCGGATGCCAATAGACAGATGACCTCAAGGGAAACCTGGGAGCCAGGCCAGTTCTGCCGAAGAGTCTTCTGGGAAGGGAGGGAGGAGGTAGCCTTGGTTAATGGAGCTCTGGTTTGCAGAAGGCAATGATGGAGGAGAGAGATGTGTACATGCTGAGAGTTACACCAGCTCTAGCCACTTAATATTGTACTTGCCCCTTCATCCAGCTTGGTGGAAACAGTTTTTTTGGAGGTTCACGGCACCTGGGTACAGTTGGCATTTGATTGGCAGGGAGAGAAAAAGCTGTCTATGCTGGCCCAAATGAGCTCTAGAGAATTTGGCAATTAATGACTTTTGGGAGATATTGGCATTGGCAGCTTGGTTTTGTCTTTGTGATTGGCAGACCTGTACCCTTGGGTCTTTCCCTGGGGTGCTGTCCAGAGTGGCTTGTAGTTGCCCTAGGATTAATTGAGGGGATCCGAGTCTCCTGTGGTAAAAGAATGAAAGTTCCCTGTGCTCAGAACTGTCCTGGGTTCCATTCTGGGCAGGCAGAGTTAGCTCTGATTGCTAGATGAGGAAACCAAGGCAGCGCTGAGCAGCAATGAGGTCACCCAGCTAGTTGTGGGCAAAGCTGGAAGCAACACCTGAGGCTCTGGACTCCTGGTGTCTGTTGAAATTGGTCATACCCTCTCCGCCCATGTTCCCCTTGGGGTAATGATTGAGAACAATTACTAATCTGTTGAAACTCTACACACCCCTACAGGAGCTGAGGTCATGGTAATCTCTTGCCTTTCCCTGGCCTTTTCATCTTTTCCAAAACAATTTCATGATTAGGTATTGATTTTCCCCCCTAGCCTTAGTCCCCTTTCACAGATGAGCAAGTCAAGTCACGAACAGCTTAATTTAATTGACGCAAGCAAACTTCGACTTGAACTTGGAACTTTGACTTCAAAACTTGGGTATTGCTTGTTACTGGGGTTTGAACTCGGGGCTCAAGACTGAACCAAAGCTCTACTTCTGGCTTTTTTTTTTTTTTTTTTTGGTGGTGGTTGTTTGGAGATAAGAGTCTTACGTATTTGTCTTCCTAGGCTGGCTTTGAACAGTGATCCTCAGATCTCAGACTCCTGAGTAGCTAGGATGACAGGTGTGAGCCACTGGCATCCGGCACTTGTGTTTTCCATTGCGATGACATAGCTGCTTCTTACGAGATCTGGAATTAATTGAACAGATAGTTAAAGTTCATCAAGGCTCTGTTCCTTGAGACCTCAGCAGACAGATCTGAAGACATAAAAAGGACTCAATTTCTGTCTCCTGAACAAATTAGAATGAGGATGACTCAAGAACTCAGCTATAGGGGCTGGGAAGGTAGCTCAGTGGTAGAGTGCTTGCCTTGCATGCTTGAGGCCCTGGGTTCGATTCCTCAGCACCACATAAAAAGAAAAAAGCCAGAAGTGGCGCTGTGGCTCAAGTGGTAGAGCGCTAGCCTTGAGCTGAAGAGCTGAGGGACAGCGCCCAGGCCCAGAGCTCAGGCCCCACGACCGGACCCCCCCCCCAAAAAAAAAAGAACTCAGCTACAAGTGAAGCAAAGCTTGAGCAGGGTCTTGTAAAGACCAGGGCTATGGATTACTGTTCAATTCTTTGCTCCCTGGTGGGCAATATGCTATGCCCGTCTCAAACGCTTGGGCTGGTACTAGTTGCATGGCTGCCCTTATCTCAAGTATTTTTTTTCCCCTTCCATTTTAAGGTTGTATGGTCCAGGCCTCAATGAGGAGCCCAAACATGGAGCCGTTCAAACAGCAGAGAGTAGAAGACTTTTACGAAATCGGAGAGGAGCTGGGAAGGTGAGAATGGCAAAGAATGAAGAGATGAGGGGATAGGAGATGGGGACCAGTTGGACTTCTCTTGGTCAATCGGTGTTGTAAAGCATGGGCTTGTCTTAATAAGTTTAGTGGGATGCTTTAAAAAACAAGCTCACGGTTTATTCACACTTGTGACTCTGCATACTACCATCTCTCTGGAATGAGAGATGGACCAACAGAATGGTTAGAATTACTGAAGTCTGTGTTTGTTTTTATTGCCAGCTGCATTCTTCTTCTTCTTTCTTTTTCCTCCTCCTCCTCTTCCTCCTCCTCCTCCTCCTCCTCCTTCTTCTTTCGGCTGTGAGACTTGAACTTGGGGCCTGGGTACTGTCCCTGAGCTCTTCAGCTCAAGCTAGTACTCTACCACTTTGAGCCACAGCACCACTTCCAGTGTGCTGTTGGTTCATTGGAGATAAGAATCTCACAGACTTACGACCCAGGGCTGGCTTTGAACTTTGATCCTCAGATCAGAGCCTCCTGAATAGTTAGGATTATAGGTATGAGCCACCAATGCCTGGTCTTATTTTTTATCTTACCTTTTTTTTCTTCACCAAGCCCTCTCTCGGCTCTGGACAGAGACCTGACCTGTTGGTTTTTTCTTCTCAGAGTCCCTCCCTGGGATTCTCCTTGGCTCCCAGGATTTTCTGTTTTAAACTCGGAGCCTGAATGGGAGATGAAGTCATCTTTCTGAAAATGGATTTGCATTGAGTAACAGCCATGGGAACCTAGTCGTGAAGTTTCCTAGGATCTGAGTTTCTTGGTACTTTGTCAGGTTTCTTTACCCCACAAAACAAAACTAAGCTAAATTCTGAGATCTAGTATTGTGTGTGTGTGTGTGTGTGTGTGTGTGTGTGTGTGTGTGTGTGTGTGTGTGTGTATGTGTGTGTTGGTACTGGGTTTGAACTCAAGGCCTGGGCACTGTCCCTTAGCTATTTTGCTCAAGGCTAGTACTCTATCTCTTGAGCTACACCACAGTTTCCAGCTTTTTAGTGATTCATAGGAGATAAAATTCTCCCTGGCCAGGTGCCAGTGGCTCATGCTTGTAATCTTAGCTATTCAGGAGGCTGAGATCAAGGATCGTGGTCCTGGGCAGGAAAGTCTGTGAGACTCTTATCTCCAGTTAATGACCAGAAAACTGGAAGTGGTGCTGTGGCTCAAAGTGGTAGAGCACTAGGCTTGAGCACAAAGAGGCTCAGGGACAGCGTCCAAGCCCTGAATTTAAGCCCCATGACTGACCAAAAAAAAAAAAAAAAAAGAGTCTCCCTGACTTTTCTGCCTGGGCTGACTTCAAATTGTGATAATCAGATCTCAGCCTCCTGAGTAGCTAAGGATTACAGATGTGCACCACTGGCACCTCGCTTGGAAGAAGTTACTTTTTTTTTGTAGGAAATAAATTAGGATGTTTCCAAACAACTCATATACATGGCATTTTTTAAGTGGTTACACGTTCATCTCAATGACTGATTCACAATGTAGGAAATCGGAATTACCTTTACTTTTCTTTCCAGACGAGAAAAAGGGTTCTGAGTTTCTGCAAGTTGCTCTGTGTTGCTTAGACAGCAAGTGACAAAGGCAAGGTTCTGGCCAGTCCAGTTGCACGCGCACACTAGTCCATTTGCCCCCAGTCCTGCTCTTGCAAGACTTGTCTACTGAAATGTGCTCAAAAGCACACTCAGCCTCACCTGTCCAAGCACCCAGAAGTGTGAAATCAGGCAGTTTTGGAGGTGTCCTTTGTATCTAGTATGCTAACAGAGGGGGCGTTCTCCTTTTCTAGAACTCTTGGGTTGGAAGTTAATTCTTTGTTTTTTCTTTATTTGAAGAGAGAATAGAACATGGTAGGGGTGTCAGATTCAGGGGTGTTGTCATCATCTTCTTCTTACTCCTCCTTCTCTGCCTCCCCCTCCTCCTCCTCTTCCACTCCCCTTCCTCTTCCTCTTTTTTTCTCCTTCCTTTCTTTTCCTTTCCACCTCCTCCTCCTTCTCCTTCCTCTTCTCCCTCTTCTTTCTTAGGCTTGAACTCAGGGCACTGTCCTTGAGCTTTTTTTTTTTTTTGCTCAAGGCTAGTGCTTTATCACTTGTGTCACTGCTCTACTTCTGGCTTTTTGGTGGTTCATTGGAGACAAGAGTCTCATAGACTTTTGTGCTCAGGCTGGCCTTGAGCTGTGATCCTCAGATCTCAGCTTCCTGAGTAGCTAGGATTACCGGTATATGACGACCAGTAAATGGTTGGTATTCTTAACCTGCTGGTTAGCTGGATAGGGTTGCTAGTGACTGCAGGTCTCAGAGAGGATACTCCAGTCTTTTTTTGTTGTTGGTGGTGGTCATGGGGCTTGAACTCTGGGCCTGGGCGCTGTCCCTCAGTTCTTCAGCTCAAGGAGTGCACTCTACCACTTGAGCCACAGTGCCACTTCTGGTTTTCTAGTGGTTTATTGGAGATAAGAGTCTCACGGACTTTCCTGCTGACTTTGAACCATAATCCTCAGATCTCAGCCTCCTGAGTAGCTAGGATTACAGGTGTGAGCCACTGGCACTGGGCTCCCTTTGTCTTCTATTGAGACTGGTTGTCACTGATGACTTGGGACTGTGCGGAGCTGAGAGCCAAAGGCTAAGGGTGCTGCACCTCCATCAGCCTTTGAATGGTAACCCAGCTTCTCCACCAGAAACTCTGCTCTCCCCCCAAGTGGCATCCCCCCCCCGGAAGTGGCATCCTCTGTAGCAGATTTTGGCAGGCCCTGTCAGTGGTACCTTGGTGGCTCCGCCTTGCCACGTCCTGGGTGTAGGATCTGTGCTTGGTGCCATGTGCACCAAGACAAGCAAGACACAGACGTCTCTGTCTGAGCTCTAGCCGGGCAGCAGAGACAGCTGCATGCATGATACAGGGGCAGAGCTGGGCTGGGCTTGGGTTTGGAGCTGGGACTGGCAAACTGAGAGGTTGGCTGAAGCAGAAGCTCTGGAGAAGGAAACAGAGGCAGTTTCATGGGAGATCCCATGCCTCCCTCCCCTGTACTCTGTAAATTAAGGACATGAACTAAGGGGCTATCATCTAGGCCATGAGTTCAAGCCCCAGTACAGGGGCATGCCAGACACACACACACACACACACACTCACACACATACACACACACACACTCACACACATACACACACACACACACACACACACACACTGTCTGAGGCCTGGGGGCTTTGGATATGCTAGTTATATCATATTTGGCTATGCTAAGATTTGTTAGGTGAGCTGAAATACCATTGGAGGTCCTCTCTTCTAGATCCATCTTTTGAGAGTTGGGGAGACTGAGATTCAAACTGTGGAAAAGTCTTGTCAGGGACATAGAAACAGGCTGGAATTAGAGCTGTTTTCAGGCAACTACTCAACAATTAATTGCCTTCCTTCTTTCCATGCACCTATGCTACCCCCAGCCACTCAATTTCTGGAAGTGACAATCCTGTGTTTTCTTTTCCTTGTCTTCATTCAGCGTACTAAGGACCTACTGTGTGCCAGGTACAGCCTACGGCAATGGTAAACAGATACTTCTCTTCACTTGAAGTCTGTGATCTAGTGGTGGAGAAAATCACTAAACAAATGAGCAGAGCGGATGAATGATCCTCAGGTGTGTGAAAGGCAGGGGGAAGAATTTAGGGTGAAGGACAGGATGCTCCAAGAGAGGATCATGGGAGATGTAATTTATGAACTTGACTGGTGAAGTGGACTCTTCTGGCCCCTCCCTGGTTCTTAGTGGTGAGCCCCTATTTGCTATGCTCATTTTTGGGTCCTACCTTCTTGGGATGCTGGAGGTTGTGTGTTTTTGTGGGGACTACTTGGGGAGTGATGGGGGACAAGTTTGAGCATCTCGCAAGAGGGTAGATCAGGGGAATATTGGAGCAGGGCTCATAGAGAGAAACCCAGTTCAGTGGCTTATTTTACCTATTGACTCAGGCCTGTGGCTTGTCTGCAGTTACAGCAAGAGCTGGTGATCTGACTTCTAATTTGGGACTCAACCACCACCCTATAAAGATCTACAAAACACAGATTCATTTTTCCATTCACTTGAGTGTCCCTAGGGAACGGAACAGAATAAAGACTAGCCTCTTCTGTTTGACTCTGGAGATAGCATAGCAGGGTCCAAGTTAGCAGGGGTAGTATTTGTGAAGGAGTGACAATTCCCAGGAGCACAGTGCTATCACCAGGTCCAAGTGACAGTCAGTGAGCTTCAGATAGTTGAGTATACACCTGAGTATGTGAAGCAATTTAATATAACTAGCATATAACGATCAGTGATTTCTTTTTTTGTTTTTTTTTGGTTGGTCGTGGGGCCAGAACTCTGGGCCTGGGCACTATCAGTCAGCTCTTCAGCTCAAGGCTAGCACTCTATCACTTGAGCTACAGTGCCACTTCCAGCTTTTTTTTCCTGCTTATGTGGTGCTGAGGAATCGAACCCAGGGCCTCATGCATGCAAGGAAAGCACTCTACCACTGAGCCACCTTCCCAGCCCTATGATCAGTGATTTCTTGTTTCCTATTCATCAATTATTTTCCTCTATTTTGATTTCCCTTACTTATATTAACATACAGTCATAAAATATATAGTATTAAAATCTACTATCTAGTATATAACTATACTATATACTATAACATATATACTACAAATATACTAAATAGTATATAAATATACTATATAGTATTAAAATATACATGAAATGTAAAGTATATTAATATAAGGTCATAAAATGTAACTGTGAAACAAACATTTGAATCACTGTCCCCCCCATTTTGTTGATGAGAAAAGTAAGGATCAGAGAGAGGAGGTAATTTGTCCAAGGATGCAGAGCAAGTAGAACTCAAACATAAAACATCTCAACTGTACTGAACTGGTTTATAAAAACAGACAAAAACTTACTTAACATTGAGTATTGTGGAGAATGCCTATAGGCTTAGCTACTCTGAGAGGTCATCAAAGCAAGAAAATCTCTTGAACCCAAGAGTTTGGGATTAGCCTGGGCAAACACAAAGAGACCTCAACTGCTAAGGAATGAAGATAATTTAAGCCAATAAAAGACTAGCACAAGCTAGGCACTGGTGGCTCACGCCTGTAATCCTAGCAACTCAGGAGGCTGAGATGTGAGGATCTAGGTTCAAAGCCAGCAAAGGCAGGAAAGTCCATGAGACTCTTATCTCCAATGAACCACCAGAATTGGGAGTGGCGCTGTGGCTTAAATGGTAGAGCTCTTGCCTTGAGTTGAAGAGCTGAGGGACAGTGCCCAGGCCCAGAGTTCAAGCCCCACGACTTACAAAAGAAAAAAGAAAAAAAAAGCACAGAAGTGGAGTTGTTTCTCATGTGGTAGAGTACTAGCCTTGAGGAAAAAAACACCAAGCACTTCGTCTCTGAGTACCAGCGTGTGTGTGTGTGTGCGCACACACGCACACACACGCACACACACACACACACGATCAGCAGCATTAGCTCAACAGCTATTGTTTTGTTATTATTATTATTATTATTAAGTAGTTGTACAAAGGGGTTACAATTTCATAAGTCAGGTAATAGGTACAATGATTCTTGGTTAATGTCACCCCGTACATAGTTTTCACCCATTTTCTCCCCTCCCCCCGCCCACCCCCGTCCTGTCCCTACCCTCAAGTTACATAGTTCATTTTTTATGTAATATACAGGGAACATAACGACTGCATTTGCTTTTCCTTCCTCCCTCCTTTTAAATGCTCTCCGCCTTGCCCACCCTCCAAAACCATGTCTCCACTTCCTGGTATTCATTTTGCTGAGCAGTACATTCGTTGTTCAGAGGAATTACGTCTCTCGATTCTTCCTCTAAGGATACCCTCCCTTAGTCAGTTTGGTTATGTGTAAAGGTAACGAGCCCTGAATGTTATTGTGCCTATTTTCAAGAGTATTTTCATTTTTGTTGGTCATGGGTGTGGGGCTTGAACTCAGGGCCTGGGTGCTGTCCCCTAGCTTTTTTTTTTTTTTTTTTGCTCAGGAGTAGCATTCTACCACTTGAGCCTCAGCTCCACTTCCAGCTTTTTGTTAATTGGAGACAAAGAGTCTCATAGATTAGTCTGCCTAGGCTAGCTTTGAACCCCAAGAAAAAAAGTTGTGTTATAGCCAAGAAACCAGGCAGGAAATTCCATTCTGTGCGACCCAGCATATCTCAGAGAAAGTTTGAAAAAATAAAAGCCAGAAACTTCTCAGGATGGGGCTTTATCCTTCACCTTGTTCTGGGCTTTTTGAGGTTCTCAGTCTCATGTGTGCTGGCATTTCCTGCTGCTGGAAATGTGTTAGCAATCTCCTGTCCTCTGACAGTCTGAACTGTGTCCTACCCATCCTTCCGGAACAACACAAGCCTGATCTCATTCCCATTTGACAGATGAGGAAACAAGGCCCAGAGAAGCCAAATAACACAAAATATACCAAAATCCATCTTTTAGATTCTCCAGCTATCACCAATCCTAGTAGAAGCTGGGACTCAGGGTGATGAGGATTGATATGGTTCAAATTCTGGTGTCTAGGCTACAGAGTTTTATCTGTCAGGGAGAGGAAAGGCCAATCAGATATAGCTGCTCTCCGCACACACCCAGAGCAAGGCCACACCAGGCCACACAATTCTATTGGTGAGATTCCATTCTGCAGTCAGGTTCTTTTTCTTTCTTAAATTTTATTTTTGCTAGTACTGGGACTCAAACTCAGGAACTATGCACTGTCCCTGAGCTTTTTTGTTCAAGATTGGCATTCTACCATTTGAGCCACAGTTCCACTTCTGGCTCTTTGGTGGTTAATTGGAGATAAGAGTCTAATGACTTTTCTGACCAGGCTGGCTTTGAACAATGATCCTCAGATCTCAGCTCCCTGAGTAGTTAGGATGGCAGTTGTGAGCCACTGTGGGCCGTTTGGTCATGTAAGTGTGGCCCAGTTTACGGTGGGGAGTGGCCAGAAAAAGGGGAGGTGGGTGAGGGGAGCCAGCAGCAGCCCCTCAACTTTGAGGAGCAAGGTAAAGGTACTTCCATCCATTTTGGTCCTATTAACACCACAGCAGGCCTAGCAGACCTAGAAGAAAACAAAGGATGGTCTTCCTGAATGATGGAGGGCATTGTGAGCCAGACTAATGCAAAAGGGCACCTGATGTTAGGTGCCAGTGGCTCATGTCTGTAATCCTAGCTACTCAGGAAACAGATCTGAGGATTCCAGTTCAAAGCCAGTCCATGGGACTCTTGTCTCCAAGTAAGCACCCAAAAAAAGCTAGAAGTGAAGCTGTGGCTTGGGTGGTGGTAGAGTGCTAGCCTTGAGTGACAAATGCTAAAGGACAGTGCCCAGGCTCTGAGGTCAACCCTCAGCATTGAACATGTGTGTGCATGTGCGCATGTGTGCGCATATGCGTGCATGTACCCACACACACACACTAAAGCAAAGGAAATAGACACACGGTCTGGATCTCATGCTTGTGGAGAGATCCCCAGAACGTACCAGCTCAAAGGAGGAAGCCTTCACTCCGAACAGTTCCTCTGTCTAGTCTGATCTAGTTGCTGTGTAGTAGGTGCCAAGACTGAGGAGCAGAGCCCCAGGGAGGGCACAGAGGAGGGTGAAGGGTTAGAGTTGTCAGGGGGACAGACTGCTGAGGGACCCGGATGACAGAAGCTGAGGATGAGGCAGGGAGGGAGGTACCTTTGTCACCCATTGTTAGGAGAACAAAGCACAAAGCCACTCAGACAGAGTGGCTATATTATACAGGCTTCAGTCAGAAGGGAGCTCAGCACACATGTAAATCACTGGCCCTGAGGGATGGGGCTCACAGCCTAGTTTACATTATACTTTTTTTTTTTTCTGTTGGAGATGGAGTTGCTTGGAGTTGTTTTTTTTTTCACTGTTTTTTTGTGGTGCTGGGGATTGAACCCTGGACCTTGTGCATGCTAGGCAAGAGCTCTGATATGGGGTTATATCCCCAGCCCATGCTGGTTTTATTTTTTTACTTTTCTCATATATCCATTTGATATGGATATATCCATGTCCATAACACATACTTAGAAATTTGTTTTGAAATCATCGCAAATGTAATAGAAAAGTACTTTGACCAGATATCCCAATTGCTAACGTTTTTCATCTTGTGTGTTTCTCTCCTCTGTTCATTTCCTTTTCTTTTTGCATTCCTTCCTTTTTTTCTGAATCAGGCTATGTACATATCTATCTATCTATCTATCTATCTATCTATCTATCTATCTATCTATCTATCTATCTATCTATCTATCTATTCATCCATTATCTACTTACTTCCCAGTGATCCATCATTTATTGTTTCTACCCATTGGGAATAAGTTGCAGGTATAATGTGTTTTGCATCCCATAATACTTCATTACATATCTCCTGAAGACACAGACATTTGTGTTCATCACAAGTCAAGATATTTTTTT
>NW_012267227.1:3323580-3341585 GCF_000151885.1 Dipodomys ordii
CTTTTTGCTTATGTGGTGCTGAGGAATCGAACCCAGGGCCTCAGGCATGCAAGGCAAGCGCTCTACCACTGAGCCACCTTCCCAGCCCCTGAGCTGTCTCTTTTGCTGGTTGTACACTGAGGTACTACAGCCCATGAAAAGAAAAGTCTAGCTGAGCATTGATGCCTCATGCCTGTAATCCATACTTCTCAAGAGGCTGAAATCTGAGGATTGAGGTTCAAAGCCAACTCAGTCAGGAAAATCTGTGAAGCTCCAATTAACTGCTAAAAAGCTGGAAGTAGAGCTGTAGCTCAGATGGTAGCGTTCCAGCCTGGAGCAAAAGGGCTAAGGGACGATGCCTAAGCCTTGAGTTCAAGCGTGGCACACACACACAAAATAATAATAGGGAAAGAAAAGTCCATGTAAGAGACGTTAGATCTGTGTGAACCTTATCTCAGCATGTTTACTTAAGGATCTGTAATCATAAAAGCAGAATGTGATGAAAATTGCTATCATATGAGATTTCAGAAGTTTTTTTCCCTGTGTAAACAGACGCAGCATTGCATTGAGTACTTCCAGGTCAGCAGCTCTGCCCTCCACAAGCAGTGAAGCCTGTAGCTGGGCCCAGGGATAAACAGGGGTGGGACCAGCACAGGAAGCAGTTGCCTGGTAGCAG
The DNA here is from genome assembly GCF_000151885.1 of Dipodomys ordii. NCBI lineage: Eukaryota > Metazoa > Chordata > Mammalia > Rodentia > Heteromyidae > Dipodomys > Dipodomys ordii. The sequence goes on from NW_012267227.1 coordinate 3,324,236, forward strand.
GATGTGGGAGGAGTCAGTGTGAAGGAAGGATTAGGCCTCAAAATTTGGAGCATGGGGCAAGGATTGGGGGATGAGTGTAGCCTTAAAATAATAATTACCACTGATTAAGCACCAGCTGTATGCCTGGAGCCTTCTATGTGTTATTTATTACTGACCTCTTAAAGCTCTGAGGTGGCATTTAGCTACCTTTTAGAAAAGAGAGTAGGCCATCACTTCTCCAAATTCCATAGCCAAACAGCAGCAGGCCCAGGACCCCCAAACCTGTCTTGAAAGCATTCGCTTCGTCCAGGCCTCTCAGGCAGTGCAGGGTTTTGCCCTAAGGAACAGACACTTCTACAGGGAGCCTGAGCCACTTGCCAAACCAGAGTCTTCAGCTCTAGACCAGAGTGGGAGTTGTTCAGAGGAAGAGGTTGCCCCAAGGGGAATTCATGGCTGCTGGTAGGAGCCAAGCCCCAGGACTGGATTTGTCTATTCTCTGGTAGGACAGTCCCAATGAGCTAGAGGCCTGGCCTTTGGGGCCAGGAGAATCATTTCTTTGAGTTTTCTTTGAGATTCTTCCTGGTCAGTCTGGGAAGATCTTTCAAGTTGCTGACTGCTTGTGGAGAGGGATGGAGAAACTATTTGTCAGGGAACAGGGAGCTAGAGTGTGGGGTGTTAGGTTGAAACTTTGTGTGTGTGTGTGTGTGTGTGTGTGTGTGTGCGCGCGTGCGTGTGTGCCAGTTCTGGGATTTGAGCTCAGGGTCTGGATGCTGACTGTTAGCTTTTTCACTCAAAGCTAGGATTGTACCACTTGAGCCACAGTGCCACTTCTGGCTTTTTCTGAGAAGTTTATTGGAGATAACAATGGATTTTCCTGCCCGGGCTGGCTTTGAACTGCGATCCTCAGTTCTCAGCTTCCTGAGTAGCTAGGATTACAGGCATGAGCCACCAGTGCCTGGCCAGTCTTGTGTTTTGCTGGTAATTTTTGGAGATGGAGCCTCACCAGCCTTCTCTGCCAAGGCTGGCTTTGACCCTTGATCCTCCAGATCTCAGCTCTCTGAGTAGCTAGGATATAGCTAAGCCACTGGTGGCAGGCAGTCAAGCAAATTTCTGAGTTTTAGGCAGTAAGTGGCTCTCTGGGATCACTGGCCCTGGTCTTATAACCCTCAGGACTGGCCTGGAGCATTCCTCACTTCTGGAACTATATCTACATGAAAACTATAACTTAAGAATACTTTTGTCTGTCTCATCACTTTGGGAAGGCCCTGCCTTTCCGAGAATACAACCTCAGAGCTGGGTTTCATCACTTCAAGTTAGTTTCCAACTTCTTTTCTTAGGAGAAACAATATGTGTTTTGGAGAGGGACTGGATTGTGGTATGCAGTGGTTTTAAACAATTCTTTTTTTGGCCTAAGTAATTGAGTTTCTTGAAGCCCAGCGACACCCATTGTGAAAATGCTTATCTTGTGGTTATAATATTTTAGAGTTGTGGCTAGAGTATTTGTGGTTTCCTGGGGCTATGTAGGAGCTTATAACTCGATGAAGGTCTTGAAGTCACAAAGATGGAAATGGACAGCAGTGTTCGTGTTCCCCAACTCTGGCTTAAACTTGGGTGCGTGGTTTTCCCCTAGTGTCCATTATGGTAATACTCACCTGTATTTATGTGTATAGAATTTTGCAGCTGGCAGGCACATTCATATTCTTGCTTGACTCTTGAGGCAGCATTTCTAGATCGGCAGGAGTAATTGACCCTCATTTTAAACTTTATTTGTTCATTTCTTTTGGGGGTCAGTCCTGGGGCTTGAACTCAGGGCCTGGACTCTATCCCTGAGCTTTTTGCTCAAGGTTAGGGCTCTACCACTAACCTTTTCTTTTTCTTAGGGATTGAACCTAAGACATTGCAGTTGAGCTCTACTTCTGGCTTTTTAGTAGAAAAGAGTGTCATGGACTTTTCTGCCCAGGCTGGTTTTGAACTGGGATCTTCAGATCTTAGCCTTCTGAGTGGCTAGGATTATAGGTGTGAGCAACTGGTACCTAGCCGCGGCCTCCTCCTGCTCCTCCTCCTCCTGCTTCTCCTCCCCCTGCTCCTCCTCCCCCCTCCTCCTCCTCTTCCACCTCCTCCTTCTTCGTTGGTTGTGGGACTTGAACTCAGGGCCTGAGTGCCATCTCTGAGCTTCTCTGTGTTCAAGGCTCTACCACTTGAGCCACAGTACCACTTCTGGTTTTTGAGTGGTTAATTGGAGATAAGAATCTCTTGGGGACTTTTCTGCTCAGGCTGGCTTGGAACCACAGTCCTTAGAGCTCAGCCTCCCAAATAGCTAGGATTACAGGTGTGAGCCACTAGTACCGGCAAGTTTTAATTCTTATCCTCATTCTTGCTTGACTTGTTTGCTTAGTTCGTATTTCAAAAAGCCACGCTTTTTTGCTGGAGTGATGGGAATCTTGAAGACTTTTCTACCTCAGCTGTTTTTCAAACCACCACTCTCTAGATCTCTGCCTTCTTTATTTTTGGAGGGGGTCCGGTCATGGGGCCTGAACTCTGGGCCTGGGCGCTGTCCCTCAGCTCTTCAGCTCAAGGCTAGCGCTCTACCACTTGAGCCACAGCGCCACTTCCGGCTTTTTTCTTTTTGCTTATGTGGTGCTAAGGAATCGAACCCAGGGCCTCATGCATGCAAGGCAAGCGCTCTACCACTGAGCCACCTTCCCAGCCTGATCTCTGCCTTCTGAGTTGCTAGGATTACAGGCAGGAACCACTAGCATCTGGTTTAATTAACCTGGAGGCCCAGAGAGGTTAAGTAACCCTGTTATACCGCATCAGAATTTGAGCCAGGATTGTTTAGTGTAGACCAGAAATGGCAAGGAGGTTTGCACCTCATTTAAGGCATGGGCCTGCCCAGGTCCTGGAATGGAATATAGGCTCTTTGGGCACAGGTGTGTATGATCCCGTCCAGATCTCATCATGAATATTCTAACTGGCTCAGCATGCATGACACCTATGGGTGAAGTTTGGGGCTTGGTTGGTGATTTGCCTCTTCCAGTGTCTTCCATGGCTAGTCAGTACACCTGTCCGCAGAATAGGGAGACACTGTTCTTTCAGCTCTATTTTACAGAGCAGGAAAAGGATATATTCATTATTCACAAAACAAATATGTACTGGGCGCCTACTGGAGGCACCTACTGCTCAGGTAACAGCTCATCACTGGACCTGAAGGTAATAAGGAGAGGAAACACAATGTGAGCCCTGCCCTGGAGGAGGGTGTGCATTCACCCCAACAAGGAGAGCTGGGGCCACTGTTCTAGAATGCTGTTAAGATGTCAGCAATAATGATGATACTTGTCCCCGTTTATGTGTAGCTGCATTTGACATGTATGCTGTGTCTGTCATGCTCACCCTGTGAAATAGCAGTGGTAGGTAATCTTTGCTTTCCAGATGAGAAAACTGAGTCTCAGCGAGGCCACTACTCATATCCCAAGTCACATTGGGATTCAGATCTCTGTGTGTGTGTGTGTGTGTGTGTGTGTGTGTGTGTGTGCGTGTGTGTGTGTGTGTCCTAGTACTGGAGCTCTAACTTGGGACTTTTTTTTTTTGGTCGTTCGTGGGGCTTGAACTCTGGGCTTAGGCGCTGTCCCTGTGCTCTTCAGCTCAAGGCGAGCGCTCTACCACTTGAGCCACCAAGCCACTTCCAGTTTTCTTTAGTGGTTTATTGGAGATAAGAGTCTCACAGACTTTCCTGCCTGGGCTGGCTTTGAACCAAGATCCTCAGATCTCAGCCTCCTGAGTAGCTAGGATGACAGGCGTGAGCCACCGGCTCCCGGCTGGGACTTTTTTTTTACTCAGGGCTAGCACTTTACCATTTGAATCACAGCTCCATGTCCAGCTTTTTGGTGGGTCACTAGAAATAATCTCATAGACTTTTCTGTGTGGGCTGGCTTCAAACCTGTCATCAGCTCTCAGCCTCCTGAGTGCAAGGATTACAAGTGTGAACCACCAGTGTCCAGATCAAATCCTGGCCTTTTTGGACTCCAAAGTCAAAACACTCTCTGAAGTGCATTCTCTGTGATTGTGGATTCTGAGAAAATTGATGGAGAAGGTGCTGGTTCCTTTCTGGAAGCTCAAAGATAAAGCGAGTCAGGTGGGTGGGCAGGCAATCAGGCAGAACCTCCACTCTGGGCAAAGAACCTGTGGGGAGTTCAGGTGCCAGTGGCTCATGCCTATAATCCCGGCTACTGAGGGCCGTGGTTCAAAGGCATCCTGGGCAGGAAAGTCCGTAAGACTTTTATCTCCAGTTAACCACCAGAAAACCAGAAGTGGCACTGTGGTTCAAAGTGGTAGAGTGCTAGCCTTGAGCAAAAAGAGACCAGGGATAGCACCCAAGCTCTGAGTTCAAGCCTCAGGACTGGCACACGCACACACACACACACACACACACACACACACACAAAGAAACTGTGGGAAGCTGTATATGGATCCTGTCTTGGCTCTTGCCTCCAGTGGGCCTCAAGTCTTCCTGGGTCTGTGAGCCCTGCAAGGAAGAGGCTGCCTTGTCTTGTCACTTGGATGCTTTCTTCACCCCAGCCCAGTCTGCTTCCTGTACTCTCTTCCTGCCCCATTAGCTTCCTGAGGCTACCATAACAAATGACCGCAAGCTATGTGGCTTAAAATAACAGAAATCTACTTTCTCACGGTTGTAGAGGTCTGCAAGACAAAATCAAGGTGTTGGCAGGGTTGATTCCTCCTGGAGGCCCTGAGGGAGAATCAGTTACATGTTTTTCTTGATTACCAGTGCCTGCTGGTTAATCTCTGGTGTTCTTGGTTTAGGGTCATACTATTTAACTCTCTCTCTTCCCTACTTCATTTCCCTTTTGTGTTGGCGAGTTCTCCTGTCTTGCCCATTCTGATCACTCTTTGCCTCACTCTTTTAAAGATACCTGTCGGGGCTGGGAAGGTGGCTCAGTGGTAGAGTGCTTGCCTTGCATCCCTGAGGTCCTGGGTTCGATTCCTTAGCACCACATAAGCAAAAAGAAAAAAAGCCAGAAGTGGCACTGTGGCTCAAGTGGTAGAGCACGAGCCTTGAGCTGAGGAGCTGAGGGACAGCACCCAGGCCCAGAGTTCAGGCCCCATGACTGGACCCAAAAAAATTAAATAAGGATACCTGTCATTGGATTTAGAACCACTTGGATAATCTAGGAGGATCTGATCTCTGAATATTTATATCTACAAAGATTCTTTCCAAATAAAATTCCCTTTACAGGTTCTGGTGGTAGAATATGGAGCTACTGTTTTGCCCACTGTACCTATGTACCCCTAGTTCTTTAAAAAAAAATTACTTATTTACTTATTCTGTGCTGGTCTTCGGGCTTGAACTCTGGGCCTGAGCACTGTCCCTCACCTCTTCAGCTCAAAGCTAGCACTCTACCACTTGAGCCACAGCGCTACTTCCGGCTTTTTCTGCTTATGTGGTGCTGGGGAATCGAACCCAGGGCCTCATGCATGCAAGGCAAGCGCTCTACCACTGAGCCACCTTCCCAGCCCTAGAGTGCCACTCTTGAGAGGAAAAAGTTCAAAGGACAGTGCTTAGGCTCAGCACTAACCCCAAAAAGAAGGAAAAATAGAGCTCATAGAACCCTAGGATTTGTTGCTTTTAACTTCAGAGTGGTAATTCCCATGTGGAACTGGCTGACCTAAAGGTCTGCATGGCACAGGCAGGCGACAGGGTGGCCTTGGCCTGGCAGGGTCCCATGGGCCAGCTAGGCTGTTTTGTTCCCTTGCCAGATTGCAGCTGGCGCAGATCCCTGGCCTTACCCTTATTTGCTACCCTGCAGCAGTCAATTCTCTTCTGTCCACATCTCCCCGGTCTTTCCTGCCTAGGAGCCCTCCTTAGTATTCTTTCTCTTGATGGTGTGGCCCGTGAACCTGGTGATTTACCTTCTCCTTAATTCTTACATTGTTTCTCCAAAGGGATCTAAGTTCCCCATGGCAGTTTGCACATGATCTCTGGTGAGTACCATTGGCGCTCCCTCGATGCTCCCTGGCTTAGGGAAGTGTCTGGTCTCAACTCTATTCCTAAATTGGCAGGTGACTTTGAACAAGTCGCCATTTTCCTGAGGTTTATTTATTTATTTATCTATCTTCCTCTGGTAAACCACATGGATTTGACTATTCGATACTATTGCAGACCCCTCTCAGGTTAAACATTGTGGGATTACCCTAATAGTTCTCGGTCTCTGGACCTTCATGTATGATAAATGGCATGACCTGGACCATCATGAGTGCTCCTCCTCTAGACAATGTAGAATCTCAGATATATATTCCCCAAGCCCAGTCCCCATATTGTTGCCTCGACTAGTAACAGTCCTAAAACAACTGCAGGGCTGGGTGCCAGTGGCTCGTATTTGTAATCCTAGCTACTCAGGAGGCTGAGATCTGAGGATCATAGTTCAAAGCCAGACGTAAGCAGGAAAATCTGTGAGATTTTTATATACAATTAACCACTGAAAATCTGGAAGTAGAACTGTGGCTCAAGTGATAGAGTACCAGTCTTGAGAGGAAAAAGCTCAGGGATAGTGCCCAGGCCCTGAGTTCAAGCTCCAGGACTGGCACTAACTAAATTAATAAATAATACATACATAAATACATGAATAAGTAAAATAACTGTGGGGCCCAATGTTTCTCTGTAAAGCAGTGTTTATCACAGCCCCATCTTCTGCAGGTCAAGCTCTCTGGATTGCAGTAAGGTCATCTTGGAGACTTAGTTGGAACTAAGTAAATGAGCACCTGACTAATATAAGTCCATCTCCGGGAGGACTCAGGCACAGAGATTTTTGGCCCTAGCACCCTAGCTAGAAGGTGTTTCTTTCTGGCAAAGTTGTCTGCCACACCTCAAAAAGGTTGAGGCCTTTCCCATTTGCTAAGTGAAACAACTAATTAGTCCTGGGGCAGAAGATTTTAATCCACTTACAATGGCGTCATGACTTATTTATTTGGGATGGGGAAACTTTATTCCTGCCAAAAGCCATTTGTGTATTTATAACATCATTACAGGCCTTACAAAAAAAAAAGGATCAATACAGGTAGACAGCCTCAGGAAAATGAGGAGCCATACTTATTTTTCCTGTCATATACCAAAAGATTTCCAGTGCTATGGTGGGCTGGTGATTGCTCACTCCTATAAGGGATGAGGCCCTTGTTTTCTGTAGCGTTTATGTGCTGTGTAGCCAGCCATATTTTTCCAGAATTGATGAGTTCTCAAATTCAGCTTGCCTTCCTACTCATCTCTGGGAAATCTCTAGCTCTGGTCACTTAATAACAGCCTTGTTCCTGAGTTTGTGGTCCTTTTAGATTAAAAAAAAAATGCATTCTTACTGGGCCTCACTTCCTTGTCTGGCAATGGAGGGGTTGAGCTAGATGTTATCTCAGGATTTTTCCAGGCTAAAGGTTCTTCCCCCGCTCCTTGCCTCAATAAATTGTATATCTGTGTGTGTGTGTGTGTGTGTGTGTGTGTATTTGTGCACTTGTACTGGGACTTGAATGTATCTGTGTGTTTGTGTGCATGTGTGCACTCGTACTGGGGCTTGAATGTATATCTGTGTGTGTGTATTTGTGTGCATGTGTGCACTCATACTGGGGCTTGAACTCAGGACTTGGATGCTGTCCCTTAGCCTTTTCTGCTCAAGGCTGATGCTCTACTATCTCAGCCGTAGCTCTACTTCTGGCTTTCGGGATTAATAAAGAGATCAAGAGTCTCCAGGACTTTCCTACCCCAGCCGGTTTGAAAGGCCACCCTCGGATCTCAGCCTCCCGAGTAGCTAGTTGTACAGGCATGAACCCCCAGTGCCCTGAATGGATAGCTATGTAAAGGTAGAGTAATTCGAGTAAATACAATTGCTAATTAGTTCTCCATCCCTACTAGCCCCATTTTGAGCTTTCTGTAGCCCCAGGTTGACTGGCAGCTGCCACCACGGGGCAGCGTCGATGCCGAGCATTTCATGGTTCACAGCACTGACGTGACAAATGTTAGCAGGCGGCAGAAAGCATTGCTTTTCTCCCAAACATATTTGAGTGTATGTGTGTAGAAAGGATTGGGAGGGGGGGGTCACTTTTTCTTCTAGGAAACTTTTAGGGAAGGGAAAACTGGCAGGCAGGGATGGAGCCACTCAGGGTCACAGAGCTGGGACTACAAAGCCACAATTACAGCAAGTCTTTTGTGTTTCTCCACTGCAGTCTGCCTCATTTATCCTGAGAACCCTTCATCTCTGGCTTGATCTGTACACCTGCCGTGGTGATCCAGTGACATAGAGATCTGGTGGTGGCTGTGGGCAACTCTGCCTGGTAGCTCTAGTTCTGTCTTTCTTCATTGTCCCCAAGATCAAGAGCTCACAAAATGAAATTGGCCACTTCCACATTGCAGGGAAATGCCAGGTGCTCTCTCAGGGCCCTAGGCTTCTTGTTAAACTCATTTCTTTCCCTCCCTCCCTCTCTCCCTCCCTCCCTCCCTTCCTTCCTTCCTTCCTTCCTTCCTTCCTTCCTTCCTTCCTTCCTGTCTTTCTTCCTTTCTTGTCTCTGCCTTCTTTCCTCTTTTCTTTTTTCCTTTCTTGCTTTCTTGGTCTCTTTTTCCTTCCTTCCTTTCTTCCTTCCTTCCTTCCCTTTTCCTATCTTCTTTATCTTTTCTTTCTCTCTTTGCTTCCTTTCTCTGTCTCTGTCTCTCTGTCTCTGTCTCTCTGTCTGTCTATCTCTCTCTCTCTCTCTCCCCCTCTCATATTGAGCTGTGCTCTTACTGTACTCAAGCTAACCTAGAACTTGAAATACTTCTGCTTCAGCTTTCTGATTGTAGGATTCCAGCATGTACTGGCACACTTGGTTTGAATCCTTTTTCTGATGAGGTCAAGACAAACGTGAACCATTTATGGGTAAGCTGGGATGCTGCTCTGTGTTCATATATGTATAAGCACATGCGTGTGCACATATACCCAGCAGTCTGCAGAGCTTGGATGGGTGCCAAAGAACCATGAGATACACATCTGCTTTTCATGGGTAGCACAAAACAGGGAATGCCAGGAGCGTGACCCAGGGTTTCTGAAATTCGGTACTATAGGAGTTCAAAACAATTCCAGTTCTGACTCTCTCAAAATGTTTTGAGAAGACAGGCAGTTGGGGCGTTTGCCAGAGTAATTATTTTGTTTTGTTTTTGAGTTAGGAAATGATGAAAAGCATTGTTTCAGAACTGAGACTTGAGCTGGGCCTGGTGGTTCATACCTGTAATCCTGCATCTGGGAGGCTGAGGCAGGAGGATTGTGAGTTGGAGGCCAACTTGAACTATATAGTGAGACCCTTTCTCAACAAAACAATCTAAAAACCACCACCACAACAAAAAGATTGAGAGACCACGTCATCACAAAGAAAGGGCCAACAAAGATTTATCATCTGTGTAACCTCTTGCTCCAGAAAGCCGTTATTGGGGGAAATTGGCAGACAGTACCAGGCAGTCAATAACTATTATTATTACTATTTTATTTGAAGTATTTGGAATAGATATAAACAGAAAGATGTGAGTTAAAAGTACACCCACAGGCAGTCTTCAGAGGTATGCTTACATCAGTGTTCTCAAAGTTTACTGGACATTGGAACCCTCCCCAGACTTTCTGATTCAGTAGGTTTAGGGTAGGGCTCATACTTTGAGAGCAGCTGGTTTATTCCATCTGACATCAGAGAGAACACATTTGAAGTTTCAGTGGCAGGTTTAAAACTTGAAGCCCCTCTTACAAACCCTCCTATTCATGTCCTGAATGGTGCTTCTGTACCACTGGATGGTACAGAGGCAGACAAGAAAATAAATCCAGATTATTTTTTTTGGTGGCATTCTTGAGGCTTGAACTCAGCCTGAGCACCTTCCCTGCACACTTCTACTCGAGGCTAGTGCTCTACCACTTTGAGCCACAGTGCCACTTCTGGTTTTCTGGTAGTTAAGTGGAGATAAGATGTCCTCTTATGTGGTAGAGTGCTAGCTTTGAGTAGAAGAGGTCAGGGACAGCATATAGGTTCTGTGTTCAAGCCACATGACAGATACACACACATATAAAAAGGTTCATAGATTTTTTTTTTTTTTGCCCTGTCTGGCTTTGAACTACAATCCTCAGATCTCAGCCTCCTGTGCAGTTGGGATGACAGGCCTGAGCCAGCAGTGCCCAGCTCAGATTGTTTTTTCCAGTCCTAACCACCCTGAAGACTTGAGCTCCAACATGTACCACTGGGCGTGGTGGTCACCAATGAAGGATGACACATATTCTTGCCAGTAAGCAGATTATCTAGCTTGGAAGTGGGCGCCAAATATGGGAAAGAAAAAGGGCACGGAAAGTTAATTAGGCATACTCAGCCTGGGAGCTGACACATTGATAGGTGAGGATCCCAGGGTGGGGAAGGCGTGGCCTGGTCAGGAAGATTCCCAGGAGACGTTGGAACTTGAACTTCAGCAGAAGGAGGACTAGGTTGGCAGAAGGACTCCTGGCATGGGCAAACAGAGCTAGCAAAAAATACTCCGGGGGTGAGGGAGGGGGAGGATGAGTGTGCCAGGCCATACCTGCTGGGAAGCCAGAGAACAATTGGGCAGGGACAATGGGGGCAGGTGACGAAAGGCTTGATGGGAAGGGGAGAGCAGCCTTGAGCAAAAATAGGATGACATCAGTGCTTTAGAACCATGGATCCAGGGTTGTGGGGGTGGGGGAAGGACGGGAGGTTGTGCCAAGGGCATTGGTGATTGAAAACTCAAGGGAGTTGCAGGTGATAAGAGAGCATCAGTCAGTTCCTTTGAGAAACTACTATGCTGCAGATCTACCGTGCTATAGACCTATGGAGCCTCTAGCACTAGAAAAACTGCCTAAGGACCCGAGATCGGTCATCATGGTTCAAGTCAAGTGAGGGGGAAAGTTGTACGTTAAAAAAAAAAAAAAAGAGAAAGAAAACTTGCCAGGCACTAGTGGCTCATGCCAGTAATCCTAGCTACTCAGGAAGCTGAGATCTGAGGATCATGGCTCAAAGCCAGAGCCAGCCGAGGGAGGACTGTATGTGAGACTCTCATCGCCAATTAACTACCAGCAAACCAGAAGTGGAGCTATGCCTCCAAGTGGTAGAGCACTAGCCCCGAGCAAAAGAGTTCAGAGACAGCGCCCAGGCCCTGAGTTCAAGCCTCATCATAGATACTGTAATCATAGATACTCAAAGAGGCTGAGATCTAAAGATCACAGTTCAAAGTCAAGCCCAGAAAGGAAAGTCCATGAGACTCTTATCTCCAATTGATCTCGGAAAGGCTGGAAGTGAGGCTATAGCTTAAGTGGTGGAGCATCAGACTTGAGCTAAAAAGCTAAAGGACAGAATCTAGGCCCTGAGTTCAAGCCCTAATTCACACACACACACACACACACACACACACACACACACACACACGGAGATTGACTGCATGATGTTGGTGGATAGATGAGGGGTGGTTGAATAAATGCTGGCTGCCTTTTTTTGTGTCTCCTTTTGACAAAGAGGAGCTTTAAGAACTCAAAGGGGGTCTTGCCCTTTTCTCCTCTATCTACTCACTGTAAAGCCTTGGGTGGACCCTCAGCCCAGTGGCTTCTCTTCCAGTTCCCCTTTGATTGGATAATTACAGTTCGCTGCCCAGCTTGTAGAAGGGGAAGGGGTGGGAGGGGGGAAGGGAGTTCCTTTGTTTCTTCTGTCATCACTGTCAAAACAACGTAGGACATTTTAAAATGAAAAGTTTGATTCAGCTATTTATCATCTTCACATAACGTTTACATCTGTATTGTATGGTTTATTTTTTTTCCTATGCAAGTCTATTTACAAATAAAAAAATGGACCACCTTTTTGAGGTATGGTAATTTAGCCTGAAATCCCAACACTCGGGAGGCTGAGGTGGGAGGATTATAAATTTGAGGCCAGTTCAGGTTGCATATTGTAACCCTGTCTCAAAACAATGCAGATAAGTTGCAAATATCTCCTTTGGTTTGAGGCTTGAACTCAGGGTCAGGATGCTGTCCCTGAGTTTTCGTGTTCAAGGCTAGCTCTCTACTTCTTGAACCACAGCTCTACTTCTGGCTTTTTTTTGTGGTTAATTGGAGATAAGAATCTCCGGAACTCTCCTGGCTTTGAACTGTGATCCTTAGATCCTAGCCTCCTGAGTAGCTAGGGTTACAGGAGTGAGCCACTGGCACCTGGCCTCGGGCTTTTATTTTATTTTATTTTTGTAGTGTTTAATTACACTACTAATTTCTGCCACAGAAATTATGTAACAGTTAAGAATTGCATCTAGAGCTGGCCTAGTGACTTGCAGGGATCTGTATGCAGAGTGGCACCTTGTCCTGAAGAAGTCACCTCTTCCTGCTTCTTGAAACTCTCCCTGAGTCTGGGAGAGTCTTGGGGGGGTCTTGGTGTTTCAGAAGACAAGGATACTTTCAGCTGCAGCTCTGGCTAGTATCAGGAGGAGGTGGACATCATAGGGGCAGAAGCCCAAATTACCATGATCGAGGGAGTGAGGGCAGATTGAGTTGCGTCTTGCAAACAGACCAAAGGGATCCTACCTCTTCAGTCATTAGGAGGGAAGTAAGAAACTGTTGGATTGAGAATCAGCACCCTGCCTTTTTGCTGTCCCCTCCCTGCAGCTTTGGGCCTCTCTGAATTCACTGGTTTCCTGGAGTCAGGCTACCTGTGGGTGGGAGGGAGGAATACTCTCTACTTCCTTCTTGGCTCCCTGCTAGATTGATGTAATTTGTATTTGACCTTCTCCTCCTCCCACTTGCCAGCCCTTCCCCTGGAGACTGAGTCTGAGCTGCCTGAAACATGAGGTTAGGCAGAGAGGAAAGACACCTGGGCAGCCTGACAAAAGATTGATCTGATCCTAGAACTGCCACTTCCTGGGGGACTGGGTGGCCTGGGCATGACATTCTTCTTCCTTCCTTGGGCCTCAATTTCTCATCTGTAAAGCAAAGGTGAGGGTAAATGTCCCTGATTTCTGCAGTAGTGCATGGTCTTCTTGAACACCGGGCTATCTTAGTTTTCCTTGTTTGGTTCTGCCATGCTGTTGACTATGTGACAGACATGTGTGGCATCTCTTGGGAGGGTCTTAATGAACGTGATGAGGTTGTGGATTCATTCTTAGCCAGGGATTGTTGTGTCTGCTGTTTGTTGCTATGACAGATGTCCCAGAGAAATAACTTTAAAATTTTTTTAAAATTTTTTTTTGGGGGGGGTCCAGTTGTGGAGCCTGAACTCTGGGCCTGGGTGCTGTCCCTGAGCTCTTCAGCTTAAGGCTAGCACCCTACCACCTGAGCCAAGCGCCACTTCTGTCTTTTTTCTTTTTTGCTTATGTGGTGCTGAGGAATCGAACTCTGGGCCTCAGGCATGCAAGGCAAGCGCTCTACCACTGAGCCACCTTCCCAGCCCCCAGAGAAATAACTTTAAAGTTGAAAATTTTATTTTGGTTCATGGTCTCAGATGGACCCATTACTTTGGGTCTGAGGCCAGACAGACCATTTTTTTTTTTTTTTTTTAACTCTGGGTTTGGGCGCTGTCCTTGCGTTCTTCAGCTCAAGGCAAGCGCTCTACCACTTGAGCCACAGCTCTAGTGGTTTATTGGAGATAAGAGTCTCATGGAGTTTCTTGCCCAGGCTGGCTTTTTAAAAATTATTATTATTAATTTTTATCATTAAAAATGTTGTACAGAGGGGTTACAGTTACATGAGTAGGGTAATGAGTACATTTCATAACAAGCATTGTTACCTCCTCTTTTATTTTCCCCCTACCATCACTTCCCTTCCCCACCTCCCCAACTCTTCCCCCCACCACCCCGACATTGTAAGGTTCGTTTTCAATATAGTGTCCTGTACATCTTGTTGTCATAATGGGTCCGCCTGCTTCCCCATTTCAACGTTCCACAATATCCCTTCCCCTCACCAAATTACAAATATATATACACACACACACAAGGTGCAGAGCACCAGCATCAAATCCAGTGAAAACAGGGGTTGTACACATGGAGGAAGAACGTACAATAGAAACAAAAGAATCACACAGTGATTTAAGTACATTAAAAACATTAGCAAGAAAAAGAGAGAAAAAAACCCCAACAAACCTCTTGTGTCCCTGTCTTGGGGTACATTTTGCTTAACATTATCTCATATAGTCGTATGCACATAGCCTTTGACCTACCCAGAAGTACAACATATCAAAGAAAGCTTGAACAAATGGGACTGCATGAAACTGCAGTGCTTCTGCAAGGCAAAGGACATAGCTAGCAAGATCAACAGAAAGCCCATGGACTTGGAGAAGATCTTCACTAGCCATATAACGGACAAGGGTCTCATATCTAAAATATACTTAGGACTCAAAAAGCTAAATCCTCCAACAACAAATCCTCAAAGAAACAACTGCCCTATTAACAAATTGGCTAAAAACTTAAAGAGAGACTTCTCTGAAGAGGAAATAATAATGGCCAGTAGACACATGAAGAAATGTTCAACCTCTCTAGCCATAAAAGAAATGCCAATCAAGACAATGCTGAGATTCCATCTCACCCCAGATAGAACAGCTATTATCAAGAAATGTAATAACAATAGATTCTGGAGGAGATGTGGTCAAAAGGGAACCCTACTGCATTGTTGGTGGGAGTGTAAACTTGTTCAACCACTTTGGAAAGCAGTATGGAGGTTCCTCAAAAGACACCACATAGAGCTCCCTTATGACCCAGCAATCCCACTTTTGAGCAGTTACCCAAAGGATCACAAACAAGGTCATACCAAAGCTACCAGCACAACCATGTTTATTGCAGCATTATTTACCATAGCTAAGATATGAAACCAACCCAGATGCCCCTCAGGAGATGAATGGATCAAGAAAATGTGGTATACACACACACACACACACACACACACACACACACACACACACTGGAATTCTATGCCTCCATCAGAAAAAATGACATTGGCTCTTTTGTCAGGAAATGGAAAGACTTGGAAAAAAATCATATTAAGTGAAGTAAGCCAGGCCCCAAAAAACATAGGTCCCATGGTTTCCCTTGTTTGCAGTGACTAGTACATGTCTAGGACAAGCAGAGTAGGTCAAAGGCTATGTATATACAACTGGGCTGGCTTTGAACTGAGATCTTCAGATCTTAGCCTCCTGAGTAGCTAAGATTATAGGCGTTAGCCACTGGCTCAGGCAGACCATCTTGGTGTTAGGAGTGAGAGGTCAAGGGGGCTTCTTTCCTCATGGCAACCAAGAATCAGGAAGAAAGAAAGAGAGGGAGGGGACCAGAACAGGATACAACTCCAAGGACACTTCTTCTCACTAAACCCCTATCTCCAAAAAGTTTCTACCATCTTCCAATAATGACATTAAATTATGAATCGCCAGTTGGTTGCTGGTAGTTCACACAAGTAATCCTAGTTACTCAGGAGGCTGAGATCTGAGGATGGAAGACCAAAGTTAGCCTGGGCAGGTAAGTTTGTGAGACTCTTACCTTCAATTAAACAGCAAAATGCTGGAAGTGGAGCTGTGGCTCAAGTGGTAGGGCACTAAACCTTGAACATAGAAGCTCAAGGACAAATCCTCAGCTCTCAGGCCCTGAGGATTAATCTATTGATTAGGTCAGATCCAATTCAATTGGATCCTCATGATCCAATTATCTCTTAATGAATGGATTTACCATTTGGGGACCAAGTTTTTAAACACATGATCTTTTTTTTTTTTTTGCCAGTCCTAGGGCTTGAACTCAGGGCCTGGGTACTCTTTTACTCAAGGCTAGCACTCTACCACTTGATCTACAGGTGCCACTTCCAGCTTTTTCTGTTTATGTGGGATTGAGGAATCAAACCCAAGGCTTCATGCATGCTAGACAAGCCCTCTACCACTAAGCCTCATTCCCAGCCCCTACACATGATCTCTTTTGGACTGCTTCGTAAGAGTTGCCAAGGGTTGACATATAATGCATAGAACAGAGCATGCTTCTGCTATAAGTTGGTCATTCTGGAGGCCCTGAAGACTTTGCAGGGGGTGTAGGGTACCAGGAGCTACCCCAGGGAGAGCCATGCCAACAGGCTGGTTTTGCTAACGTCATAAGAGTTTGCTGTGGGTTGGAGCTGTCCTGATAATCACTTCCTCTCCTTTGTGAGTAGGACTGTTTAGTTCTTAATTCCCTCCCCCCACCCCCTACCTTGGCCCTCTGTCTTCCAGTGTTCGTGCTTGGCCTTAAGCATGAGAGGCTCTGGACAGATTGGTACATGCCCATTTTTATCTTGAGAGGACACCTCCCACCTTCTGGGTTGTTTCAAGGCCTCCCTTTCCACCATCTTCTCTGGCGTCTGCACATTTTTCTTGAACTACACATAGGATTTCTGCACTGGCATCTAGGATTTAGGTTCAGGGGAGATAAGTTCCTGCTATTGTTCCTCCTCTTCCTCCTCCTCGTCCTCGTCCTCCTCCTCCTCCTTCTCCTGCTCTTCCTTTTTTTGTTGCTCATGGGTTATGAACTCTGGGCCTGGGCGCTGTCCCTCAGCTCTTCAGCTCAAGGCTAGCGCTCTACCACTTGAGCCACAGCGCCACTTCCGGTTTTCTGGTGGTTTATTAAAAATAAGAGTCTCACGGACTTTCCTGCCTAGCCTGGCTTTGAACCATGGATCTTCAGATCTCAGCTTCCCAAGTAGCTAGGATTACAGGCATGAGCCCTCAGTGCCTGGCTCTTTTTTTTTAATTAAATATTTTTAATCATTATAAAGATGATGCACAGAGGGGTTCAGTTACATAAGTCAGGTAAAGAGTACATTTTTTTTTTTTGTCGGTCTTGGGGTTTGAACTCTGGGCCTGGGCGCTGTCCCTCAGCTCTTCAGCTCAAGGCTAGAGCTCTACCACTTGAGCTACAGCGCCACTTCTGGTTTTCTGGTGGTTTATTGGAGATAAGAGTCTCACAGTCTTTCCTGCCCGGGCTGGCTTTGAACCACGATCCTCAGATCTCAGCCTCCTGAGTAGCTAAGATTATAGGCGCCTAAGATTGCCAGCACCTGGCAAGAGTACATTTCTTTTTGGATAATGTTACCCCTTCCCTTGCTATCTCCCAGTTTTCCTACTCTTGTTTCTGATAACTGTGTTTACTAATCCCTGATCAAAACATTTGACCTCATATATTCATAGAATCTGAAAAAAGTCTCGGTGGTGCTGGGTGCTGGTGGCTCACGCCTGTAATCCTAGCTACTCAGGAAGCTGAGATCTGAGGATCGCGGTTCAAAGCCAGCCCAGGCAGGAGAGACCGTGAGACTCCTATCTCCAATAAACCACCAGAAAACCGGAAGTGGCACTGTAGCTCAAGTGGTAGAGCGCTCACCTT
>NW_012267227.1:3342875-3354230 GCF_000151885.1 Dipodomys ordii
AGGCCAGCGCTCTACCACTTGAGCCACAGCACCACTTCCGGTTTTCTGGTGGTTTATTGGAGATAGGAGTCTCACGATCTCTCCTGCCCGGGCTGGCTTTGAACCGCGATCCTCAGATCTCAGCCTCCTGAGTAGCTAGGATTACAGGCGTGAGCCACCAGCGCCCGGCGAGTGCTAGTCTTGAGCAAAAAAAGCTAAGGAATAGCACCCAGGCCCTGAGTTCAAGCCCTAGTATGTCCTAGTATTGGCACATAATAAGTAAATAAGCAAACAAATAAATAAATATAAATAATAGAAAAGAAATAAATAAGAAATAAAAGAAATACAAATGATAGAAAAGAAACAAAAGAAATAAAATTTCTGTTACTAGAGCAAGTTGGGACCTCCTCACTGGTACAGACAATGCAGGGATGGAGCGAGGAGACTTAAGGTCTCAGTGGCCTACCTTTGAACTGGCCTCTGCTCTGCCATTGCCAGTTTCCTTATTCGGGAGAGGGGCGGGGACTGAGTCTCTCTTGTCCTCTGATTGGCCCTGCAGCTCCATGGGAAGTTGGCTGTTGCAGCTAGGGGGGAGCAGGCAGAACTAGCCTTCCAGCCTCTACATCATCTGATAAGGCTGGGGTCTGACTTGTAGCCTGCAGTCCCACCCGATATCCAGCCCTATCTTACTTAGGGGATTCCTGAGATGCAGAGGAAAGGGGATTCTGACCAAAGTTCTTGATGCTTGCTGGCCTCTGGATTCCATGGAAAATTCCTCCTGGAACGGAAAGAGCTGGAAGAATACTGTGTGGGTGTCTGGCAGAGCCTCCCAGGCCATGCCTTGGGCCTGCTGTGTACCTGGTCCCTGGCTAGGGGCCCTGGGGCTTGGAAGGAATTTCACACAGCAGAGTTCAGGAGAGTCAGGACTTTGGATATTGAGTTTAGCAAAAGGATGCTTTGTAAGGGGGGGGGGACAGCTTCCAACACTGGGTGATGAGGGACAATGGCGTAAGTTCCCTATGTCTCCATCCAAGGCTCCTTTGTGCAGCTAATGTTTAATGATAGACACTGAAACACAACAGGGAGCGAAGCAATCACATGGGCCTTACGGAACTTAGCATCCCAGGGCTGGGACTCTTCAGGAAGCTGCCATGGATGGCTAGGATGTCACATCTTGGTTACTCTAGGCTTGGCCTTCCCGGCAATGCCTCTGGGGTGGGCTCAGGAGTGGGTCCACCCAACGGAGACTCAAGAACCCATGTGAGAGTCCTGTTTGCCTGTGAGGTACCTTGAGGGTCAGGGCTAGCCTCTCTGGCAAGAGGCTCTGTGAAGAAGGAGACAAAGTGGTGGCAGGTGGCCCAAAAGAGACATCCTGTCCCTTGGCTGTCCTGGCTCCTGACGTGTTGAGACACAACCTGGCTTTTCCCTCTGTCCCCTAGGGCAGCTGGCCCTGCCAGCTCTCAAGATAAGACAGGAATGTGGCAGTCTAGCCAGCTTGGTCTTACTTGGAGCCAGGGACTGCTCTGTGAGCCTGTTGGTTGGAGGGCGGAGGTGATTTGCCTGGGATGTTGAGAGGCAAGAAAGGGCATCCTGCTGTCCTCAAGCTGTGATATTTGTGAGCTGATCCATCCCCCAGATCAATTTATATATCCTTTAGAGGCCATTCACCAAGCTTCCCCAGGCCTGCCTGGTTGTGTTATTGTATTTCTAAAATGTTCTCCATCCTATTTCTCTATCTATACTTCTCTGTCCTACAAGCTCGGTATATTTATTCTCATATCACAGGTGAGAAAACGGAAGCCTAGAAGGCCTAAAAATAAAATCATGGTTGTCAGTGTTCACTTTGGGCAAGGTGCTGTTCTGGATCCTGACAAATCAATGCATTGAATCTGCATCCCAGCTCACGAAGTGCTTATTACCCCACCATCAGCTAAGTAGAAGGGTGCTGGAGTTATCCTGAGTCCTTCCCAGATCTGACCCTCTGCACCCTAGGAATGCCAATGGGTGCCGGGCGCCAGTGGCTCACACCTGTAATCCTAGCTACTCAGGAGGCTGAGATCTGAGGATCGTAGTTTGAAGCCAGTCCAGACAGGAAAGTCCCTGAGACTCTTCTCTCCAATAAACCACCAGAAAACTACCAGAAGTGGCACTGTAGCTCAAGTGGTAGAACACTAGCCTTGAGCTGAAGAGCTGAGGGACAGGGCCTAGGCCTAGAATTCAAGACCCACAACCGATAAAAAAAAAAAAAAGCCAATCGGTGGCCAAGGGGCAGGATAATGCCACCTGGAGACACCTGGAAAAGGAGGCTTGTGGGTGGAAAGAAGCCATTTTAGAGGCTGGCATCCATTCTAGATAGTGGCTTAGGTAGTCATATTGGATATGTTGCACACCTTTCCTTTTCTTTTCTTTTCTTGCTTTTTAAATTTTTTTTGGTGCCAGCCAGTCCTAGGACTTGAACTCAGGGCCTGGGCACTGATCCTGAGCTTTTGTTCAAGGTTAGTGCTCTATTACTTGAGCCACAGCTCTACTTCTACCTCTTTTTTTTTTGGTGTGTGTGGGGGGGTGGTGGTTGGGTGTAGTTAATTGGAGATGAGAGTCTTAAGGACTTTCCTGACTGGGCTTTAAAACCCAGAACCTCAGATCTCAGCCTTCTAAGTATCTAGGATTACAGGTGTGAGCCACCAGCACTGGCTCTGCACGCCTTTCCTACATCCTACCAGTGGCTTGGAGGAAAGTCATCAGGCAATGCCAAAGCCGATAGTCACTTGGAGCAGACTTAGAGGAACTGGCAGGAGTGGCGGCCCACAGGCACTGGGGAACTGCTAATTGGAGTTGGTGATGACAGAAGAGTGAACATGGCTGTCCTCTGAGGTACCCACCTGGCAGAGGCTCTGGCTGCTGCTGGAAGTCAGGGCTGGAGGGGAGGGGAACAAACTTCTAAGAGGATTTAGCTTGTTCCTTGCACCCCTTCCCTGCCCTCCAGGCTGGGGGCATTGGAAGACTGGGTGTGGATCTATAGTTAAACCCCTTTGAGGGTAAGGAGGAGGAGATGGGCTGCCTGCCAGCCTAGGTGGAGAGAAGTGAGGTGATTTCATTGCTGTGGGAAAGGCTTCTGCTGTGTACTTCGTCTACTTGGCCATCCGCTGCCTGCGAATGATTGTTTGAATGGCTTTGCCTTTCATTGGCTTTAACACTTTAGAACCTCTCTTAGCCACAGGTGTAATGGGCCTGGTGGTGAGTTCTGTGGCTCATCAGCTTTTCCTATCACTTTTCCTGGGCCATAATAGAAGTACAGACCCACTTATACACCTGTTCATAGATGCTCAGGCTTTGAGGCAACATACAAGGAGAAACATATAGCCAAGTTTGATTTAAAAAAGAATAAAATAAAAGCCAGAGCTGGGTGCCGGTGGCTCATGCCTGTAATCCTAGCTACTTAGGAGGCTGAGATCTGAGGATCGCAGTTCAAAGCCAGCCTGGGCAGGAAAAGTCCATGAGACTCTTATCTCCAATTACTACCAAAAAAGGCAGGAAGTGGAGCTGTGGTAAAAGTGATAGAACATTAGTCTTGAGCAGAAAAGCTCAGGAACAATGCCTAGCCCTGAGTTCAAGCTCCAACATTGGCACTAAGTAAAGAAAGATGAAAGATCAAAACACAGAATCCAGATATTGAAGGCTGTTGGGAGTGTTAGCAGAACAATCTTTCTGAAGGATCATTTGTTAAACATAGGAAACTTTAAAAATGTAGATATTCTTTCACCAATGAATCTGCCTTTTGGAGCTGGGCCTAGTGATTTATGCCTGCCTGTCATCACAGCTTCTTGGGAAATGGAAATGGGAAGATCTCAGTTTGAAGCTAATCCATCTTTGGCAAAGTTAGTTTGAGACCCTTTCTGAAAAACAAACTAAAATCAAAAGGACCAAGGGTGTGGCTTAAGTGGTAGACTGCTTGTTTAGCAAAGGTAAGGTCTTGAGTTAAATCCCCAGAAACAAAAAGAAAGAGGGGAAAAAAAGAAAGAGATAATCAAGGATGTGTGTAGAAACTTACATGAAGGTATTTATAAATACATGAAGTACTCAGGGCCGGGCGTGGGTGGCTCACGCCTGTAATCCTGGCTACTCAGGAGGCTGAGATCTGAGGATCATAGTTCAAAGCCAGCCCATGCAGGAAACTCCATGAGACTCTTTTCTTTCTTTCTTTCTTTCTTTTTGCCGGTCATGGGGCCTGAACTCTGGGCCTGGGTGCTGTTCCTCAGCTTTTCAGCTCAAGGCTAGCACTCTACGACTGGAGCCACAGTACCACTTCCAGCTTTTTCTGTTTATGTGGTGCTGAGGAATTGAACCCAGGGTCTCATGCTTGCAGGGCATGCACTCTACTGCTGAGCCACCTTCCCAGCCCTCCATGAGACTCTTTTTTTTTGGGTCCGGTGGTGGGGCCTGAACTCTGGGCCTGGGCGCTGTCCCTCAGCTCTTCAGCTCAAGGCTAGCGCTCTACCACTTGAGCCACAGCACCACTTCCGGCTTTTTTCTTTTTTCTTATATGGTGCTGAGGAATTGAACCCAGGGCCTCGAGCATGCAAGGCAAGCGCTCTACCACTGAGCCACCTTCCCAGCCCCTCCATGAGACTCCAATAAACTACTAGAAAACCAAGTGGGGCTATGGCTGAAGTGCTTGCCTTGAGCTGAAGAGCTGAGGGACAGCACCCAGGCCCAGAGTTCAAGCCCCACAACCACCACCAACAACAACGACAACAAAAAAGTACTCAGGATACAGAGACAAGATGCTCAAGAGTTTGAGTCCATCCTGGAATGCATAGACCCTATCTCAACAAAACAAAATGAATCCTTCAGAACCAGGTGCTGGCAGCTCAGGCCTCAAGAAGCCAACATCAGAGGATTAAAGTTCAAAGCCATCCTGGTAGACAAATTCAAGAAAGTTTTATCTGCAATTAAGCAGCAAAAAGCCAGGACTAGAGTTGTGGCTCAAGTGGTAAAGCACCAATCTTGAACAAGAAAGTCAAGTGAGAAGCCAGGTGCTGGTAGCTCATGCCTGTAATACTAGCCACTCAGAAGGCTAAGATCAGAGGATCAAGGCTCAAAGTCAGTCCAAGCAGGAAAGTCCATGAGACTTTTATCTCTAATTAACCACCAGAAAACTGGAAGTGGCACTGTGGCTCAAAGTGGTAGAGCGCTAGCCTTGAGCAAAAGAGCTCAGGGACAGCACCCAGGCCCTGAGTTCAAGCCCCATGGGCACCAAAATGTAAAAAATAAAAATAAAAAAAGCCACGTAAGAGGATGAAGCCTTAAGTTCAAGCTGTAATACAGCACAAAGAAAATATGAACATATTACTTTGGGAGGAGGTCAGGTTAACCCTTTGGAGTGCTCTGATGCATGAACTGTGGGATGGATCCCAGGAAGATGTGGTCCAGGGCGAGGCAGAAAGCTCATAGGCTGGAGACAGAAGAACCCTGCACCAGAGGGGAAAGGTAGCAGGTTGTAGGGAGGTATTCTTTAATTATTATTGTTATTATTAAGATATTATGCAGAGGGGTAAGTCAGATAATGAGTACAATTCTTTTTTGGACAATGTCACCCCTTCCTTTGCTTTTCCCCAGTTCCCCCTCCAGTCCCTACCCACAAGTTACATAGTTCATTTTCCACAGAGTGAATGCTGAATAGCACGACTGCATTTATTCACCCTTCTTCCCTCCCTTTCTGTGCCCCTGTTTGCCCCCCCCCCAAATACAAACAAAACCAAACAAAAATACCACTACCAACACCAGCAAAAAAAGCAATGCTTCTATTTCCTGGAATTTGTTTCAATAAATGCTATTTTAAATGTTCAGAAAAGTTATACCTTTGGGTTCTTCCCCTAAGGATATCCTCCTTTAGTCTGACTGTGTGTAAATGCCTCAAATCCTGTGTAAGTTCTCATGCCCAGTTCTATTTTATATCTAGCTTCTACATATATGAGGGCAAACATTCTTTGCCTATATGAGCTTGGCTTACCTCACTGAACATGATTTGTTCTAGGTCCATCCTTTTTCTTGCAAATGACATAATATTAGTCTTTCTAATGGCTGTATAAAATTCTATTGTGTATATGTACCACATTTTTTGTGATTCTCTCATTTATTGTAGGGCATCAGTGCTGCTTCTATAACTGGGCTATTGTGAATAGTGCAGCAATGAACATGGATGCGCAAGTGTCTTTATGGTACCCTGGCTTGTGATGTTCTGGGTGGATGCTCAGGAGTGGTATGGCTGGCTGGGTCATAGGGGAGATCTATGTTTAGTTTTTTGAAGAACCTCCAAACCACCTTGATCCTGTGTCCCCACAGTACTAAGAGAACTATCCTGGATTTCCTATCTTTTCTCTGTAGTCCTTTTTTGGTGCCGGTCCTGGTCTTGAACTTAGGACTTGGACACTGATACTGAGCTTTTTTGCTTACAGCTAGTTCTCTACTACTTGAGCCATAGCTCCACTTTTGACTTTTTGTGATTTATTGAAGATAAGAGTTTCAGGGACTTTCCTATACAGGCTGGCTTCAAACCTTGATCCCTAGATCTCAGTCTACTGAGTAGCTAGGGTTATAGGTGTGAGCCACCAGTAAGTGCCCAGCTGCAGTCCTTTTCTTGCTCTACAACCTGAGCTCATGTTTAAGGTTAGATTCTTTATAGTCTAGTCTTCTGAGCTTTGCTCAGGCCTTGGGCTGGCTGATCCTTTCAGCAAGCTGACCTGTGCTGTTGACATTCTTAAATTATTCAGACTATCTGGTACCAGGGTGCCCAAGTCAACAGCCCAATTGACCACTTTAGTACCAGAAAGAGAGGAAAGGGGGAAATTCAGCTTCTCAGCATGGGCCTGGACAACGAGGAGGAAGTGAGGGGGAGAGGTGGAAGTAGTGCTCTGTAGGATGAGTCCTTGTGCGTCACTCCCGCCTGGTCCAAACGTACATTTCACACTCACCCTGTCCTCATCGCCCATTGGTGTTTGTCTGCTCTCGGCCATCGTCTATGCATCCTTCAAGATGTTTAGAGCTCTTAGGGAAATGTTCAATAGATGAGGGACAGATGAGTAAATCAATAGATGGATGGTGGTGGGTGGATGTGGATGGTACCTTCCAAGCCCAACGCTGCCGAAGTAACCCAATCAAGACTCCAGACTAAAAGAAATATGAGTGAATCCTGAACTGTATTTTCAGTGAGAACTTTGCTCTACATAGCCAAATCCAACTGAAACTCAACCTGTTCTGTTTTGTTTGTTTGGTGGTACTTGGCTCTCGCTTGACTTTCTTGCTCACAGCTGGTGCTCTAACACTTGAGCCACACCTTAGGGATTCAGCTTTACCACTTCAGCCATGTGCCTAGTCCCTTTTGTTTTTAGTTTAGTTTTTTTTTTTTCTCAGATAGGGTCTCTTGCTTTTTCTTGCATTAGCTTTGGACCACGATCCTACCTACTTCTTGAATAGCTGGGATTATGGGAATAATCCCACCATGCCTGACTTTTTTTTTTTTGTCGGTTGTGGGGCTTGAACTCTGGGCCTGGGTGCTGTCCCTCAGCTCTTCAGCTCAAGGCTAGTGCTCTACCACTTGAGCCACAGCACCATTTCCGGTTTTCTGGTGGTTTATTGGAGATAAGAGTCTCATGGAATTTCCTACCCCAGCTGGCTTTGAACTGCAATCCTCAGATCTCAGCCTCCTGAGTAGCTAGGATTACAGGCAACCGGCCACTTGAGATAGGTATTGCTCACTTTATGTCCAGGCTGGCCTCAAACTGTTTTCCTCCTGCCTCTACTTCCCAAGTAGCTGGGTTTACAGGCATGCAGCACCATGCCCAGTTAAGCCTGTTTGATTTGAGGTCTTGGACTTGTGAGCTCATGTTCATTTGCCAATAGCTTCAAACTGTGCTTACAGTTAGAAAAACAAAATCGATTCTGAAAGGTAATCATCCCTCACCCGACTTGGCTCTGCTCAATAATTCCTTCCTGTTAGTGCTTTAGGAATTCATTCCTGACAGAAAGATAAAGGACAGAGGAAGGAAGTTAGTGTTCAGGACCCGAGGATCCAGTGAGCTAGTTTGTCAAGGCAGCTGCCGCAGGCCAAGCAAAGAACAGCCACCTGTGACTTGCGGCCTGGCGTGATCCCTAGGTCAGGCTTCAGTTCTCTAGAGATTTCTGGTTCCTGTTCCTTATTCTACACTAATAATGTCACTGGTTTCATTTGGATGATACTGGGAGGTTGGACTCAGGGCTTCATGTTTATTAGGCAGGCATTCTACCACATGGCTCATGCCCCCAGTCTTGTTTTTGTTTTTTGCTTTATTTTTTTTTTAGCTAGAGTCTGAGGCAGCCTCAGACCACAATCCTCCTACTCATGCCTCCTCTGTAGCTGGGTCCACAGGTATCAACTACCCCTCTTGGCTTATTGATTGAGATGGGGGACAGGGGAATCCCTAATTTTTTGCCAGGGTTAGTCTCTCAAACCATGATCCTTCCAATCTCTGCCTGTGGGATTACAGCTGTAAGCCATTACACCTAGCTTTTCTTTACTGTTGACCCTGAGTATGGCTTGATTCTTGAAGAGCAAAGGATCTTTTGATTCCCAACAGCCTTTTGGATATTTATGACCTCATTTGCAGGCCATACAAAATTATCAGGACACTAAATCTGGAGACAGCCAACAAGAAACATATGAGAACTGGGCGCCAGTGGCTCACGCCTGTCATCCTAGCTGCTCAGGAGGCTGAGATCTGAGGATCGTGGTTTAAAGCCAGCCCGGGCAGGAAAATCCGTGAGACTCTTATCTCCAGTAAACCACTCAGAAAACTGCAAGTGGAGCACTGGATCAAGTGGTAGAGCACTTGCCTTGAGGTGAAGAGCTGAGAGACAGTGCCCAGGCCCAGAGTTCAAGCCCCATGACTGACAAAAAGAAAGAAAGAAAGAAACAAAGAAAGAAAGAAAAGAAACATATGAGAAGCACATGTGTCTGTCCCTTAATGTACCAAATGATTCCATGGGCCTTGTGGCCCTTGGGCTAGACATTTTATTTTATTATTTTTATCAGTCATGTGGCTTGAACTCAGAGCCTGGGTGCTGGTCCCTGAGCTAGTGCTAGTGCTCTACCACTTTAAGGCTAGTGCTCTACCGCTTTGAGCCATAACATCACTTCCCGTTTTCTGGTGGTTCCTTGGAAATAAGAATCTGATGGACTTTCCTGCCTGGGCTGGCTTTGAACCACAATCCTCAGATCTCAGTTTCCTGAGTAGCTAGGATTACAACTTGTGCCACCAATACCCTGCAGACTAGGTAATAATTTTGCACAGCATCTGTGGGTTTTATTTCTCTTCTAGTTTCATTTAAAGCTTGAAACTTCTTAGGAATTATTGAATATGTTTTCTTGCTGTTAAACAGTACTTCAACTGAGCTCTCTGGAGCTTGGGGGCAGGGGTCCCAAAAAACTTTCTTATGCAGAGATGGAAGTTTGGTGAATGGGAAGGCTCAGAGTGCCTTCCCTCCACCTCTTTCCCCCCAAGAAGCACAATTTTTAGTCTGTTTCCATTTTGGACAAGTGAGAGAAGACTACACTTCATATAAATATAAATGCCATGGTAAGGGATCCTAGAAAAACAATAGCAACCGACAGAGAGAAGAAATGGGCTCAGTATGCACTGGGTTGGTTCAGAGCTGGGAGGAGACATTGGAACAGCCCTGGAAATCTGTTTGCAGATGAATCTATTGCCACAGACCCTCTACCTGCTGCCAGCTGCTTCTATTGTTCTCTGTCTTGCCTGCCTAGCTCCCCACGTATGGCCCATCTGGGTTTGGGTAAAACTTGCCTCCTTGGAGAGTCTGGTGGTTCATGCCTGTAATCCTAGCTATTCAGAAGGCTGAGAGATCTGAGATCGAGGTTTCAAGCCAGCCTGGGCAGGCTTGAACCTCCAACAAACTTCTCAAACTCCAGAAGTGGAGCTGTAGCCCAAGCGATACAGCCTCGAGCACAAAAACTAAGGTACCAACCCAGTACAACCAGCTCACATCTGTAATCCTAGCTACTCAAGAGGCCAACATCTGAGGATTGCAGTTTAAAGCCAGCCCAGGCAGGAAAGTCTGTGAGACTCTTATCTCCAATTAACCACCAGAAAATCAGAAATGGTGATGTGGCTCAAAGCTGTAGAGTGCTAGCCTTGAGCACAAAAGCTCAGGGACAGCACCCAGGCACTGAGTTCAAACCCCAGACCCTCACACAAACAAAAACATTGATCCTTCCCCTCATCTCTCAGGCCTGGAATCCTGACCTGCTTCCTATTCTGACTCCTGATAAACAGTTGTTTTGTTTTGTTTTGTTCCACTCTATTTTGGCTTCTCTGGCTGTCTGCTTCCCTGCTTGCTTTAATCCCAATGGATTCTGGAGCCAGAAGTGGAGCTGTGGCTCAAGTGGTAGAGCACTCCCTTTGAGTGAAAAAGCCCAGACCCTGAGTTCAAGCCCTACTACTGGTACAAACAAAACAAAACCTTCCAAATGCCAGGCAAGGATTCACTGAGCTACATCCCCAGCCCAAGGGGAATAGATCTTGTTTATGATCTTGTTATGTATTATGAGAGTAATTAGAGCTAGAGGATGGGCAAATTACAAAGGGCTTGAGAGTTAAAGGATACAATCAGCTAAACAGTGGAGCCTGGCCAGGTGGAGGAATGAAAGGTCTCCAAGACACAGTCCCCAGAATGGAAATGGGTCCCCTGAGCTTCCTGTGGCCTGCAGATTTAAGCTGTTCTTATGTTTGAGACATATGGACTGAAGGGTTCATTGCACCTGATAGGCTGTGCATGGGGTGGTAATTGCACCTGATAGGCTGTGCATGGGGTGGTAATTGCACCTGATAGGCTGTGCATGGGGTGGTACCGTGGCAGTTTCTAAGCTTTATTTTGGCCTTTTGGCCCTGAACACTTGCAGGGTAATTCCAGAGGAATTGTGGCTCTTTGTTCTGCTGGTTGGGAAGAGGAACTACAGAGGCCCCTTGGCGGGGTGGGGGTGGGAGGAGGTAGCAGGAGAGGAACCTAGTCTCCAAATCCTCTGTGTTTGGAGTTTCTTATTTGATAGTTAACCTCTGTGCAGCCCTGCCACCCTTGTATACCTTGATGAACTCCTGACTTTGCACTTTACTTCATGGATACTAAGAGTTAAGGCCTGGTGTTGGTGGTTCATGCCTGTCCTCTTCCCTTCTCAGGAGACTGAGATCTGAAGATCATAGTTGAAGCCAGCCCAGGCAGAAAAGCCCAAGAGACTCTTACCTCTAACTACCAAAAAGAAGTGTGGTTCTGTCTCAGGTGTGGTTCAAGTGGTAGCCTTGAGGAAAGCAAAGCTCAGGGACAGAA
>NW_012267227.1:3354720-3355628 GCF_000151885.1 Dipodomys ordii
GAAAGAAAGAAGGAAGGAAAGAAGGGAGGAAAACAAGCTGACTAAGAAAGGAAATGATAGACCTACCCCACTTCTGGCTTTTTATTGGTTAATTGGAGCTCAGAGTCTCACAGATTTTCCTGCCTGGGCTGGCTTGGAATTGTGATCCTCAGATCTCAGCTTCCTGAGTAGCTAGGATGACAGGTGTGAACCACTAGTACCAGGCTCACAGAAGCTTTTAAATATCTCCCTTGCCAGCTGCAGCCCAGAGCTAGGAGATCTGAACCTCTGGGCCTGAGACCCAGTCTCCAGTTAAGTTTTCAGTCTCCTGGAAGGATTCTAATAAGCACTAGTTGAGGACCAGTGCTCTAGGAGTTAAAAGAGTTAGCTAATTGCCCCAAACACAGACTTTCTCACATCTGGTTGCATAGAGGAACTACTTTAAAAAAAAATTCTACAGGTCCCTTGGCTATATCTTACATCTGAGTCCTCATGCTCAGCCTTCCTTCCCCTACAAATATTTCTAGTCTTCACAATTGTTTGCTGGAAATCATGGCCAGTTTACAGCTTAAAGCAGGTAGCCACTTAACCTAGTTAAGTGATAACATATAATAACTTAAGATAACGTAAATTCTCCAAACCAACCTGTCTAACCTTAAAGCTTGCTCTTACTGTCTAAACCTCAAAGCCTAGGGCAGAGGCCTGACAGAACATATTCTTTTTTTTTTTGGTCCGGTAGTGGGGCCTGTACTCTGGGCCTGGGCGCTATCCCTCAGCTCTTCAGCTCAAGGCTAGCACTCTACCATTTGAGCCACAGCGCCACTTCCGGTATTTTTCTTTTTGCTTATGTGGTGCTGAGGAATCGAACCCAGGGCCTCAGGCATGCAAGGCAAGCGCTCTACCACTGAGCCACCTTCCCAGCCTCAGAA
>NW_012267227.1:3356058-3359926 GCF_000151885.1 Dipodomys ordii
TTAGGCATGTGACACAGGAAAAAAAAAATGCTGTTGTTGTCCTCAGAAGACAAAGAGGATGCTGGGTCAAGGTGACCTGAAATGTTTAGGTCTGCTATACAAAATTGCTTTTATCCCTTTGTAGGTCTTGATATAGTCAAAGCAGCCAGGGGGGAGCTGACAAGTGTGTGGGGGAGGGATGGATTTGGGTCCCAAACTCAACCCTGCATCACCACCTGCATGCTGTAAGCTTGAGCCACACAACTTCAAATCCTAAAGCTTGAGACAGGAGGATTGTGAATTTGAGATCAGTCTAGATGACCTAGCAAGACCCTGTCTCAAAAAGCTAAGGGCTGGGAGTGTAGCTGAGTGCTCAAGTGCTTGCTTAACTTGTGCAAGACTCTCTCTCTCTCTCTCTCTCTCTCACACACACACACACACCCCTTAAGCTTTGCTTCTTCTATGTGGTTCAAATAGAAATTCAGGGCTTCAGGAGAAAGGAACTGTGGAATGCTGGCTTCTGCCAGCAGGCCTCTTAAGATGTCAGGAGAAGAGTGTGCTACACCTACACTAAGACTCACAGCTGTTTTGGACCAGAAAAAAAAAAAAAGTGTTTCCTGGCACAGAGTCAAGGACCCGATGTCCCTGAGGCCCGAAGTGACTCTCTAAGTGACCATCTGTGTTAGAGATGGCGCTGAATGTGTTCACTCTGGCTTCAGGCCACCTGCGTCACTCTCCAGGGTGTGGACCGCAACTCAGAGCCAATCTGTAGGACCCAAAGAGCTAAAACTTTAGGTGGTGGTTAAATGTAATCGTTAGTTTGGCTTTCCAAAGCCTTCCTTGCTTAGGCAGAGCCCCTAGGGACTTCTTCCTCCTTAGCTCTCCCTCTGGACCTGAGATCCATGCTGTCCAATCACAGGGCAGATACTCAGACAATGCTGAGTGAATGGAGAATGGTGGATGGAGAGATAACTGGATTTATGTTTGGCAGCATCTCTAAAGTGTGGGTCATCGAATGCTATTTAAGTGTTGGTGTATCTCTTCCTTGCTTGATTCACTTGACTTTGTTTTGATTTTTAGGGCTTTTTTTTTTTAATCATGCAGGTTATTTGGATGATCTTTGCTCTAAGGATTATTCTAATAATAGACAGGTCTAGATGCAGTGCTATTTTCTGAGATGGGGGAAGATCTTCACAATATCTCATCAAGTGTAACTTGTCTTGAATCTGGTGGCCTGTAATTAAACCATTAAAATGAACTATAGCCAGGTGCCAGGGGCTCTCATCTGTAATCCTAGCTACTCAGGAGGCTGAGATCTGAATGGTTCGAAGCCAGCCTAGGCAGGAAAGTCCATGAGACTCTTTATCTCTGGGCCTGAGAGCTGTCCCTCAATTCTTCAGCTCAGGGCTAGCGCTCTCTCACTTGAGCCATAGCACCACTTCCGGTTTTCTGAGTGGTGTATTGGAGATAAGAGTCTCAGACTTGTCTGCCAGGGCTGGCTTTGAACTGCGATCCTCAGATCTCAGCCTCCTGAGTAGCTAGGATTACAGGCGTGAGCCACCGGTGCCTGGCTGGGCTAGTGTTTTATCACTTGAGCCACAGTTGACCTTGCTGGCTTTTTGGTTGTTAATTAGAGATAGGAGTCTCTATGGACTTCTGTGACTGGGCTGGCTTCCAACCAGGATGCTCAGATCTCAACCTCCTATGTAGCTAGGATTACAGGTGTGAGCTGCAGCGCCCAACCAGTGTTCACTTCCTAATAGTGGGCATAACTTTATTTAACATCCCTTTGTAAGGAAAAGTAAAAGACTCCTATGAACAGAAGGGGCGCCCAGTATCTGTCCCATCTGTCACATGACTTCCGGTCCTGGTAGCTGGCAGTGACAGCAGGGACATCCTAATTGCGCCATCTTTGTCTCCACAGTGGCCAGTTTGCCATTGTGAAGAAGTGCCAGGAGAAGAGCACGGGGCTGGAGTATGCCGCCAAATTCATCAAGAAGCGACAGAGCCGGGCCAGCCGGCGGGGCGTGTGCCGAGAGGAGATTGAGAGGGAGGTGAGCATCCTGAGGCAGGTGCTGCACCCCAACATCATCACGCTGCACGATGTCTATGAGAACCGCACCGACGTGGTGCTCATCCTGGAGCTGTGAGTGGGGGAGGGGAGAGGGTGCAGGGCATGGGAGGGGGGGTGCTGTCATAGAGACATAGAAAGATCACCCTCTGGGGTCTGTGAAACCCTGCTCTAGTCTTTCCCAGAGGAAGATCAATAGGAGGTACGTGTGCACATACCATAGTATGTGTACTGTGTTTGGCAATTGAAGAAAAAAAATGTTTGTGTGTGTGTGTGTATGCAGGTACTGGGACTTGAACCCCGGACCTTATGCTCTCACTCGGCTTTGTTTATCAAGGCTGGTGCTATACTACTTGAACCACGCTTCCATTTCCAGATTTTTGCTGGTACACTGGAGATAAAAGTCTCTTGGACTGGGCTGGGAAGGTGGCTCAGTAGTAGAGCGCTTGCCTTGCATGCATGAGGCCCTGGGTTCGATTCCTCAGCACCACATAAGCAAAAAGAAAAAAAAAGCCGGACGTGGCACTGTGGCTCAAGTGGTAGAGTGCTAGCCTTGAGCTGAAGAGCTGAGAGACAGCACCCAGGCCCCACGACCGGACCCAAAAAAAAAAAAAAGTCTCTTGGACTTTGTAGGCCCCAGGCTGGCTTCGAAGTGTGATTCTCAGCCCCCAGCCTCCTGATTAGATAGTTGAGAGCCTGTAATGAGGGAAACATCTTACGAACTCAGAGATGTTATTGTGTATTCCCTGTGCCCAACACTTTTCTTACCTTATTCAGTCCTCGGAACTTGAATCTGATTATCCCCATTTTATAGGCCAGAACACTGAGAAATCAGGCCACTTTTAAGATTCTGAGAAGCCAGGACTGCAGTCTTCCTGCTCTGAGCAGGAGGCAGGAAAGCCTTATGCAGGCCTAGCTGGGGAGGACTTTGAAGTGGCTAGTGAAATTTGAATAAGTGATACTAAGACTCTAGGGGTTGGTTGGTTGGCTACCCTGATGACCTCTTGGGATGTCCCCACAGGCTGCGCACTTGGAGGCCCTGTAGAGAGTTGGGTTTAAGTTAGGCTATGGCACAAAGCACAGTGGTTTTATCCAACCAGGCAGGAAGACTGTTACCAGGCATGGTAAGACTGTCCTGAGCCTTGTTGAAATGAAAATATGCATCTGACAGCAAGGGTGTGGTGGTATTTATCCCAGCATCCTTGACTTTGAGACCTTGGGCAAGTGGTACCCCTCTCTGTTTCAGATCTCACCTGAAACCAGGTAGCCAGCCTCTTAACCCTGCCTATAGATCAACTGCACCACCTCTAACACTTGAGATCACTCGGATTTGAGAACTATCATGATGCTGACAAGATACAGACTTAAGTAGGAGATGGGCATTTGCACAGTGTGGCATTTATTTTTACATCATCCGTTCCAGTTTAAATGCATAGAACTCTCCCATACTTTCCTGTGTACCAGCACCTGGCTTTTCTTCATGGATCTCCCTTTATATTAAATAGTTGATGCCTATGCCAGCCTAAACTTGCACAGAAACCTGATCAGGTCCTCCAGGGAGGGCCAGCTATGTGTACAGGCCATGTGGCATGCACCAGGCATCCTGATTCCCAACAGAAAGTGACAAGTCCAACTTGCTGCAAGTCCGGGTTTCACTTCTTCCTTCCTTCCTTCCTCCCTCCCTCCCTCCCTCCCTTCCTCCCTCCCTCCCTTCCTTCCTTCTTTCCTTCCCTCCCTCCCTCCCTCTCACCCTCCTTCCTTGGCTCCTTCCCTCTCCCTTCCCTCCCTCCTTCCTTCCCCCCTTTCTTCCCTCTTTCC
>NW_012267227.1:3364006-3369894 GCF_000151885.1 Dipodomys ordii
CAGCTCTTCAGCTCAAGGCTAGCGCTCTACCACTTGAGCCACAGCGCCACTTCCAGCTTTTTTCTTTTTGCTTATGTGGTGCTGAGGAATCGAGCCCAGGGCCTCAAGCATGCAAGGCAAGTGCTCTCCACTGAGCCACCTTCCCAGCCCACCCCCAAAATTTTTTACAGGAACTGTAAATAAACTGAATTTATAATCCTGCAATCCAAAAACACATCTGTTTCTGTCTTCTGTGGCTGTTCTTAATATTTATATGTTTGTATACAATCAGTGCTCTCTGTAGTTTCCTGGTCTACATCCCCCCTCACTAACAAAAATCTATGAATAACCTGTTTTTTCTTTTTCTTTTCCTTTCGTGTGTGTGTGTGTGTGTGTGTGTGTGTGTGTGTGTGTGTGTGTGTGAGTGAGTGTGTGTGCGTGTTAGTTGTGGGCTTGAACTCTGGGCCTGGGCGCTGTGACTCAGCTCTTCAGCTCAAGGCTAGCATTCTACCTCTTGAACCACAGTACCACTTTCAGTTTTCTGGTGGTTTATTTCCTGCCCAGGCTGGCTTTGAACTTCGAGCCTCAGGTCTCAGACTACTGCATAGCTAAGATTACATGCTACAGGTGTGAGCCACTATGCCCAGCATCTGTTTTTCCTTCCTTCCTCTCTTTCTTTCTTCCTTCCTTCCTTCCTTTCTTTCTTTCTTTCTTTCTTTCTTTCGATTACAGGCTACAGGTGTGAGCCACTATGCCCGCATCTGTTTTTCCTTCCTTCCTTCCTTTCTTTCTTTTTGTTGGTTGTGGGGCTTGAATTCTGGGCCTGGGCGCTGTCCCTCAGCTCTGCAGCTCAACTCAAGGTGAGCACTCTACACTTGAGCTACAGCGCCACTTCTGGTTTTCTGGTGGTTTATTGGACATAGGAGTCTTACAGTCTTCCCTGCCCAGGCTGGCTTTGAACTGCGATCCTCAGATCTCAGCCTCCTGAGATTGATTACAGCTAGGATTACAGGCGTGAGCCACCAGCACCTGGCCTGTTTTTTCTTTTGAATCATTGTATCATGTTTCATTGAATTACATGCCAGTAGTTTCTCTTATTGTTTCATTTGGGGATTTTTAAAATTTTTTTTATTTTTTGGGTCCAGTCATGGGGCCTGAACTCTGGGCCTGGGCGCTGTCCCTCAGCTCTTCAGCTCAAGGCTAGCGCTCTACCACTTGAGCCACAGCGCCACTTCCGGCTTTTTTCTTTTTGCTTATGTGGTGCTGAGGAATCGAACCCAGGGCCTCAGGCATGCAAGGCAAGCGCTCTACCACTGAGCTACCTTCCCAGCCCTCATTAGGGTATTTTATTTTCTCCTTTTATTTGAATTGATTGTTTCAGATAACTTCCCAGGAGTGGTTGGATGAGGTAAAAGGCTGACAATCATAGACTTTTTTGTTTGTTTGTTCCTGGTCCTGGGGCTTGAATTCAAGGCCTGGCTGCTGTTTCTTTGTTTTTCAAGGCTTGTGCTCCATCCACTTGAGCCACATCTCCAATTCTGGTATTGGCTGGTTAATTGGAGATAAGAATCTCACAGACTTTCTTACCTGGGCTGGTTTTAAACTTTGATCCTCAGATCTCAGCCTTCTGAGTAGCTAAGATGATAGGTTTGAGCCACTGGCATCTGGCTTACAGATCACACATAAGTCTTCCTGTTCATCTACAGACTTGCCAGCCTGGATCATTGGTGTAAAAACATGTTTCATTATATTTTCATCTTCATAGTTACTTAGGGCCTGATGCTTGCTAGACAAGCAGTCTACCACTTGAACCATGCCCACAGCCCTTCTTGCTCTTTTTTTTTTTCCAGTCCTGGGACTTTAACTCAAGGCCTGGGCACTGTCCCTGAGCTTTTGCTCAAGGCTAATGCTCTACCTCTTGAGCCACAGTGCGACTTTTGGCTTTTTCGGTTTATGTGGTACTGAGGAATCAAACTCAGAGCTTCATGCATGCTAGGCAAGTATTCTACCACGAAGCCACATTTTCCCTTTTGTTTTTCAGATAGGGTCTTGTTCTAACTTAGTCCAGGTAGGCCTTGGACCATGCTCTCTATTTTCATTTTAGTTGGCGTTTCTTTAAATTACCCAGGAAATAGTCTGTTTCTCCGGGTTGTAGAACCCGGGGTGGGAGGGGTGGGGACCATCCATAAAGTCAGTTAGCGCACAGGTGTTTCGGTGACTGGCTTAGGCCGCTGTGCTTTGTTGGGTTCTGTCTGTGCAGTTTCTCATTCCTCCCGCTTCCAAGTTGTCTCCAGATGCTTATCTTTGGGGTGCTAAGGATTTATGAGAAGATCCACATTTGCTCAAACTGGGCCTAACCCATGTGTGGCCCGGGGCAGAGACGGAGGACCTCCCAGGAGAGGAGCGTGGCAGCTTTCGTGCTTGGACTTGGTGGATCCTGGGAGGCCAATAAGGAGTCTTTGGCCTCTCTACTCCTTACTGTGTGCAAACTGGACTAGATTTGTCCAGAAGTTAAAAATGCACATTAAGCCAGACAACCACCAGAAAAGCTGGAAGTAGAGCTCTAGCTTAAGTGGTAGAGTGCTAGCCTTGAGCATGAAAGCTCAGGGTTAGTGCCCAGTCCTTGAGTTCAAGCCCCAGGACAAGCACCCCCCCCAATCCCCAAAAAAAGAATGCATGTTAGGGTGTCTACTACTATTCTTGGAGATAATTGACTGGTACAGCTTTTCCTTTTTTTTTTTTTGTTAGTTGTGGGGCTGAGCTCTTTTTTTTTTTGCTCAAGGCTAGCGCTCTACCACTTGATCCATAGCACCACTTCTGGTTTTCTGGGGTTTCCATTGGGGATAAGAATCTCATGGACTTTACTGCCCAGGCTGGCTTTGAACCTCAATCCTCAGATCTCAGCCTCTTGAGTAGCTAGGATCATAGTTGTGAGCCATTTCCTGCTTTTTGTTAACGGAGCCAGTCCTAGGTGGATATACCCAGCCTGATTCAGCTTCCTTGCAGCTGTCCTGAGCCCATCTCTGATCTTCAAAGCGGAGCAGCTTCCTGTGGTCATAGGCATCATGGTTAGGAAGGATATAAATGGACTTCTGTATGGCACAAAGAACACATTCACAATCTCAGTAGATGAACCTGTGTCATAGGTAGAACTTGCTATGAGCCAGCAAGGGTCGGGCCGGTTTCCTGAAGCGGCCCCCTCTATGGTTGCTCTGGCCCCGCCCCCCTCCCCGCATGGGCCTCCTTTACTTTAAGCCTGGAGAAAGTGACATCCCATGGTTGTATGCCAGAGAATGGCCTGGCAGAATGCTTCAGAGCATTGGTGTTGCTTCTAGACTCAGAACTAAGTCCAGATCCCTGGGTAGCAGCTTCGCCAACATCTCCTCATCTCTGCCCACACAGGTTGTTGGTGCACACATCACCGAACAAGTTCTGGAAAGCATTTCAGCAGGCAGGCAGACATTAGCAAGAAGAATAGAGGCCAGATGTCAGGTTTTGCTTTTCATATTAAAACTAAAGAGCCAGGCACTGGTGGCTTACGTCTGCAATCCTAGTTACTCAGGAGGCTGAGATCTGAAGATCAAGATTTGAGGCCAGCTCAGGCAGGAAAGAAAGCCTGTAAGACTCTTTATCTCCAATTAACCATCAACAAACTGGAAATGGAGCTATGGTTCAAGTGGTAGAACACAAATGCTCAAGGACAATGGCCTAAGCCCTGAGTTCAAGCCCCAGGACTGGCACAAAAAAATGAAAAATGCTAAAGAGATTGGGGAAAGAAGAAAGAACTTTTGAAGGAGACAGAGATGATCTCCCAGAGCAGAGATCTTAACACTGAGAAGCTCTGGGTAGAAATAATGTTGTCAGGCACACAGGGGCACACACATTCTAGAGGCCAAGGCAAGAAGATGGGTTGAGCCTAGAAGATCGAGGCTGTGCTGTGCTATGCCTTTTGGAGGGTGGGGATCACATTAGTGAATAGCCATTGCACTCTACCTGGGTGACATAGAGACCCTCAGTCCCTCTCTCTCCCACTTCTCTTTGTGTGTTTCTGGAGATCAAACCCAGGGCTTTACATATGATAAGCACTGAGCTCTATTCTTTTTGTTTTGGTCGGTTGTAAAGCTTGAACTCAGGGCCTGGGTGCTGTCTCTGAGCCTCTTTGTGCTCAAGGCTAGCGCTCTACCACTTGAGCCACAACACCACTTTTAGTTTTTGAGGGGTTACTTGGAGATAAGAGTCTCATGAGGATTTTTCTGCCCAGTCTGGCTTCGAACTGCCATCCTCAAATGTCAGCCTTCTGAATAGCTAAGATTACAGGCATAAGCCACTGGTGCCCAAATGAACTCTATTCTTGACTCAGATTGTTGTTTTTTGTTTTTTTGTGAAACTATTTTTTAAATTACTTTTTATGAATTTATTTTTGTCAAGGTGATGTACAGAGGGGCTTCAGTTCCATACATAGGTAATGAGGACATTTCTTGTCGAACATTGTTACCACCTCCTTTATTTTTCCCCCACATTCCCTCCCTCTCACCCCTCCCTCCCCAAGTTGTAAAGTTCATTTCCAACATGTTGTCTTGTGAGTATCACTGTTGCATTGGTTCACCCTTTACCTTTTGTCTCACCGTTTTTTTTTTATTCCCTTTCCCTTCCCCAAATCAGATAAATCTATATTCAAGACATCAGAGTGTTTGAAAAGACACATCTGAACATTTTTGTGACTGTCCCCTGAACCTAGGTACCCTGCTGCTTGAACCTCAGCCTAGCTCGGGAGCCTTTCACCTTTCTGAGTGTCTGGAAGAAGTTATAAGGGTCACAGTCTTCTTCCTCACAAAGAGATAAAGACCATGTCTCACCAGGTCTTCTGTCCAGATCATACCTCCAAACCCTCCAGTGGAGCTGGGATTATAAAAGTCAAGAGCAAGACTGGTTCCATGTACTTTAGAGGTGTGCTCTGTGGATTTGAACATTTGAAAAGAGCTCTAGAGACAGGTCTCTTGTGAATGCTAAGGTTTTACTGTCTGCACAATATAGAATATTCTATGGTATGCTGATATTTTAATGTTTTTATTTCTTTCCTTTGGTTTTTTGAATTCACTAAAATGTTTTGCTTGCTCTGATAACTGTGGCTCAAACTCAGGGCCTTGTAGTCTCACTTGACTTACTTGCTCAGCTAGTGAGCTACCACTTAAGCATGGCTCCAGTTTGGCTTTTTGTTGTTTAATTGATGATGGAGTCTTACAGTCTTTTGTTTGCCCAGGCTAAATCTCAAACTGTAATTCTCCCAATCTTAGCTTCCTGAGTAGCTAGGATTTTTATCAGCATGAACTAACAACATTCAGCTTTCATGTGAATAATTTTGACACTGATTACATGTGAAAATAATAATATTTTATATATAGGGGTTTGATTAAATACTATTAAAGCTGGGCACAGGTGGCTTATGCCTATAATCTTGCAGGGGGCTGAGATCTGAGGATCTCAGTTCAAAGCCAGCCCAGGCAGGAAAGTCTTTGAGACTCTTATCTCCAATAAACCACCAAAAACCCAGAAGTGGCACTGTGGCTCAAGTGGTAGAATGTTGCCCTCATGCTGAAGAGCTCAGGGAAGTGCTTGACCCAGAGTTCAAGCCCCACGACTGACAAAAAATAAAAAAATGAAGAAAAAAACTATTAAAGTCAACTCACTTTAAAAAAAAACTTATCTAATATAGCTTACTATAAAAATCAAGGAATCGGGGCTGGGAAGGTGGCTCAGTGGTAGAGCGCTTACCTTGCATGCATGAGGCCCTGGGTTCGATTCCTCAGCATCATATAAGCAAAAAGAAAAAAAGCCGGAAGTGGCGCTGTGGCTCAAGTGGTAGAGCGCTAGCCTTGAGCTGAAGAGCTGAGGGACAGTGCCCAGGCCCA